>NC_086446.1:273526367-273843640 GCF_028390025.1 Pseudophryne corroboree
GAGCATATACAGATGAGGAAGGGAGGTGGAGAGAGCATATACAGATGAGGGAGGGAAGTGGAGAGAGCATATACAGATGAGGGAGTGAGGTGGAGAGGGCATATACAGATGAGGAAGGGAGGTGGAGAGAGCATATACAGATGAGGGACTGAGGTGGAGAGAGCATATACAGATGAGGGAGGGAGGAGGAGAGAGCATATTCAGATGAGGGAGGGAGGAGATGAGAGCATATACAGATGAGGGAGTGAGGAGGAGAGAGCATATACAGATGAGGGAGTGAGGAGGAGAGAGCATATACAGATGAGGGAGGGAGGAGGAGAGAGCATATACAGATGAGGGAGTGAGGAGGAGAGGGCATATACAGATGAGGAAGGGAGGTGGAGAGAGCATATACAGATGAGGGAGGGAGGTGGAGAGAGCATATACAGATGAGGGAGGAAAGTGGAGAGAGCATATACAGATGAGGGAGTGAGGTGGAGAGGGCATATACAGATGAGGGCGTGAGGTGGAGAGGGCATATACAGATGAGGAAGGGAGGTGGAGAGAGCATATACAGATGAGGGAGTGAGGTGGAGAGGGCATATACAGATGAGGAAGGGAGGTGGAGAGAGCATATACAGATGAGGGAGTGAGGTGGAGAGGACATATACAGATGAGGGAGTGAGGAGGAGAGAGCATATACAGATGAGGGCGTGAGGTGGAGAGAGCATATACAGATGAGGGCGTGAGGTGGAGAGAGCATATACAGATGAGGGAGTGAGGTGGAGAGAGCATATACAGATGAGGAAGGGAGGTGGAGAGAGCATATACAGATGAGGGAGGGAGGTGGAGAGAGCATATACAGATGAGGGAGTGAGGTGGAGAGAGTATATACAGATGAGGGAGGGAGGAGGAGAGAGCATATACAGATGAGGGAGTGAGGAGGAGAGAGCATATACAGATGAGGGAGGGAGGAGGAGAGAGCATATACAGATGAGGGAGGGAGGGAGGAGGAGAGAGCATATACAGATGAGGGAGTGAGGAGGAGAGGGCATATACAGATGAGGGAGTGAGGTGGAGAGGGCATATACAGATGAGGAAGGTAGGTGGAGAGAGCATATACAGATGAGGGAGTGAGGTGGAGAGAGCATATACAGATGAGGGACTGAGGTGGAGAGGGCATATACAGATGAGGGAGTGAGGTGGAGAGAGCATATACAGATGAGGGAGTGAGGTGGAGAGAGCATATACAGATGAGGAAGGGAGGTGGAGAGAGCATAAACAGATGAGGGAGTGAGGTGGAGAGAGCATATACAGATGAGGGAGTGAGGAGGAGAGAGCATATACAGATGAGGGCGTGAGGTGGAGAGAGCATATACAGATGAGGGCGTTAGGTGGAGAGGGCATATACAGATGAGGAAGGGAGGTGGAGAGAGCATATACAGATGAGGAAGGGAGGTGGAGAGAGCATATACAGATGAGGAAGGGAGGTGGAGAGAGCATATACAGATGAGGGAGGGAAGTGGAGAGAGCATATACAGATGAGGGAGTGAGGTGGAGAGGGCATATACAGATGAGGGCGTGAGGTGGAGAGGGCATATACAGATGAAGGGAGGTGGAGAGAGCATATACAGATGAGGGAGTGAGGTGGAGAGGGCATATACAGATGAGGGAGTGAGGAGGAGAGAGCATATACAGATGAGGGCGTGAGGTGGAGAGAGCATATACAGATGAGGGCGTGAGGTGGAGAGAGCATATACAGATGAGGGAGTGAGGTGGAGAGAGCATATACAGATGAGGAAGGGAGGTGGAGAGAGCATATACAGATGAGGAAGGGAGGTGGAGAGAGCATATACAGATGAGGGAGTGAGGTGGAGAGAGCATATACAGATGAGGGAGGGAGGAGGAGAGAGCATATACAGATGAGGGAGTGAGGTGGAGAGAGCATATACAAATGAGGAAGGGAGGTGGAGAGAGCATATACAGATGAGGGAGTGAGGTGGAGAGAGCATATACAGATGAGGAAGGGAGGTGGAGAGAGCAAATACAGATGAGGGAGGGAGGTGGAGAGAGCATATATAGATGATTGAGTGAGGTGGAGAGAGCATATACAGATGATTGAGTGAGGTGGAGAGAGCATATACAGATGAGGGAGTGAGGTGGAGAGGGCATATACAGATGAGGAAGGGAGGTGGAGAGAGCATATACAGATGAGGGACGGAGGTGGAGAGAGCATATACAGATGAGGGACTGAGGTGGAGAGAGCATATACAGATGAGGGAGTTAGAAATAGTATATACAGATAAGGTAGGACAGGAACCGATGAATGAACATATGGATCAGAGTGGGTAGAGAGCACATGAATGGACATACAGGTTAAGGGGGAGCAAGGTATAATACTGGACACCAATTTTGATATGGAGGAATGTCACAAATGTTAATAGATCCATTACTTTTGCAAAATGGTACTTGACCTAATCATATTGTGGTTATGTGATACTCGCCAAAAAAAGGTTGAGAACTATGGGGCAGATGTATTAACCTGGATAAGGCATAAGGAAGTGATAAACCAGTGATACATGCAAGGTTATAAACGCACCAATCAGCTCCAATATGCAAATTGAGAGGAGCTGACTGGCTGGTGCGTTTATCACCTTGCACTTCTCACTGGTTTATCACTTCCTTATGCCTTCTCCAGGTTAATACATCTGCCTCAATGGGGCAGATGTATTAACCTGGAGAAGGAATAAGGAAGTAATAAAGCAGTGATAAGCGTAAGGTGATAAAGCACCAGCCAATCATTACGGATTCGAAAAATGACAGTTAGGAGCTGACTGGCTGGTGCATTATCACCTTGCACTTATCACTTCTTTATCCCTTCTCCCAGGCTTAATACATCTGCCCCCCTATTTAATGTTACCGTACATGACAAATTGATACTGTCAATTTGCATATTGGAGCCGATTGGCTGGTGTGTTTACCACCTTGCACTTATCACTGGTTTATCACTTCCTTATGCCTTCTCCAGGTTAATACATCTACCCCACTGTGTGAGTTTTTGTATACTGAATTTTTCTTTCCTTGGAATTTAATGATGTCAACAGAATATCTTATGAATTTTGCTTACCAAGCGACTGACTGATACTTAATGGAGCTAGTTTTAGATTTGATTAAACATTGTGCATCAGCTAAAAATGTCCAGACATACTGATCAGACTTGTGAATCACTTGTGCAAATCCCAGAACACTCCCGACTATAAATTCTGTTGACACAAACAGAAAATTAGGACTAAGCTGCCTGTGGTACCCTAAAGGACGTTTAGAGGAGAAATGAAATGACTGATAATGTGGGTGTTTATCTAGAAGTTACTGAATCTGTTGCACAATGGGGATATGAGTGCATTGACTGTGTGTGAGTGACTCATCCACCAATACGTGGGGATGGTGTGTTACATTCTTGTGGTCAGTGTTCAGGGTTGTGGAGCTGAAGAACTTTTCCGTGGTAGTTGAAAGGGCGATGAGTTTAATTCTTATATTTGCCCAATAGGGGACAGTAAATATTTTTTTTACAGCATTTTCTTCACTAAAATAAAACAGAACATAATATTTTTTCCCCTACTATTAAATGGCATTAAAGTCTGTAATTTATTTAAGTATAGTTAAAATACTGAATTAGTAATATATGTCATTTTGTTATATTGTTATTATGTTGCCTACTGCAGGATGACTTTGCAGATGGCGGAGTGTTGGATATCACAGACAATTACATGCATATGTACAGCAATTACAGGCACAGCAGAGCTCATAAATACAGATCCCCAGGTAAGTGTTGTATATAATCTGATAGAGCAGTATTTCCCAACTCCAGTACTCAGGAACCCCTAACAGTGCACATTTTACAGATCTCCCAGTTGGTGCACAGGTGTATTAATTGGGGTTCCCGGTCACTCTACGAAGAAAACGACACAAAAATAACATTAAAAACTCATGTCGACCTTTTGACCTGTCGACCTAGAACATGTCGACCTAAAGACCCTGTCGACCTAGACACCCTGTCAACCTAGTTACTGTCGACCAATAGTGGTCGACCTAGACATTGTCAACCTAGTTACTGTCGACTTTCAGTCCGGATCCCCCTATGTGATAGAGCACAAGTTATGAAAAACTCTTCAGCCACAAGTGAGCTATTATATTTTGTCCAATCTTTATATTAAACATATCTTCTTTGTATTATTCTAATCATTTTTATAGTCAAAACTCTGGAGTATACTGGACTATGACAGATGAGGCACTGCCAGCCATTTACCTCACCGCACGTAACTGATAGCTACGCAGACTGGACACAGCAGCACAGGTGCCATGTTTTAGCATGTACGAGCTTGCAGCTGACATATCCTTACAAAGAACTGATGCCCAGATTTATCAAGCCTTGGAGAGAGATAATTTGCACGGTGATACAGTACCAACCAACCAGCTCCCAACTGTCATATTACCGCTGTGTTTGAAAATGACAGGAGCGGATTGGTTGGTACTTTATCACCGTGCAATTCATCTCTCACCAAGGCTTGATAAATCTGGCCCTATTGATCAAATTAAGTTGAGGTTACCAATAGGTAAAAATGGGGCAGACTTGAAGGGCCAAGTGGTACTTATCTGCAGTCAAAGTCTATGTTATGATGGTGGATACACACCAAAGCATATGCCATAGCCGGATTAAGGGGTGAGCTGGGGCACACAGACATCACCAGCTCTCCCTCTAATGCAGCAGAAGGAGGAAGTCTTTTTTCCACTACAAGAAAACTTTCTATAATGGCTTAAATTGAATACACACAATCTAATATATCCTCCTGTTCAGTCCCATAGTGGGGGCGGTGCTGACAAGATGTGGAGGGCCGAAATAGTGGGGGCGCCCCCCTTGTCTAAGAGCCCCTTCCCAGGCTAAGCCAGGGACAAACTCCGAAATGCTTCTCCTCTAGGGAATTGAGGGACCACAGCAGATATCAGAGCTCCCTTCCTGCAAATATTATAGGATTAATAGGCCCCTTATACGGAATGTATTGTTTAGCAAAAAATGAAAGTGCTTAATTTAAAGTGGTCAAAATACAGATGTCCCGCTCCTTAGTTTTGCCTTCTGCCAAAGTGCATTAATTGGTGGAGAAAGACAGCATGGTTTGTGGAGGCTGGCATTACTGGGAACTCCTTGCAAAGTATAGAGAGTGCCTAGTGTTGTGAAATAGTGACAAATCGATTTACCTGGAGAAGCTAAATTATTTATCTGCGATAAAGAGTAGGACACCTTGTTATGGGTGGAAGGGCACACAGCCACTTTCACTCCACAGGAGAACTTACATTCAGTGTCGGTCTGGGACATGAAGGGCCCACCGGGGGAATGCAGTTATAGGGGCCCATACTTAGTGGTGAGGACAGCCTACAAAGCGGGTGTGGCCAGCTTCCACAGAGGATTGAAATACACAATAGTTTAGTGCAGTGTAATACAACTTATCTACCATGTATAATACAGGTGCACAGTCTGGGACCTGATCCCTAGAGGAAGGAGTGGGCCGTCAGGCAGTGGGGCCTACCGGTGGTTTCCCTGGTACCCCTGTGGGCCAGTCCGACCCTGCTTACATTTCACAGCAGCTCTGAGCTGGTGAAAATCTGTTTCTTCCTGTACTTACACTGATGCACACTTTGCAGCTTTCAGTTTCACTTCAGTGGAAAGGAGAATTTGTAGGCCCTCTGCCCAATATAAATAACTCTTCAAACACACAAAACCAACCTCAGTGTTTCCTAATGTTTGTGATTCATTTTACCCATCAAAGAGGCTGACTGGGCAGCATTTTAAGAAACAAATCGATAACTTAAATATAATGATAGGGGTGACTATGTCATACCTCCCAACATTACCCTCTCCAGGAGGGACACAATGCTCTGCTTCTGGACTTTTCTCTTAATGTATGATTGCTGGCACCTGTGCTGAAACCCCTTTCTTATCCATTACCTGTTTAACACAGGTGCCAGCAATCATACATTAAGAGAAAAGTCCAGAAGCAGAGCATTGTGTCCCTCCTGGAGAGGGTCATGTTGGAAGGTATGACTATGTTGTGGCTATAAAGTGAAGTGACATTTACACTTATGCACAGTGTACTGCATCTCTGGGGTCACTTCTAGCCTTAGAGCAGGTGTGCAATATGCATTGCTCTGTGCAAAATATTTAGGCCCAGTGACGTAAAACCTAATTGCTTTGTGATGCACTTCCAGTGCATCTCGTAAATTAAGTCCATTGACAGCAAAAACACCTAGATATCACCTCACAAAGCCTATTCCTTTACAAACTGAATGTTCTATATTTGTACATGTGTAAAATTTACTAGTCATTGAAGTGTAACCCGTTCGCGGTTTTGAATTTCATTGTTACCCTGTACGCATACTTACCGACTTCTCTGGGAGAAGCTGGGACAGGAAGCACTGTAGAGAACTTTGGGGGGTGGGGCCTGGCTCTGAGATCAACAAGCCCCGTCACCACCTCCGGAAAATGCAGTAATTTGTGGGTCAGCAGAGAGGGGGCTGGGCTAAAATCACGCGATTTGCATAATTTTAGCCCCACTCCCTCCCCACGGACCCGCAAATTCCAGAGATTAGCTCTCTATCCTGTCCGCTTCACTAGGGTGCGAGCAGGATGTGGGAGATCTGCCAGCTCTTCTTGGGTACCTCCCGCAGCAAGTATGTCTGTACTTCAAGTCAGTGCAGAGAAAAATCTTTTTAACAGGAAAAACGTATCTGACAATAATGTTATTTTAATTAAAATCTATAAATTTACTGAATATGTACAAATATTTAGTTGAAACAGTTCTGGTCTAAGGGTCCTTGGCCCAAAAGTCTTGTCTTGAATGAGATAAAAGGTCCAGACCATTATCACAGTGAATTTCCCCTTCCCCATAGTCACCAGATGTACACAGCATTGACAGAACTTGCTCAGATCTTCCTGTGCACACCGGGATCCAGGGATAAATGAATAGCTCCGGCTGGCAATTGTAGAAACTTCTTTTCGTCACCTGTTGGGCTTCACAGTCATCTTCTGTTTTGTATAAAAATAAATGTATTGGGCCCTATAATCTTTCAGTCCAACCTCCAAGCTGGAGAAACTTGCAGATCATCTCTGTGGAATACGTAGCGTGTTCAGTCCTCTTACTTTGAGACAGTTCCCAGTGTGTTCCCTTCTTGTGGCCTGTAAAGACAAATCACTTCAATGTCAGTAAATGCTGTCTAAAGTAGCTACTTACAGTTTCTGTGACGTTTTCTTGACACCCCATACATCTGTGACTGATTGTCGCAATTCCCTGTTCTGCCGAAGGCTGTCTTGAATGATCACAGAAATCCAACATGTTGGATTTCCCTGACTTGCAGAGTCACACCAAAAAATGGCGAGACGTGAAATATTAATATGTTGAATTTCCCCGATAATCGATGTCCACCAATCAGCGGTTTAGATTGCTGTCCACATAACATCAGACAGTGCCAAGAAAAAGTATAAACCCTTTCCTAAGAGTAAAATATTGTTGTTGCACAGTAGTATTTTTTTTTTTTAAATTAAGGTATTATCATAAGGATATTAATAAATACAATGCATCTTTTATTTAGCCATTTATCACTTATGACAAGTTCACATGTATGGTCACTGTGCTTTTTAAAGGGTAACAATTTTACAGCTACCAGAGTATAAGCAGGGGGAAATTTTGTTTTCCTATAGTCTGGTTTTACAGTGTGTCTGTACATAGGTATAATGACGTCCTGTCTAAAGCAAATATCCCATTAAAAGTTGAATAGTTAATGTGACCATGCCCTCCTTCAATGCCAACATTAAAGGAAGAGAGCTATCAGAATTGAATGTCTTATACCAGTGGTTCTCACACTGTGGGCCACATTCAAATGTTCTCCCACCCGCTATCACACCCGCCGGCAGCTATTCAAATGTTGCTGCCGATGGGTACGAAAAGTCAGGTTTAGGTGCATTGCGCTCCTAAACCCAAGTGTAATGGTCACGACCAGCGCGATAAGTGGGGGCATTTGAATATCGCCCTGCGATCTCCTGTCACTTTAGACGGGAGATCGAGGGTGCGATAACATTTGAATTCCGCCCTGTGTGTCTATACACCCTGGAGTGCATCGGGGTACTTGAAGGTGTACCCTGGGTTGGTGGTCCAGGTCCAGGGCCAATTCAAATTAACTGTGGTCAATGTAAAAGACAAAACCAGCGCTTGTGGCTTACAATCATAAACTATGTGGACAAACAGAGGCGAATCCACATAACTGACCCTAAGGATGACATATACACAATTTACTTAATTTAATATTTTTTCTGAATTTCTCAATAAAAAACTTTTGGCCTAGGATGCCATGAAAAATTCTGATACTCTAGGTCAGGCATTCCCAACCACAGTCCTCAAGGCACACTAACAGTGCAGGTTTTAGGGATATCCAGGCTGCAGCACAGATGGTTAAATCAAAATAACTGAGCTACTAGTTAAGTCACCTGTGCTGAAGCTTGGATATCACTAAAGCTTGCACTGTTTGTGTGCCTTGAGGACTGTGGTTGGGAATGCCTGCTCTAGGTTGGCGTACTTTAAAAAAGTTTTAGAACCACTGTCTTATACAGTTCTAGGTCAGCTGTGTCACTATCACATTTGTTGAGTCAGCAATGGCACAGTACAGTTGGAAAAAGAAGCATGGCTTATTTGACTCACGGACACTGCTTTTCATTAAGAAAAACACCTAATTGTTAGAAAATCAACAAGTTCAACACATTGTCGACAGGTATCCAAATCAGTCCAGAGATCATTAGCATGCTAACGCTATACAAACATGTGACTTGTGCCTTTTGAAGTAGGGAAGTGTGTTCTAAAACACTTGCCTCATGGGTGCAAATTGCACAGCAGAGAATTATACAAAGAGCGATGGATACCTGACGGGACTGCAGTAGGACATTTATTTGTTTAGGAAGGGAATCCGCAGTTATATAGGTAAAATAAATACAGACAAATAACTGTACCACACTCATGAGACTACATTTGTTCAGTGGCAAGCTGCAGGTTTGTGTTACTGTACACGGATATAATTATTATGGGACGAACCTCATCACCGGGGTCAAAATGTATCACAATAGCTGAAGGCCCATGGAAAAACAACCCAGTTATCCTACAGGAAAAGGCTGAATATTGTCCTTAAATGCAGTGCTTCCCTTTGTTACTGTGCACTGCTGGACTCTGCACTATAACACGGCAATTGTAATATAGTACTGTAGAAAGAGACCTCAGAGACAGTTTTACACTGCTCTACATTTTCTATATGAATCTTGCAGTGTTATATGTTAAGAGAACTTGTTGTGAGACACAAAAAGAAAACTATGTGGACAAACCATGTTGCAATGCAAGAAGTGCAAATACAAGTTACATGTTGTGTGAATACTGGCAACTTTTACACTTACCCCACAAACACTGTCTGCTTTATTATTACACTGCAATTTTTATAGGAGTTTGGACACACCCCTCTCAAATCTAACTCTCTCTGCATATGTTACATCTGCCCCACCTGCACTGCAGCACGGTTTTACCAATATGCAAAGTTAGTTACTCTTTATTGCTTTGCTCCTAACGAAGTTGGGAATGCTAGCCCTGATGTATGTCTCAAACATAACATAAATCACAATATTAAGGGTAGAACTTTGAGTGAGAGGTAAGGAAATTACAATGCAGCTGCTTTTTTAAAGTTAATTATAAATACAGTTAAATGTATTGATTTAATGAAACTGTGACATTACAAACATTGCTGTAAATCAGTGGTTGGTATCCTCATGTTTTTCCAACATGTCATGTCTTAAGGGATTTATGTAGTGTGGAAACAGGTGGGATAATTACAGATCCAGCAACATAGATTTACTCACCTATACAGTATATCATTTAGGAAATCCACAAAATATGACCTGTTGGTGGTGGTACTTGAGGTCTGGAATTGAGAAACCCTGATATAGAGGCACATTTGGATAGCATTTTAAACGGACAATAGATGAGTGTTTCCCAACCTCAGTCCTTAAGGTACACTAACAGTCCAGGTTTTTGGGATAGTCATGCTTATGCACAGATGGTTAAATGAAAATAACTGAGATACTAATTAAGTCACCTGTGCTTAAGTACGGCTATCCTTAAAACCTTGATTGTTAGTGTGCCTTGAGGACCATGGTTGGGAATCCCTGCATTAGATGGAGGGATACAGGTTTGCCAATCAGTGCAGTTATTGGGAATCACATTGTTTCAATTGAAAAGAAATTCTAGTATCTAATTTGATGTCTAGTATCGGTGTGTTTTAAATTCATTGCAAGGTATAAAACTTACCCCCTTTCTCTGATTGCTGAGACAGAAGGTGCAGATGCTGCGTGGAAGTTTGCCGTCAGCTTCATCCCTGGGTCTGTAGACTGTACTGAAACACGGCTGTCCATCCTCACAGCCCTCCCCTAGTAGAAGTACATTAGCCAGATGGGAGATGTAGCTGGATGCTAAGCGCAGAGTCTCTATCTTGGAGAGTTTCCTATCCACTGGCTCGGTGGGTATCAGTGTGCGCAGGGCAGTAAACGCAGTGTTGACGCTTTGTGTCCGATCTCTTTCCCTAGCGTTAGCTGCTTGCCTCTGCTTCACTACCACCACCTGTCCTGTCGTCCGGGGAACCTTTATCTTCTTAGCCGACGTTTCATAGCAGTCAAACGATTGATCAGAAGTGTCACTCTCGCTCCTGTTCTCTTCATCCTCAGACATCATACTCAGATCCGGGTAAATCACATGCGTAGGCATGGATCGGAGCATAGTAAAAGCCATGCTTTCTCTAATGCCAGATCGTGTCCCTCGTTACCTGCTGCTTTGTAAAATTGCCAGCAATCTTCAGCAGTCACCCCGGCTGTCCCCTTTATAGATTGATTACTTAATTCCTTTTTCAGAGAAATGTGGTTTATCTGTATTATAGCTCATAAGAAGGCCTGATGGTTCTCCAAACCCGTGCCTATGAATTTAATTCTCCTAATGTCTTCACAGCTGTTCATGTAGTTTCCTCCCCACAGCAAGAAAGGAGGAGTCGCATTAAGCTCTGGTGGCTTCTTAGGAATCTGTATATATAATACATGGGAGGGGCTACTGGCAGCAGCATTACTAGCATATGGTCCCACTACAAGCACACAGCTTCTGTTTAGAAAGCCACCAGCAGAGTTTCACCAGTTTTATTCAGTAAATCGGAAGTAGGATGATTTACGTTTTCTTTAAATGAAGATTCATCTAAAACCATCTAACTTTTTCCTTTGCTGGCAGCGCAGGGGAGAAGATGTAAAATGATTTATCACGGACAAAGCTGTTCTGTAATGTAACGTTTGTCATATGCATTATAGGAGGTTTTACATTACAGCTATTGTGCAACAGCCACTAGTCAAAGACAGAAAATAGTATTTTAATTTAAATGAATTTGCCTTGTGTTTCATCTGTGTAAAGGGCAGTGCTGTAACTAGGTATTTTAGCGCTGTGTGCAAGAAACGGCATTGGCGTCCCCCCCTGATGCAAAATATGTGCAGTGCGCGCCGTAGGTGCGCGTCAAAAAATTAGAAGCATGGCTTCATAGGGAAGGGGTGTGGCCCCAAAATAATACCAATTCATACTACGGTGCACAGTAGTCTCCATTATTCAAATTACGCCGCACAGTAGCGCCACTACACCAGGTAGATCCCCTTTTACAAATTACAGCAGCCAGTCCCCGTTTTACACATTACAGCATCCAGTACCCTTTTTTACACATTACGGCAAACAGCGTCCCCCTTTTTACACATTACGGCAGACAGCATCCCCCTTTTACACATTACGGCAGACAGCGTCCCCTTTTTACACATTACGGCAGACAGCGTCCCCCTTTTTACACATTACGGCAGACAGCGTCCCCCTTTTTACACATTACGGCAGACAGCGTCCCCTTTTTACATATTACGGCAGACAGCGTCATAGTCACCAGCACAGCCTCTTCCAGAGGCTCTGGATCTCTTCTCCTTCCTCAACCACACCAGCTCTGCAGCTCCTCACTGTGCAGCAGTAGGGGCAGGGCGCAGGGCAGTGTGGCAGAGACGTCTGATGTCATCACGTGACGTCTCTCCCGAATTGCAGTGGAGGGGCGCCGAGCCGGCTTTCAGGCCAGGGCTGCCGCTAGGTCAATGAGAAGAGCCGCGCCCTGACACACACCTCAGCCGCAGCGCTGCCGGGACCTTACAGCAGCAGCGGCTTCAGCGGGACACAGGCGGGTGGCGGCTTCAGCGGGACACAGGTGGGCGGGTGGTGGCAGCTTTAGCGGGACAAAGGCAGGCAGGCGGCGGCGGCTTCAGCGGGACGCAGGCGGGCCGGCTTCAGCTGGACACAGGCGGGCCGGCGGCGGCTTCGGCTATGAGTCTGGACCCGGAGCGAACGGCTGTGCGGGTATGATGCCCAATGGTGCGCCCTCAGTGCATTTGCGCTGTGGGCAAGGCACCATCGGCACACACCTAGTTACGGCTCTGGTAAAGGGCCCCATACACTACCGCGACATGTCCGTCTGACACGTTGCGGGCGATCACCCCCGGCAGCCTTCCGGGGGGCAGGATCGCCCAAGATACATTGTATGACGTATGCTGTCCTTTTGCATACGATGTATCTTGGGTGATCCTGGCCGATCCCAGCCATGCCTGCGGGGTCGGAACAGATTGAATGTGCAGCATATTCAATCTGGAGGATCCAATCCGATGCTCATGGGAACGTGCATCACATCGGATCGGAAACGCCTCCAAAATGCCCGATTTTATCCGATATATCGGGCCGGATACCCGAAATCGGATGAAATCGGGCATTATCGTCCTAGTGTATGGGGCCCTTAACTCCAGCCCTCGCTCTGTGTTTTCTTGGTGGAGTAAGGAAAGGTAATTATTAGTGATGTGCACCGGACATTTTTCGGGTTTTGTGTTTTGGTTTTGGATTCGGTTCCGCGGCCGTGTTTTGGATTCGGACGCATTTTGGCAAAACCTCCCTGAAATTTTTTTGTCGGATTCGGGTGTGTTTTGTATTCGGGTGTTTTTTTAAAAAAACCCTAAAAAACAGCTTAAATCATAGAATTTGGGGGTCATTTTGATCCCATAGTATTATTAACCTCAATAACCATAATTTCCACTCATTTCCAGTCTATTCTAAACACATCACACCTCACAATATTATTTTTAGTCCTAAAATTTGCACAGAGGTCGCTGGATGGCTAAGCTAAGCGACACAAGTGGCCGACACAAACACTTGGCCCAATTAGGAGTGGCATTGCAGTGTCAGACAGGATGGCACTTCAAAAAATAGTCCCCAAACAGCACATGATGCAAAGAAAAAAAGAGGTGCACCAAGGTTGCTGTGTGACTAAGCTAAGCGACACAAGTGGCCGACACAAACACCTGGCCCATCTAGGAGTGGCACTGCAGTGTCAGGCAGGATGGCACTTCAAAAAAATTGTCCCCAAACAGCACATGATGCAAAGAAAAATGAAAGAAAAAAGAGGTGCAAGATGGAATTGTCCTTGGGCCCTCCCACCCACCCTTATGTTGTATAAACAGGACATGCACACTTTAACGAACCCATCATTTCAGCGACAGGGTCTGCCACACGACTGTGACTGAAATGACAGGTTGGTTTGGGCCCCCACCAAAAAAAGAAGCAATCAATCTCTCCTTGCACAAACTGGCTCTACAGAGGCAAGATGTCCATCTCATCATCATCCTCCGATTCCTCACCCCTTTCACTGTGTACATCCCCCTCCTCACAGATTATTAATTCGTCCCCACTGGAATCCACCATCTCAGATCCCTGTGTACTTTCTGGAGGCAATTGCTGCTGGTGAATGTCTCCACGGAGGAATTGATTATAATTCATTTTGATGAACATCATCTTCTCCACATTTTCTGGAAGTAACCTCGTACGCCGATTGCTGACAAGGTGAGCGGCTGCACTAAACACTCTTTCGGAGTACACACTGGAGGGAGGGCAACTTAGGTAAAATAAAGCCAGTTTGTGCAAGGGCCTCCAAATTGCCTCTTTTTCCTGCCAGTATACGTACGGACTGTCTGACGTGCCTACTTGGATGCGGTCACTCATATAATCCTCCACCATTCTTTCAATGGTGATAGAATCATATGCAGTGACAGTAGACAACATGTCAGTAATCGTTGGCAGGTCCTTCAGTCCGGACCAGATGTCACCACTTGCTCCAGACTGCCCTGCATCACCGCCAGCGGGTGGGCTCGGATTTCTTAGCCTTTTCCTCGCACCCCCAGTTGCGGGAGAATGTGAAGGAGGAGATGTTGACGGGTCACGTTCCGCTTGACTTGGCAATTTTCTCACCAGCAGGTCTTTGAACCTCTGCAGACTTGTGTCTTCCGAAAAGAGAGATACAACGTAGGTTTTAAATCTAGGATCGAGCACGGTGGCCAAAATGTAGTGCTCTGATTTCAACAGATTGACCACCCGTGAATCCTGGTTAAGTGAATTAAGGGCTTCATCCACAAGTCCCACATGCCTAGCGGAATCGCTCTGTTTTAGCTCCTCCTTCAATGTCTCCAGCTTCTTCTGCAAAAGCCTGATGAGGGGAATGACCTGACTCAGGCTGGCAGTGTCTGAACTGACTTCACGTCTGGCAAGTTCAAAGGGTTGCAGAACCTTGCACAACGTTGAAATCATTCTCCACTGCGCTTGAGTCAGGTGCATTCCCCCTCCTTTGCCTATATCGTGGCCAGATGTATAGGCTTGAATGGCCTTTTGCTGCTCCTCCATCCTCTGAAGCATATAGAGGGTTGAATTCCACCTCGTTACCACCTCTTGCTTCAGATGATGGCAGGGCAGGTTCAGGAATGTTTGGTGGTGCTCCAGTCTTCGGCACGCGGTGGCTGAATGCCGAAAGTGGCCCGCAATTCTTCGGGCCACCGACAGCATCTCTTGCACGTCTCTAGTTGCCTCTGAATTAACGGTGGATACCGGAACCACGTTTCTCACCGCCCAGGCTGCCAAGGCCTGAGTTATCCGCTTTGCAGCAGGATGACTGCTGTGATATTTCATCTTCCTCGCAAAGGACTGTTGGACAGTCAATTGCTTACTGGAAGTAGTACAAGTGGTCTTCCGACTTCCCCACTGGGATGATGATCGACTCCCAGCAGCAACAACAGCAGCGCCAGCAGCAGTAGGCGTTACACTCAAGGATGCATCGGAGGAATCCCAGGCAGGGGAGGACTCATCAGACTTGCCAGTGACATGGCCTGCAGGACTATTGGCTTTCCTGTGTAAGGAGGAAATTGACACTGAGGGAGTTGGTGGTGTGGTTTGCAGGAGCTTGGTTACAAGAGGAAGGGATTTAGTGGTCAGTGGACTCCTTCCGCTGTCACCCAAAGTTTTTGAACTTGTCACTGACTTCTGATGAATGCGGTCCAGGTGACGTATAAGGGAGGATGTTCCTAGGTGGTTAACGTCCTTACCCCTACTTATTACAGCTTGACAAAGGCAACACACGGCTTGACACCTGTTGTCCGCATTTGTGTTGAAATAATTCCACACCAAAGAGCTGATTTTTTTTTTTTTGTATTTTGACCAGGCAATGTCAATGGCCATATTCGTCCCACGGACAACAGGTGTCTCCCCGGGTGCCTGACTTAAACAAACCACCTCACCATCAGAATCCTCCTTGTCAATTTCCTCCCCAGCGCCAGCAACACCCATATCCTCATCCTGGTGTACTTCAACACTGACATCTTCAATTTGACTATCAGGAACTTGACTGTTGGTGCTCCTTCCAGCACTTGCAGGGGGTGTGCAAATGGTGGAAGGCGCAAGCTCTTCCCGTCCAGTGTTGGGAAGGTCAGGCATCGCAACCGACACAATTGGACTCTCCTTGGGGATTTGTGATTTAGAAGAACGCACAGTTCTTTGCTGTGCTTTTGCCAGCTTAAGTCTTTTCATTTTTCTAGCGAGAGGATGAGTGCTTCCATCCTCATGTGAATCTGAACCACTAGCCATGAACATAGGCATATTGGCATGTTTACGCTTCTCCTCAGACGCTTTTAATTTTTATTTTTGGGTCATTTTACTGAACTTTTGTTTTTTGGATTTTACATGCTCTCTACTATGACATTGGGCATCGGCCTTTGCAGACGACGTTGATGGCATTTCATCGTCTCGGCCATGACTAGTGGCAGCAGCTTCAGCACGAGGTGGAAGTGGATCTTGATCTTTCCCTATTTTACCCTCCACATTTTTGTTCACCATTTTTTAATGTGTGGAATTATATGCCAGTATCAATAGCAATGGCCTACTACTATATATACTGCACACAACTGAAATGCACCACAGGTATAGAATGTAGATGGATAGTATACTTGACGACACAGAGGTAGGTACAGCAGTGGCCTTCTGTACCGTACTGCTATATATACTGGTGGTCACTGTGTCAGCAAACTGCAAAACTAAAATGCACCACAGGTATAGAATGTAGATGGATAGTATACTTGACGACACAGAGGTAGGTACAGCAGTGGCCTACCGTACCGTACTGCTATATATACTGGTGGTCACTGTGTCAGCAAATTGCACAACTGAAATGCACCACAGGTATAGAATGTAGATGGATAGTATACTTGACGACACAGAGGTAGGTACAGCAGTGGCCTTCCGTACCGTACCGCTATATATACTGGTGGT
The DNA here is from genome assembly GCF_028390025.1 of Pseudophryne corroboree. NCBI lineage: Eukaryota > Metazoa > Chordata > Amphibia > Anura > Myobatrachidae > Pseudophryne > Pseudophryne corroboree. The sequence continues at coordinate 273,543,113 of NC_086446.1, forward strand.
CACTGTCAGCAAACTGCAAAACTAAAATGCGCCACAGGTATAAAATGTAGATGGATAGTATACTTGACGACACAGAGGTAGGTAGAGCAGTGGCCTTCCGTACCGTACTGCTATATATACTGGTGGTCACTGTGTCAGCAAACTGCACAACTGAAATGCACCACAGGTATAGAATGTAGATGGATAAGTATACTTGACGACACAGAGGTAGGTACAGCAGTGGCCTTCCGTACCGTACTGCTATATATACTGGTGGTCACTGTGTCAGCAAACTGCACAACTGAAATGCACCACAGGTATAGAATGTAGATGGATAGTATACTTGATGACACAGAGGTAGGTACAGCAGTGGCCTTCCGTACCGTACTGCTATATATACTGGTGGTCACTGTGTCAGCAAACTGCAAAACTGAAATGCACCACAGGTATAGAATGTAGATGGATAGTATACTTGACGACACAGAGGTAGGTACAGCAGTGGCCTTCAGTACCGTACTGCTATATATACTGGTGGTCACTGTGTCAGCAAAATGCACAACTGAAATGCACCACAGGTATAGAATCTAGATGGATAGTATACTTGATGACACAGAGGTAGGTACAGCAGTGGCCTACCGTACCGTACTGCTATATATACTGGTGGTCACTGTGTCAGCAAACTGCACAGCTGAAATGCACTACAGGTATAGAATCTAGATGGATAGTATACTTGACGACACAGAGGTAGGTACAGCAGTGGCCTACTGTACCGTAATGCTATATATTATATACTGGTGGTCAGCAAACTGTGCAAAACTTAAATGCACCACAGGTATGGATGGATAGTATACTTGACGACACAGAGGTAGGTACAGCAGTGGCCTTCTGTACCGTACTCCTATATATTATATACTGGTGGTTAGCAAAATTATGCACTGTACTACTATATACTACACAATGCAGCACAGATATGGAGCGTTTTTCAGGCAGACAACGTATACTGGTGGTCACTGGTCAGCAAAACTCTGCACTGTACTCCTCCTATATAATATTATACTGGTGGTCCCCAGTCCCCACAATAAAGCAGTGTGAGCACAGATATATGCAGCACACTGAGCACAGATATGGAGCGTTTTTCAGGCAGACAACGTATACTGGTGGTCACTTTCAGCAAAACTCTGCACTGTACTCCTCCTATATAATACAGCTGCTCTCCAGTCCCCACAATTAAGCAGTGTGAGCACAGATATATGCAGCACACTGAGCACAGATAAGGAGCGTTTTTTTCAGGCATAAAACTGGTGGTCACTGATCAGCTAAACTCTGCACTGTACTCCTATATTAATATAAAAATATATATATAATATAAAGCTGCTCCCCAGTCCCCACAATGATACAGGTTGAGTCTCCCTTATCCAAAATGCTTGGGACCAGAGGTATTTTGGTTATGGGATTTTTCCGTATTTTGGAATAATTACATACCATAATGAGATATCATGGTGATGGGACCTAAATCTAAGCACAGAATGCATTTATGTTTCATATATACCTTATACACACAGCCTGAAGGTCATTTTAGCCAATATTTTTTATAACTTTATGCATTAAACAAAGTGTGTGTACATTCACACAATTCATTTATGTTTTATATACACCTTATACACACAGCCTGAAGGTCATTTAATACAATATTTTTAATAACTTTGTGTATTAAACAAAGTTTGTGTACATTGAGCCATCAGAAAACAAAGGTTTCACTATCTCACTCTCACTCAAAAAAGTCCGTATTTCGGAATATTCCGTATTTCGGAATATTTGGATATGGGATACTCAACCTGTATAAGCAAGCACAAATATTTGCATCAACTCAACAATGAATAAACGGAGAGGACGCCAGCCATGTCCTCTCCCTAACATTTCCAATGCACGAGTGAAAATGGCGGCGACGCGCGGCTGCTTATATAGAATCCGAATCTCGCGAGAATCCGACAGCGGGATGATGACGTTCGGGCGCGCTCGGGTTAACCGAGCCATACGGGAGAATCCGAGTATGCCTCGGACCCGTGTAAAATGGGTAAAGTTCGGGGGGGGTTCAGTTTCCGAGGAACCGAACCCGCTCATCACTAGTAATTATACAGCATTGGGCCTGATTCAGAGATATATGCATGCAAACCAATATTAACTCTACGGTGCACGCACAGGATCCTTTCTGCACATGTGCACATCAGGTCCTGCATCGCCAGACACCTCGAAGTACATAATACTAGCTGTTCTTCTAGAAATCGACAACGGGGGACAGCTGATATCTCTGATATAGAAACATAGAATTTGATTGCAGATAATAATAATAATAATAATAATAATAATAATAATAAATGTTATTTATGTAGCACTTTTCTCCCAATAGAACTCAAAGTGCTTTACATTTGACATTACAACATAAAATACAAAACATGCTTAACAAGGGACATTTGAGAAATGCCTGGGTGAACAGGTGAATCTTGAGTCTATTTTTTAAGGATTCTAGAGTGGGGGCTTCTCAAACTGCATGGAAGAGAGCGCTGTAGAGAGTCTGAGCCGTAAAGCTGAAAGCTCAACCCCCAGGTGAATTCATGGTGATTCTAGGTACTGATAATAGTCCTTCATCTCCATTAGGGGTGGGCAACATGTGGCCCGCGCTCCCCACCAGTGTGCAATGACAAGCGGCCCAACTGGCTGACCCGCTTGTCATTGCGCTACACAGCTCCCAGACTTGGCACCGCTGTGGAAATCCTTGTCACGTCACAGGGTCTGCTGATTGGGATTTCCTCTGTGAAGTCATGCGCTGGGCGGCACGGGGGCGGAGCCACAGCAGAAGTGGACAGCAACTTCGGGCAGCAGCAGCAACTCCGTGCAGCACAGCGGGCAGCGTGGATCATTGGGCAGCGTGGATTTGGTAGCGGGCAGCATATCATCTGGGCAGCAGATCTGCCACTGTGAAAAAAAAGGTAAAGGGATCTGTGCTTAACTTTAAAAGCTGCTATATGGGTCCAGGGGAGGGGAGGGGGGGGGGGGGGGGGGGGAGGAGGGTAGAGACTGCTATATAGATTCAGGGAAAAGGGGGTAGGGACTGCTATATGGGTTTAGGGGAGGGTGTGGGAAGGGGGGCAGGGACTGCTATATGGGTTTAGGGGAGGGTGTGGGAAGGGGGGCAGGGACTGCTATATGGGTTTAGGGGAGCGTGTGGGAAGGGGGGGGTAGGGACTGCTATATGGGTTTAGGGGAGAGGGGAGGATAGAGACTGCTATATGGATCCAGGGGAGGGGGGGTAGAGACTGCTATATGGGTCCTGGGGAGGGGTGGGGGGGGGGGGACTGTGCCCAGGGAGAACAGCAGCTGTGAATAACAGCATTACACAGGATGCTGTTTGTTTGTTTGTTTTCAGCACTTTTTAAATATTATTTATTTTTTTAATACTGGATTACTGTGTTTTTTGGTCATTTGTATTTTTCCTGTAAAAAAACTACGTATGTAATGTATATTGTGGTGTGTGTTTTATAGTTATATATACTATGTTTTTATAGTTATATACATAACTATGGGCCTAATTAAGACCTGATCACTAGCAGGCGATTTTTGCACTGCTGCGATCAGGTAGTCAGGGGGAGGGGGTATTTGCTGTGCAGAGGTGCGATTGCAAGTGCAGAGAGCTGCACAAACAAAATGTTTGTGCAGTCTCTGCACAGCCCAGGACTTACTCTTCCAGTGCGATGATCGGGGCCGGAGCTGACATCAGAAACCCTCCCTTTAAATGCCTGGTTCCTCCTGTGTTTTTTCCAGACACTCCTCTAAAACGGTCAGTTGCCACCCACAAACGGCCTCTTCCTGTCAATCACCTTGCGATTGTCCGTGCGATCGCTTTGTTCGCACCATCCCGTTGCTGCCCGTCGCTCCCTGTCGCTGCAGTAATGGCGCAAGACAGTAAGGAATCAAAAGCTGCTTCAGGTACCTTGAGCCCTGGTCATGTAGGAGGTACCTTGAGCCCTGGTCATGTAGGAGGTACCTTGAGCCCTGGTCATGTAGGGCTTTGAAAATCAGTAAGTCAATCTTGAAAACTATTATCCATCCTACAAGTGGCCAGTGAAGGGAGTAGAGAATGGGTGTTATGTAAAGTAGATAAGTGTCTTAGCGCACACCTAGCATGAAAGTGTGAATTTTAAACCTTGTGTTTGCAACAAATATCCACAATGAGACAAAATCATAAAATGTCAATTTATTAGTATTGGATAAAAATAAATATAAATAAATGAGAAATAATAATTGAAGATAAATAGAGATATATATAATATAATGGATTTCTAAAAAGCTTTATAGATCTTAAAAGTGAATGTTAATCTATGTAGCTTATACTACTAAAATCTCTTTTGCCCCCTAGTACCGGTACACATGACTGACATACAACATACAAACAAACATGTTGAATTTCCAGTGGGCACACTATTTTAGCGTTTTACCCCACTGGTGTGTTGACAGTCTCTTATCCAGAAAAAGGGAAAAGGATTTGTTGTTATCCTTAATAAATGATCAAAATGAGCATTCCTAGTACTGGCTGTTTGTAAAGAGTCTCTGTGTGCCAATACTAATAAATTGACATTTTATGATTTTGTCTCATTGTGGATATTTGTTGCAAACACAAGGTTTAAAATTCACACTTTCATGCTAGGTATGCGCTAAGACACTTATCTACTTTATCTAGCACGCCACAAGTGGGATCCGGTAGTATTCCCACATAGTGTCACGAGCAGCAACCAGCTAGAAGGGGGCTGTATATAAGAATAGCGCAGTTTTTCATTCTTCTTTCTTTAACTACAATGGGTGTTATGTTGCTGGAACGGGGCTGGTTGGTTAATAGCCTGGCAGAGGTATTTTGTACCATCTGCAAGCAGTGCAATTCTTTTGTTGGGAGATCAAGGTAGAGGGCATTGCAGTAGTCTAGATGTGATGATAAAAATGCAAGTATGACTGTAGGTAGATCTTTTGAGGGGTATCCGGTTGCAAGATTGACAATGGCCCTCATTCCGAGTTGATCGCTCGCTAGCTGTTTTTAGCAGCCGTGCAAACGCATAGTCGCCGCCCATAGGGGAGTGTATTTTCGCTTTGCAAGAGTGCGAACGCCTGTGCAGCCGAGCTCTGCAAAAAAACATTTTGTGCAGTTTCAGAGTAGGTCTGAACTTACTCAGCCCTTGCGATCACTTCAGTCTTTTTGGTGCCGAAATTGACGTCACACAACCGCCCTCCAAACGCCCGGACACGACTGCATTTTCCCTACCACTCCCAGAAAACGGTCAGTTGACACCCATAAATGACCTCTTCCTGTCAATCTCCTTGCGATCGGCTGTGCGTATGTATTCTTCGTTAAATCCATAGCTCAGCAACGATCCGCATTGTACCCGTATGATGCACGTGCACATTGCGGTGCATACGCAGTAGAGACCTGATCGCAGCGCAGCAAAAATCGGCAGCGTGCGATCAACTCGGAATGACCCCCAAAGTCTAGGTCAACAATACAAAAGATCAACACCTCATAGTCGACATGCATTATGTTGACATTGACAAATAGTCTACAAATGAATGGTCATCCGGTATAAAAGGTCGACATGGTCAACACAAATGGTCAACACATATTTTCTACATGGTTAGGGTTAGTAACTGGGTTAGAGTTAGACTATGGGAGGGGACGGTTAGGGTTAGTCACTGGGTTAGGGTTAGACTATGGGAGAGGACGGTTAGGGTTAGGCATCTGGGGGAGCATTCGGGTTAGATTTGGGATAAAAACAAAAAAGTGTCAACTATTATTTATGTTGATCATTTCCATGTCAACTGTTTGAACATGCTGACCTTTTGTACCTGTTGATGAATCATCTGCCGACTTATTGTCACTGTCGACATTATGCATCATGCTATTGATTGTCTAGCTAGCCGTTATTGATCCACACTCCTCCTTAGGGAATAAATGTATGGAGATAAAGTGGATGGAGATAAAGTAGCAGCCAATCAGCTCCTAACTGCCATTTTTCAAACCCAGCCTGTAACATGGCCATTAAGAGCCGATTGGCTGGTACTTTATCTTTGTTGACTTTATGTCCATCCAAGGCTTAGTAAATAGACCCCTAAGTGCTTGATTCTGGCTATGTTCCTCAGATAAAAGAAGTCAGCCGATTCATACTTCTGTTTGGCTGTGGAGTCTATTGTAAATTGAATGAAATCATCGAACACTACCCAAACTGATGAGTATCCCCATTGGATCAACCTAGACACTCAAAAACGCCCTTTAGTCAATTTGTGATTTTGAGTCTAAAACATTCCAGTGATGTCCAGCAATTTGTCAAATAAGACTCTTATACCACTTTCACATCTCCAGTGCCAGATCCCACCCGGGAAATGGAAACGGGTCATTCCCGGGTGGGATCCGGCATTGGAGACTCTCCTACCTCTCTCTGATGGCTTCCAAACCCGGCAATATGCCGGGTCGGTTGCCATAGCGGTGGGGGGCGGAGCCGGCAGCGGAGGTGGAGGCGGCGCTGGGAGATGAGCTAATCTCAGCCTCGCCTCTCCCTATCTTATAAACGGGTCCCGGATCGTCTCAACACTGCTTATAACTCAGGTTGAGTTACCGAGTCAGATGACTTGGGAAATCCGACATGGCGCTTTCACACCGCACATTGGGGGTAATTCTGAGTTGATTGCAGCAGGAATTTTGTTAGCAATTGGGCAAAACCATGTGCACTGCAGGGGAGGCAGATATAACATGTGCAGACAGAGTTAGATTTGGGTGGGTTATTTTGTTTCTGTGCAGGGTAAATACTGGCTGCTTTATTTTTACACTGCAATTTAGATTGCAGATTGAACACACCCCACCCAAATCTAACTCTCTCTGCACATGTTATATCTGCCTCCCCTGCAGTACACATGGTTTTGCCCAATTGCTAACAAAATTCCTGCTGCGATCAACTCAGAATTACCCCCATTGACTCGGGTCGATACCTGGTTATTTGTGCGGTGTGAAAGGGGTATTAGTAAATTTACCCCCTGGATCCAGCGCTCAACTGTGTGGTAATCCTGGCACTGCACGATATTACTTTGCATAATACAGTTATTCTGTATTTATAATCTGCTGCCATCCTATTCATCGCCCCTGCCCCTCTTCCCCATTCCATAAAGTGGAAGCTGCCAGTTGGGGTATTGGTGTCACATGATGATGCAGCCAGTGTCAGACTTTGGTCTGCAGGGCCCACCTGGGGATACTATAACAGCTGCCCACAAAAGAAGTTTGTATGCTGCACTGAAGGGGTGTGGTCATTCGCTGCAGGTGCATGAACAGACGCTGGATGGGGTGTTGTCAGCCCGCAGGGGATATTGCATGATATTGTGAAGTCTCAGATTTGCAGATTCACCTGTGTAGAGCATATTTATTATTAAAATCATTAAATAAAAAACTCAAGGATGACTGCGTACAGAATGTTGTAAGGAATTTTAGAAAACATTTTTTAACATCAATCCTACTTACCTACTCTCCTGGCACAATCATATCTTCACCCCCTTGCAGGGGTGTAACCAGAACTCTGTGGGCCCCAAAGCAACATAATGATGGGGCTCTTGTCCACAGCAGTTATTAAGTCAATGCCCCATAATAGTGCCCTCATTCATTTTCTGAGCCATAGCAATACTCTAGTTAATATTATGGCCCATGGTAGTGCCCTAATTAATTTTCTGAACCATCGTAGTTCCCTAGTTTACATGATGTCACATTGTAGGACTGCCAGTACACACTATGCCACAAAGTGGGGGTCATTCCGAGTTGTTTGCTCGTTATTTTTTTGTCACAACGGAGCGAATAGCCGCTAATGCGCATGCACAATGTCCGCAGTGCAGAGCCGGCCCTAACCGATATGATGCCCTAGGCAAGATTTTGGCTGGTGCCCCCTAGCACCACCGCTAGTTCTGCAGGAAATGCCTGGCGTGAGTCAGCTGGCAGCTCTGCTAACGTCGGGCGCCTTTTGTTTATGAAAATGCATCTTATTTGCATTACTATGTGGCTAGGATGCACAAGCAGCTTCTGCTGATTAAAATGATATGCAGCATGCTTATATTCTGTGTCCGACTGCGGCTGTATCTGCATATGAAATGCTACATTACAGTGATTTTCAGGAAGACACGCAACGTAGCATTTTGTATGCAGATACAGCCGCAGTCACACACACAATATAGGCATGCCGCATATCATTTTAATCAGCAGAATCTGCTGATGCCCCTAAGCATACCAAATGCCCTAGGCATTTGCCTAGTTTGCCTATGCCTAAGGCCGGCTCTGCCGCAGTGCGACTGCGCCAAGTAAATTTGCTATGCAGTTAGGTTTTTTACTCACGGCATTACAAGGTTTTTTCTTCGTTCTGGTGATCGTAATGTGATTGACAGGAAGTGGGTGTTTCTGGGCGGAAACTGGCCGTTTTATGGGTGTGTGTGAAAAAACGCTACCGTTTCTGGGAAAAACGCGGGAGTGGCTGGAGAAACGGAGGAGTGTCTGGGCGAACGCTGGGTGTGTTTGTGACGTCAAACCAGGAACGACACTGACTGAACTGATCGCAGATGCCGAGTAAGTCTGGAGCTACTCAGAAACTGCTAAGAAGTGTCTATTCGCAATTCTGCTAATCTTTTGTTCGCAATTTTGATAAGCTAAGATTCACTCCCAGTAGGTGGCGGCTTAGCGTGTGCAAAGCTGCTAAAAGCAGCTTGCGAGCGAACAACTCGGAATGACCACCAGTATTCCCAGTTCACCTTATAACAGTTCATATTATGGGATTCCCACTCTTCTGGGGTGCAGGGGACGGACTACACCAAAAATCGGGAGACCCCTGCATGATCCGGGAGAGTAGGCAAGTGTGCTTTGATATGAACTCACTCCACAGTACACACTCTGACCTGCTCTCACTCTATGCACAGGACATATTCCTTCATACTCTGACCTGCACTTACTATAAAGTACACATGCCCTCATACCTTGTCCTACACTCACACTCTGACCTGTACACCATAGTTACCTATCCTCCTACATTCTGCAGGAGACTCCCTGAAATAACAGCTATCTCCCTGACTCCCTGAATAGTCCAGCAATCTCCCTGATTGCACCTTATACCCATTATGTAACTGTTACATTCGTGGGGGGAAAAAAACAAATCTGAGATACATACATTCAAATGGGATCATCAGTGCCATTTCCTTGCATTGGTTATAAGGCACAATAATACCTATGGCTACATGCATTTTATATAAGGTTATTTGCGGCCACTTACAGTATATGGAACCTCTTGTAAAACATTAACAAATCCTGTAAAATATCAGTGTCTTCTTCAACAAGTAGATCTTCCTAACTTTGGGGATCATTTACATTTGGATGTAAGTCATTTTTATGACATGCCTCTCAGATGTAGCAGTACACGTCTGCCAATCTGCCCTGCACCTACTGTATAGTAGACACTAGAGATGAGCGCCGGAAATTTTTCGGGTTTTGTGTTTTGGTTTTGGGTTCGGTTCCGCGGCCGTGTTTTGGGTTCGACCGCGTTTTGGCAAAACCTCACCGAATTTTTTTTGTCGGATTCGGGTGTGTTTTGGATTCGGGTGTTTTTTTCCAAAAAACCTAAAAAACAGCTTAAATCATAGAATTTGGCGGCCATTTTGATCCCAAAGTATTATTAACCTCAAAAACCATAATTTCCACTCATTTTCAGTCTATTCTGAATACCTCACACCTCACAATATTATTTTTAGTCCTAAAATTTGCACCGAGGTCGCTGTGTGAGTAAGATAAGCGACCCTAGTGGCCGACACAAACACCGGGCCCATCTAGGAGTGGCACTGCAGTGTCACGCAGGATGGCCCTTCCAAAAAACCCTCCCCAAACAGCACATGACGCAAAGAAAAAAAGAGGCGCAATGAGGTAGCTGTGTGAGTAAGATAAGCGACCCTAGTGGCCGACACAAACACCGGGCCCATCTAGGAGTGTCACTGCAGTGTCACGCAGGATGTCCCTTCCAAAAAACCCTCCCCAAACAGCACATGACGCAAAGAAAAAAAGAGGCGCAATGAGGTAGCTGTGTGAGTAAGATAAGCGACCCTAGTGGCCGACACAAACACCGGGCCCATCTAGGAGTGGCACTGCAGTGTCACGCAGGATGTCCCTTCCAAAAAACCCTCCCCAAACAGCACATGACGCAAAGAAAAAGAAAAGAAAAAAGAGGTGCAAGATGGAATTGTCCTTGGGCCCTCCCACCCACCCACCCTTATGTTGTATAAACAGGACATGCACACTTTAACCAACCCATCATTTCAGTGACAGGGTCTGCCACACGACTGTGACTGATATGACGGGTTGGTTTGGACCCCCACCAAAAAAGAAGCAATTAATCTCTCCTTGCACAAACTGGCTCTACAGAGGCAAGATGTCCACCTCATCATCATCCTCCGTAATCGTTGTCAGGTCCTTCAGTCCGGACCAGATGTCAGCATCAGCAGTCGCTCCAGACTGCCCTGCATCACCGCCAGCGGGTGGGCTCGGAATTCTGAGCCTTTTCCTCGCACCCCCAGTTGCGGGAGAATGTGAAGGAGGAGATGTTGTTGACAGGTCGCGTTCCGCTTGACTTGACAATTTACTCACCAGCAGGTGTTTGAACCCCAGCAGACTTGTGTCTGCCGGAAAGAGAGATCCAAGGTAGGCTTTAAATCTAGGATCGAGCACGGTGGCCAAAATGTAGTGCTCTGATTTCAACAGATTGACCACCCGTGAATCCTTGCTAAGCGAATTAAGGGCTCCATCCACAAGTCCCACATGCCTAGCGGAATCGCTCCGTGTTAGCTCCTCCTTCAATGTCTCCAGCTTCTTCTGCAAAAGCCTGATGAGGGGAATGACCTGACTCAGGCTGGCAGTGTCTGAACTGACTTCACGTGTGGCAAGTTCAAAGGGCATCAGAACCTTGCACAACGTTGAAATCATTCTCCACTGCGCTTGAGACAGGTGCATCCCACCTCCTATATCGTGCTCAATTGTATAGGCTTGAATGGCCTTTTGCTGCTCCTCCAACCTCTGAAGCATATACAGGGTTGAATTCCACCTCGTTACCACTTCTTGCTTCAGATGATGGCAGGGCAGGTTCAGTAGTTTTTGGTGGTGCTCCAGTTTTCTGTACGTGGTGCCTGTACGCCGAAAGTGTCCCGCAATTCTTCTGGCCACCGACAGCATCTCTTGCACGCCCCTGTCGTTTTTAAAAAAATTCTGCACCACCAAATTCAAGGTATGTGCAAAACATGGGACGTGCTGGAATTGGCCCAGATTTAATGCACACACAATATTGCTGGCGTTGTCCGATGCCACAAATCCACAGGAGAGTCCAATTGGGGTAAGCCATTCCGCGATGATCTTCCTCAGTTGCCGTAAGAGGTTTTCAGCTGTGTGCGTATTCTGGAAACCGGTGATACAAAGCGTAGCCTGCCTAGGAAAGAGTTGGCGTTTGCGAGATGCTGCTACTGGTGCCGCCGCTGCTGTTCTTGCGGCGGGAGTCCATACATCTACCCAGTGGGCTGTCACAGTCATATAGTCCTGACCCTGCCCTGCTCCACTTGTCCACATGTCCGTGGTTAAGTGGACATTGGGTACAACTGCATTTTTTAGGACACTGGTGAGTCTTTTTCTGACGTCCGTGTACATTCTCGGTATCGCCTGCCTAGAGAAGTGGAACCTAGATGGTATTTGGTAACGGGGGCACACTACCTCAAGAAATTGTCTAGTTCCCTGTGAACTAACGGCGGATACCGGACGCACGTCTAACACCAACATAGTTGTCAAGGCCTCAGTTATCCGCTTTTCAACAGGATGACTGCTGTGATATTTCATCTTCCTCGCAAAGGACTGTTGGACAGTCAATTGCTTGGTGGAAGTAGTAAAAGTGTGCTTACGACTTCCCTTCTGGGATGACCATCGACTCCCAGCAGCAACAACAGCAGCGCCAGCAGCAGTAGGCGTTACACGCAAGGATGCATCGGAGGAATCCCAGGCAGGAGAGGACTCGTCAGAATTGCCAGTGACATTGCCTGCAGGACTATTGGCATTCCTGGGGAAGGAGGAAATTGACACTGAGGGAGTTGGTGGGGTGGTTTGCGTGAGCTTGGTTACAAGAGGAAGGGATTTACTGGTCAGTGGACTGCTTCCGCTGTCACCCAAAGTTTTTGAACTTGTCACTGACTTATTATGAATGCGCTGCAGGTGACGTATAAGGGAGGATGTTCCGAGGTGGTTAACGTCCTTACCCCTACTTATTACAGCTTGACAAAGGGAACACACGGCTTGACACCTGTTGTCCGCATTTCTGGTGAAATACTTCCACACCGAAGAGCTGATTTTTTTGGTATTTTCACCAGGCATGTCAACGGCCATATTCCTACCACGGACAACAGGTGTCTCCCCGGGTGCCTGACTTAAACAAACCACCTCACCATCAGAATCCTCCTGGTCAATTTCCTCCCCAGCGCCAGCAACACCCATATCCTCCTCATCCTGGTGTACTTCAACACTGACATCTTCAATCTGACTATCAGGAACTGGACTGCGGGTGCTCCTTCCATCACTTGCAGGGGGCGTGCAAATGGTGGAAGGCGCATGCTCTTCACGTCCAGTGTTGGGAAGGTCAGGCATCGCAACCGACACAATTGGAGTCGGACTCTCCTTGTGGATTTGGGATTTCGAAGAACGCACAGTTCTTTGCGGTGCTACTGCTTTTGCCAGCTTTAGTCTTTTCATTTTTCTAGCGAGAGGCTGAGTGCTTCCATCCTCATGTGAAGCTGAACCACTAGCCATGAACATAGGCCAGGGCCTCAGCCGTTCCTTGCCACTCCGTGTGGTAAATGGCATATTGGCAAGTTTACGCTTCTCCTCCGACAATTTTATTTTAGGTTTTGGAGTCCTTTTTTTACTGATATTTGGTGTTTTGGATTTGACATGCTCTGTACTATGACATTGGGCATCGGCCTTGGCAGACGACGTTGCTGGCATTGCATCGTCTCGGCCATGACTAGTGGCAGCAGCTTCAGCTCGAGGTGGAAGTGGATCTTGATCTTTCCCTAATTTTGGAACCTCAACATTTTTGTTCTCCATATTTTAATAGGCACAACTAAAAGGCACCTCAGGTAAACAATGGAGATGGATGGATTGGATACTAGTATACAATTACGGACGGGCTGCCGAGTGCCGACACAGAGGTAGCCACAGCCGTGAACTACCGCACTGTACTGTGTCTGCTGCTAATATATAGACTGGTTGATAAAGAGATAGTATACTCGTAACTAGTATGTATGTATAAAGAAAGAAAAAAAAAACCACGGTTAGGTGGTATATACAATTATGGACGGGCTGCCGAGTGCCGACACAGAGGTAGCCACAGCCGTGAACTACCGCACTGTACTGTGTCTGCTGCTAATATATAGACTGGTTGATAAAGAGATAGTATACTCGTAACTAGTATGTATGTATAAAGAAAGAAAAAAAAACCACGGTTAGGTGGTATATACAATTATGGACGGGCTGCCGAGTGCCGACACAGAGGTAGCCACAGCCGTGAACTACCGCACTGTACTGTGTCTGCTGCTAATATATAGACTGGTTGATAAAGAGATAGTATACTCGTAACTAGTATGACTATAAAGAAAGAAAAAAAACCCACGGTTAGGTGGTATATACAATTATGGACGGGCTGCCGAGTGCCGACACAGAGGTAGCCACAGCCGTGAACTACCGCACTGTACTGTGTCTGCTGCTAATATATAGACTGGTTGATAAAGAGATAGTATACTCGTAACTAGTATGTATGTATAAAGAAAGAAAAAAAAACCACGGTTAGGTGGTATATACAATTATGGATGGGCTGCCGAGTGCCGACACAGAGGTAGCCACAGCCGTGAACTACCGCACTGTACTGTGTCTGCTGCTAATATATAGACTGGTTGATAAAGAGATAGTATACTCGTAACTAGTATGTATGTATAAAGAAAGAAAAAAAAACCACGGTTAGGTGGTATATACAATTATGGACGGGCTGCCGAGTGCCGACACAGAGGTAGCCACAGCCGTGAACTACCGCACTGTACTGTGTCTGCTGCTAATATATAGACTGGTTGATAAAGAGATAGTATACTCGTAACTAGTATGTATGTATAAAGAAAGAAAAATAAACCACGGTTAGGTGGTATATACAATTATGGACGGGCTGCCGAGTGCCGACACAGAGGTAGCCACAGCCGTGAACTACCGCACTGTACTGTGTCTGCTGCTAATATATAGACTGGTTGATAAAGAGATAGTATACTCGTAACTAGTATGTATGTATAAAGAAAGAAAAAAAAACCACGGTTAGGTGGTATATACAATTATGGACGGGCTGCCGAGTGCCGACACAGAGGTAGCCACAGCCGTGAACTACCGCACTGTACTGTGTCTGCTGCTAATATAGACTGGTTGATAAAGAGATAGTATACTCGTAACTAGTATGTATGTATAAAGAAAGAAAAAAAAACCACGGTTAGGTGGTATATACAATTATGGACGGGCTGCCGAGTGCCGACACAGAGGTAGCCACAGCCGTGAACTACCGCACTGTACTGTGTCTGCTGCTAATATATAGACTGGTTGATAAAGAGATAGTATACTCGTAACTAGTATGTATGTATAAAGAAAGAAAAAAAAACCACGGTTAGGTGGTATATACAATTATGGACGGGCTGCCGAGTGCCGACACAGAGGTAGCCACAGCCGTGAACTACCGCACTGTACTGTGTCTGCTGCTAATATATAGACTGGTTGATAAAGAGATAGTATACTCGTAACTAGTATGTATGTATAAAGAAAGAAAAAAAAAACACGGTTAGGTGGTATATACAATTATGGACGGGCTGCCGAGTGCCGACACAGAGGTAGCCACAGCCGTGAACTACCGCACTGTACTGTGTCTGCTGCTAATATAGACTGGTTGATAAAGAGATAGTATACTCGTAACTAGTATGTATGTATAAAGAAAGAAAAAAAAAACACGGTTAGGTGGTATATACAATTATGGACGGGCTGCCGAGTGCCGACACAGAGGTAGCCACAGCCGTGAACTACCGCACTGTACTGTGTCTGCTGCTAATATAGACTGGTTGATAAAGAGATAGTATACTCGTAACTAGTATGACTATAAAGAAAGAAAAAAAAACCACGGTTAGGTGGTATATACAATTATGGACGGGCTGCCGAGTGCCGACACAGAGGTAGCCACAGCCGTGAACTACCGCACTGTACTGTGTCTGCTGCTAATATAGACTGGTTGATAAAGAGATAGTATACTACTAATATTATATATACTGGTGGTCAGGTCACTGGTCACTAGTCACACTGGCAGTGGCACCCCTGCAGCAAAAGTGTGCACTGTTTAATTTTAATATAATATTATGTACTCCTGGCTCCTGCTATAACCTATAACTGGCACTGCAGTGCTCCCCAGTCTCCCCCACAATTATAAGCTGTGTGAGCTGAGCACAGTCAGATATATATATACATTGATGCAGCACACTGGGCTGAGCAGTGCACACAGATATGGTATGTGACTGAGTCACTGTGTGTATCGTTTTTTTCAGGCAGAGAACGGATATATTAAATAAAACAAACAACTGCACTGTCTGGTGGTCACTGTGGTCGTCAGTCACTAAACTCTGCACTCTCTTCTACAGTATCACAGCCTCAGGTCAATCTCTCTCTCTCTCTCTCAACCCTAATCTAAATGGAGAGGACGCCAGCCACGTCCTCTCCCTATCAATCTCAATGCACGTGTGAAAATGGCGGCGACGCGCGGCTCCTTATATAGAATCCGAGTCTCGCGAGAATCCGACAGCGTCATGATGACGTTCGGGCGCGCTCGGGTTAACCGAGCAAGGCGGGAGGATCCGAGTCTGCTCGGACCCGTGAAAAAAACATGAAGTTCGTGCGGGTTCGGATTCCGAGGAACCGAACCCGCTCATCTCTAGTAGACACACCCTCATACTTTAACCTGCACTCACTGTATAGTGCATACACCCTCATACTCTAACCTGCACTCATTGTATAGTACATACACACTCATACTCTGACCTGCTCACTGTACATACACCATAATACTCTCTGACCTGCACTCACTGTATAGTTAATACATACACACCCTCATACTCTGACCTGCACTCACTGTATAGTACATACACACCCTCATACTCTGACCTGCACTCACTGTATGGTACATACACCATAATACTCTGACCTGCACTCGCTATATAGTACATACAAACCCTCATACTCTGACCTGCACTCACTGTATAGTGCATACTCCATAATACTCTGACCTGCACTCACTGTATAGTACATACACACCCTCATACTCTGACCTGCACTCACTATATAGTACATACACACCCTCATACTCTGACCTGCACTCACTATATAGTACATACACACCCTCATACTCTGACCTGCACTCACTGTATAGCATACTTGCCTACCTGACCCTCTCCATGAGGGAGAAAATGCTCTGTTCCTGGACTTTCCTGGTAATGTATGATTGCCATCACCTGTGGTGAAACACCTTTCTTATCAATTACCTAGCTCACCACAGGTGATGGCAATTATACATTACCAGGAAAGTCCAGGAACAGAGCATTTTCTCCCTCATGGAGAGGGTCAGGTAGGCAAGTATGCTGTATAGTACATACACACCCTCATACTGTAACCTGCACTCACTGTATGGTACATACACCATAATACTCTGACTTGCACTCGCTATATAGTACATACAAACCCTCATACTCTGACCTGCACTCACTGTATAGTGCATACACCATAATACTCTGACCTGTACTCACTGTATAGTACATACACACCCCCATACTCTGACCTGCACTCACTATATAGTACATACACATCCTCATACTCTGACCTGCACTCACTAAATAGTACATACACACCCTCATACTCTGACCTGTACTCACTGTATGGTACATACACCATAATACTCTGACCTGCACTCACTATATAGTACATACACATCCTCATACTCTGACCTGCACTCACTCTATAGTACATACACACCCTCATACTTTGTCCTGTACTCACTGTATAGTACATACACCATCATACTCTGACCTGCACTCATTATATAGTACATACACACCCTCATACTCTGACCTGCACTAACTGTATGCACAGCACATACACCCTCATACTCTTACCTGCAAGAATTTATTATTTTATTTAACAGTGTCTTATATAGCGCAGCAAATTCCATTGCACTTTTGAATTGTAAACAATGATAAACCAAAACCCTGCTTGCAAGCTTACAATCTATACACTTAATGTATAGTACTGATAAAGCTAAATATTTATCTTATATAACACCCTTTATGAGGTCTAAGAACACTGTACGCTATCTACGTATGAAGTACCGTAAGGGTACGCACGTTGCGTAACAATCGCTTAGCCGTAGTCGAGACGCTCAAGCGTTACGTTCGCTCACGGCCAAGAGATCACAGGCAGGCACGCTATTGGCTGCTGACTAACTTAATGATTCGCTATAGCGTAGCGGACGCTCGGGACCACGAGGAGATCACCAGCGGCGCTGACGCTCACAATGTTAAACCTTTGTATCTAAACCATAAACAGTGTATTGTGCAGTAAAACCTTAGTGTATAGATAGAGTGTAAATGCAACACAGTATAACCTTATTAACTCAAAAGCTGTATGAGCGTTGACAATGCTAAATTCCTTTGTCGTATAACCAACCCTTTATGAAGTCTAAGAACACTGTACGCTGTTTACTTAAGAAGTATCGTATGGGTACGCTAGTTGCGTAACGATCGCTCAGCCGTAGGCGAGACGCTCAAGCGTCACGTTCGCTCACGGCCCAGAGATCACAGGACAGAACGTTAAATGGCTTTTGACTAACGTAATGATTCGCTATGGCGTAGCAGACGCTCGAGACCACGAGGAGATCACCAGCGGCGCAGACGCTCACAACGCTATACCTTTATGTCTAAACCTTATACCAATGAAATACACAGAATACCTTAATGTGAATACAGGGTGTAAGTGCAACCTTGTGTAACCTGACTAACTACAAAGCTGCTTGTGCGTCACCGACGCTCAAGTGAACACTTAACACTATAGGAAATACACAGATACTGGTTTAGGGTCCAAAGCCTATTAACTGTATTATATCTAATATACTTGTAAAAAGGGGATAACAGTACAAATGATACACTACAATATAACAGAGACTACCTAACCAGATAACTACACAAGAAATACAATACAATACAATTACTATTTATGGGAAAATGGAAGGGGAAGAGAAGAAGAGAGAAATAGAGAGAAATGGCTCATGATAACATTAAATAAGAGACAACATGGTTGCAGATAAAACTACACATGTGAGAGACAATCGCTGCGCAGTTAGTCAATGCTGAATACAGCATGGGATGGAAGCTAGACTCCATTTTGAGAAACCTCCACTTGATTCCAAAGACCACACCACATGGCTGAAAGGGGGAGGGGAAGACATCCAGCAGCAGCCATTTTAGATTTGCAGGTCCAAACACATGGCACTTTATTCTAAACCACAATCACATAGCAGAAGACACAAGACTCCATTTTCTTCCAAAATGTCCAAGCCTCAAAACAATGCATATGTTCTGATTTTACAATTCCAAACCATCTAAATCACCTTTCACAATGTAATCCAACTTCCTAGAACCATCTCATAATTTCACATCCCAAACAACTTCAGTATCTCAATAACCAGAGCATATTCATCACAAGACCAGATCACAATGTAATTAACACAAACGTAACTGCATGGTGGTATTTATGATTAACAGGATATATATTATAACTAACCAGCACAATCTATTTTAAATCTCCATAGGCAAACAAATACCACAGATACTATGCTACAGATTGTATACTGTTCCAATTTATCACAGACTT
Organism: Pseudophryne corroboree; assembly: GCF_028390025.1. Classification (NCBI taxonomy): domain Eukaryota; kingdom Metazoa; phylum Chordata; class Amphibia; order Anura; family Myobatrachidae; genus Pseudophryne; species Pseudophryne corroboree. Next base: position 273,562,155 of record NC_086446.1, read on the forward strand.
CACAGAGTATCCACAAACACCCAACAATCACACAACCAAGTTACAATATCCTATTTAAACCAGAAAGCAATCTGTCTGTTTCCTTATCTAGCCATGTGAAGTTCAATACTTAGCCTTTAGTTTGGAAGATGTCCTGGGGATTTAGCTGCCATGCTGCTTGGTGCCAGGTAGCTGTGTGTGTGTCTGTGAGTGTAGCTACATTACATCTGTTCTCTGAGGCCACACCTGACCACTACCTTCCTGTTTGACCAGTACCTGGGGGAGGGGTCTTTCTTTCTCCTTTGTATTGAGTCACCATTCTCTTTGTATATGCTAATCAGGTTCAGCCCTGAAAACTTAGTAAAAGGTTGTCTTGAGCATCCATTGTTCTAACAATATGATCTTAGCTTTTATTCATATAATCATATCTATCCGCTGCAATGTCCCACAACAACACAACAGGCCTCAAACTAACCCACACCTCATTCTGCTTGCTTCAATACCAAACATGATGTGTTTATCTGGTTCGGTTCGAATGATACACATCCATGACATTAATTCATTAGCCAATTCTAAATCTCCATGATGTCTGGTGCTGTTCATTATTATAACCATGTACTGTATGAAACAAGTGCCGAATCCATCTCTGTGCCATGTCCGAGCAAATGCGTGTGTTTCCATATATTGCTGTGCTCGCTGCGCATATTTGCAAGTATAGCGACTTATATGTGTGCAGTTTATATGGTCTCTCTATGTAATATTTTTGACTTTGACAGTCCACCCTTTGGCAGTCACCAATAACTGCCACTTCCTAAAACATTTCAAAAAGAGAAAAATATATGTCAGGGGTTAATACATTTCCATGGTTGGGTAAGGGAGGAGAGAGGAGAAGGTGTGAAGAGGGTATGACCTAGTGAGATAGCAGAAGCATGTGTGTATGAATCCATGTTTGGGGGGTCATGTATCATCGTGCCGTACGTGTTGTACATCAAGCTTCGAGGTATTGCGAAGTATACATTTGAATTCCTTCTTATCCCGTACTAAGGGTCTGTGGATGGGCTGTCAAACTTTACCGAGCTCATTTCGGCTGTGGTTGTAACAAAATGGGGGAGCACATTTTAGTTGATGATACATGAATGGGGGAGGTATGTGGTTGCTGATATCTGTGCCTGTATTCCCTATCGACTATGTGTGTCATTACCTGAGGGTTGTAGAGATGAAGATAAAGAACACTTATGGAAAATGCAATGATATTCTATGTCAGGGAAATGTACATCTGTTGTTGAAGTTTTGTTCGGTATCTGTTGAGAGTCGTCTTCTTTGCGCTGTATTGCTCTTTGGGCATGAGCAAATAGCTTTGTCAGTGCCATCAGATTTACAAAAATGTTGGGCTAGCGTGAGTTTAAAAATACTAGGGAAACTGGGGATCCATGGCAAAGTTCATCAAGTGTCCATATCATAGGTTGTCAAAACTTCATCTTTGGTTCTTGTCTGTTGTCTGTATAGCGTCTCGTTAACTTCCTCGTCCAAGGGGTCTTTGTATCTTGGAGAAAAGCAGAAAAACAGGTGAAAGAAACGGACCGTATAATCGCATTTTCATCACATCATGGTTTCTATCATTGAGTCATATACCAAATCCAGGTTAATTACAGTTTCCTCACTCCTTAGACTCATTACCTCAGGTAGTACTTTTCCAATACAACACAACCCTTCAGAGTTTGGGGCAAGCCGCTCATACGCCTTTCTCCCGCATATGAAATATGCATCATCGGGGAGAACATATGGGACGGAATATGTCATTACCATGTTACACATTTTCCATGTGAACTCTCCTAACCCTAATTCTCCCATCTGTTTAGTACACGTATCAGTTTGTACGATATGTGCACAGTATCCTGGTGATACCTCTCCAACTCTAGTAATCCTATTTCCTAAGGTATATCGATACCGGAAAGATTTTCCTCTACTGGCTATGTGGCGTACAAGCTCTGTATCTGTAGGCATTCTATTTGCTCTATGCGAAAAGGTCATGGTTTGGTTGCTCCATGACACTTCCCAATTTCCCGGCTTTCGGGGATTGGAGATGTTAAAACATAATAGGGACCTATCCACATGGTATTGGTGGAGCTTCAAACTAGGAGGGCTGGAGATATTAAACCTCCTGTCCACCGGTCTCCCACCCTTTAGCTCAAGTACCTCCCCTACCGTTAAAGGAAATGGTACTAGCCCTGATTTACTATGACCCTGAGGTACTTGAGAGCATACCCAACAATCTGTTTTATTTAACACACTACCCACTAAGGAGTGATAGTCACTCAATGGATGCCGGTCCATATGGACATTAAAACTGGACTGGCATTTCTTTATGCATCCATCCTCCACCAGACCGTCACAGAGCCTACAGATACAATTTTCTTTTTGAACTAACAATCCTTCACAATTGTTTACAAATAACATGGTTGTTAGATCGTGCCCGGTACTCGCCTTTGCTTGGTGATTGGGTTGCTATTGGAAATTTACACCTCCGTCTCAGTCATCAGGACCTTTCTGGATCCTCTCTCGACCTCACTGGTACTCTCACCGAAACAGACTGCTCTGGTCAACATCATGGTTAACGGGAAAATCCATATCACAGTCTCTTGGGGCAAGTCCATCTTACAGGAGGAGAAAAGAAGAAATTTGTAAAGGGGGTATAAGAAAACAGTTTGAGGGGGAGAGAACTTGTTACGATAATAAGTTCTCTCGTCTTGTTGTTCTTCTTGTTCTGCTGTCCTCTCAAAGGTGCTGTCTCTCAGTCTTCCAAACGAACATTCTGGTGATGCAATATTCCTTCCTAACCGGCGATCTTTCTGTAAGGAGCAAAAATCTGGCATTACCATTGGTCCAACTGAGGGGTGACATACCATCTTTAAACCATGAAAACATGAGTGGGAAGAGAGAGACAACAAAAAAACAAAAGAGATAGAGAACAATTCATGTGCATATATACATTACATAACTCGACAATAACCACCAATGAGAAAAGAGAAACAAAACATTTTTAAACATTGTCAACATTAAGAAAACATTGTTAGCATTAGAAAAACATTGTCAGACTTATTAGGCTGTCATATCTATGTGTCTACTGGTCTCCTTGAGCAGTCCCTCCCCACCAGCACCTGCATTACTCCACTGTCTGTATCTGGCCAGAAATACATTGTGGCGGAGGTCATGCTGGGGTTTGGTAGACTTCTGCAAGGACCAAGCGGATATGCAATGTGTGAATTCTTACCAATACTCGTCAGAGATGGGGATAGAGAGAGAGAGAGAAAAAAAACATTTCACAGATACATTTACAACGTTTCACCTGGTCATTCCTGTGTCTTCAGTGAATGACCTCCCAATTTATTAACCGTTACCTCAGGCTTACCATCAGTCCTAATGATCACCTTTCCTGACTATATATTATGGGTGTGGCTCAAAATTCTTCCTATGTGATCCCTGCTTGTAATTTGGTGTGTCATAACTTTTGCTCATTTTCATGTCTAGGGGGTCTGATTTTATGTGGGCTGTTGCAGTTACTGGCATAATGCCCTTCTCTTTTGCACAGATCACAAATCCTTAAGTTCCTCCATGTGCCAATGGCCTGGGGTTTTGGTTGATTTGATGCCTCCTCAAACGCTTGGATGCTCATCACCATCAACCGCTTTCCCTGTACCTACCTGATTCCTTGGATACCATGATTATGTCGTTGTCTAGGGGGTTGGTATACCTTCTGTGAATCTTTGATCATACAGTTAGATCTTTCCTAGGATCTGGGTAATCAGACATGATTGATCTCAATTCTGTCCGGGACCAGGGATGGCGCATTGCACTGTCCTTGACGGGAATGGTTCCCTGATCGTCAGTCTTCCCATTGGGGACTGTGATCACCCTGACAGGACTAAACTCAATTACATCACCTTGTTTTGGTCTTATAATATGGGGTACATTTGTTTGTGCGTGATATAAAACATTGTACGTACCTGTGGACACGACCTCACCTGACCCTCCGTTAGGGGGTTTGATTATTGCCTTTACCAATTTGGTCGCGTCCACCTGGATGTCTTGTAGGATGGCTTCCGGAAGAGGTGCCGACATTGTTCTGGCCTCACTTTCATGAGTGTATTCCTGGGGGAAGTTCGACATGGGGTGCAACTTGCATAGGTTAATAGTTGTACATTCAACAGTATTACAATAATCATTGTTACATTTATTACACTTATTCTTATAATCTATACTACAGTTGCTAAGAGCGTTTTTATTGTTCAACCCTGTGCTTTTCTCCGCAACCACAATCCCCTCCATTGCCACCTCTCAAGATGAAAGTTAGATATGTAAGTTACATTTCTTTGCATTTCACTTTCCTGTTGCCATAACTGCAAACAATCATAATGCTTGATTCGTCTCTTTGCTGATTTGATGAGACATATCCTTTGCCTTAAATTATGCAACACCTCTAAGTCAAAACTACCTATCCCGGGAAATGGTGCCTTATCCCCCGCAGTCATTCGTGTCCATTCATCACAAAAGGTCTCAGTGTGGGGACCATATTTCCCCCACATTACTAACCGAGCAGACCCTCGGGGTCTGCAAGCCTCTGGAGTCTGAATCCTGACCTCCGACCGTCTCTGTGTTGTGCACTTGGCTGCCATTGTGGACCTTTTTAACACAGAAAAACTTCCTAAAATGCACCAAACACAGAACTTCGTTGGAAATCCTTAAAGCTCTTCCACTGAACTTCTTCTGCTCCGGGTATCCCCGTTCCGCCTTCTAGCAGACACGTGTAGCCGTTGCAGGCCCTATCTCTAGAGATTTTCCTGAGAAAATTCCCTTCCTTTTTCTTTACACAAATCACGCTTGCATGTGCTCCCTACAACACGTATGAGGGCAAGATTTACGCATGGATATACGACCTCATATCACGTTGCGTTATTGGTCACACATACAACCGTGCGGTCCAATCGTACCACTTATAGACACTTGTTGCCCATAAATGGTAGGATCATTGGAGTCTCCCTACTGTGCTCCAAAACAGCCAGAGCGTAATACAACGAAAACTTTATCACACTCTGTTGCACGTTTTCACTCAGATCGTGCTCATCACGTTCCACATAGATCACACAGATCACAAAGTCCACAAAGCGGAATTCAATACCGTTTTATCACATAGATCACAAAGTCCACAAAGCGGGATTCAATACACTCATACCGTTTTCAACCCACTATCATTCTTATAGTTTTCTGATCAGAAAAATCATTTCCCGTAGTCTGATAGCTCTCCCCAGAGGCGTTACAGTAAAGTAAGGTATTTAAACTAAATTTTGGAAACTGAACAAATGTGTGCTATTGTCTTGTGGCTTCTGTATCGCCTTACTATAAGCGATATTTCACTATATAAACGCTTACCAAACACCACACAGTATCTTCTATGCTGTGTGCTTGTTTTTTCTCAGCACGTTATCAATGCAAATGGCAAACAGGAAGGTGAGATGTGAAACTTACACAGATGAAAATGCAATTCTAAATTTAATCTAATAACATACATTGATGTAAGCACACGCATATGAAATTACATATAAGTACCAATCACTATTACTTATGATTGACTATGATATAGATTAAATAAATGCATAAAAAAAAAAACTCATTAAATGATGATTTCTTTTTGACAGTGGATGGCTGATTGTTTCCTGAGTCAACTGAAAACCAGCCGCTCAGAAAAAAAAATAAAAAAAATTTGACCTTCCCAAAATGGCCGCTGCTCCTCCCCCTTCCACCTCCATGAGGGTCACACAAAATGGTGGACAGACCATGCGGCCTCTTGTCACAAAGAAAGTCATCATTCAAAACTCCTAAAGTTATTCTAGGCCTGAGTGTGTAGTTGGCACCAAATTGAAATAAAAACCAGATTTTCAAAGACAATAGCGTACTGTTCTTACCTCCGGTCCCGGATTCCCTCAGCACCCTTTACTAAGCGAAACAGACGCTTATCCAATCAGCACTGCAAGGAATATGATCCCGCCCTTTGCTGATGGATAATGTCTGCTGATATTACCTAGCAGAGATATGTGAAGGATAGGATGAGTCCCCCAATTGACAATGCTAAATTCCTTTGTCGTATAACCAACCCTTTATGAAGTCTAAGAACACTGTACGCTGTTTACTTAAGAAGTATCGTATGGGTACGCTAGTTGCGTAACGATCGCTCAGCCGTAGGCGAGACGCTCAAGCGTCACGTTCGCTCACGGCCCAGAGATCACAGGACAGAACGTTAAATGGCTTTTGACTAACGTAATGATTCGCTATGGCGTAGCAGACGCTCGAGACCACGAGGAGATCACCAGCGGCGCAGACGCTCACAACGCTATACCTTTATGTCTAAACCTTATACCAATGAAATACACAGAATACCTTAATGTGAATACAGGGTGTAAGTGCAACCTTGTGTAACCTGACTAACTACAAAGCTGCTTGTGCGTCACCGACGCTCAAGTGAACACTTAACACTATAGGAAATACACAGATACTGGTTTAGGGTCCAAAGCCTATTAACTGTATTATATCTAATATACTTGTAAAAAGGGGATAACAGTACAAATGATACACTACAATATAACAGAGACTACCTAACCAGATAACTACACAAGAAATACAATACAATACAATTACTATTTATGGGAAAATGGAAGGGGAAGAGAAGAAGAGAGAAATAGAGAGAAATGGCTCATGATAACATTAAATAAGAGACAACATGGTTGCAGATAAAACTACACATGTGAGAGACAATCGCTGCGCAGTTAGTCAATGCTGAATACAGCATGGGATGGAAGCTAGACTCCATTTTGAGAAACCTCCACTTGATTCCAAAGACCACACCACATGGCTGAAAGGGGGAGGGGAAGATATCCAGCAGCAGCCATTTTAGATTTGCAGGTCCAAACACATGGCACTTTATTCTAAACCACAATCACATAGCAGAAGACACAAGACTCCATTTTCTTCCAAAATGTCCAAGCCTCAAAACAATGCATATGTTCTGATTTTACAATTCCAAACCATCTAAATCACCTTTCACAATGTAATCCAACTTCCTAGAACCATCTCATAATTTCACATCCCAAACAACTTCAGTATCTCAATAACCAGAGCATATTCATCACAAGACCAGATCACAATGTAATTAACACAAACGTAACTGCATGGTGGTATTTATGATTAACAGGATATATATTATAACTAACCAGCACAATCTATTTTAAATCTCCATAGGCAAACAAATACCACAGATACTATGCTACAGATTGTATACTGTTCCAATTTATCACAGACTTCACAGAGTATCCACAAACACCCAACAATCACACAACCAAGTTACAATATCCTATTTAAACCAGAAAGCAATCTGTCTGTTTCCTTATCTAGCCATGTGAAGTTCAATACTTAGCCTTTAGTTTGGAAGATGTCCTGGGGATTTAGCTGCCATGCTGCTTGGTGCCAGGTAGCTGTGTGTGTGTCTGTGAGTGTAGCTACATTACATCTGTTCTCTGAGGCCACACCTGACCACTACCTTCCTGTTTGACCAGTACCTGGGGGAGGGGTCTTTCTTTCTCCTTTGTATTGAGTCACCATTCTCTTTGTATATGCTAATCCGGTTCAGCCCTGAAAACTTAGTAAAAGGTTGTCTTGAGCATCCATTGTTCTAACAATATGATCTTAGCTTTTATTCATATAATCATATCTATCCGCTGCAATGTCCCACAACAACACAACAGGCCTCAAACTAACCCACACCTCATTCTGCTTGCTTCAATACCAAACATGATGTGTTTATCTGGTTCGGTTCGAATGATACACATCCATGACATTAATTCATTAGCCAATTCTAAATCTCCATGATGTCTGGTGCTGTTCATTATTATAACCATGTACTGTATGAAACAAGTGCCGAATCCATCTCTGTGCCATGTCCGAGCAAATGCGTGTGTTTCCATATATTGCTGTGCTCGCTGCGCATATTTGCAAGTATAGCGACTTATATGTGTGCAGTTTATATGGTCTCTCTATGTAATATTTTTGACTTTGACAGCGTCACCGACGCTCTGAGAATACTTAACACTATAAGAAATACACAGATACCTGGGCTTAGGGTCCAACGCCTAATATATATATATTATGAATGATATACTTGCAAAAGAATTAATACAAATACAAATCATACACTACAATATAACATAGACTACCTAACCAGATAACTACACCGGAAATATAATACAATTACTATTTAAGAGAAAATAAGAGAGAAAGAGAAGAAGAGAGAGAGAGAGAGAAATTGGCCCACAATAACAAGAAGATCAATATAGTTGCGGAGAAACACTTACGCACAAGGGGAAACGATCGCATGCGCCTCGATATCCAGCTCCCGATTATCAGCAATGAGAACCGTTGAAGAGAGTGAGAGCTGGATATGATCGGCCTGTCTATTTATGCCCCACACACAATGCAATTCAATGGTCCCTACAATCTCATTGTTCATTGGACACAGGAATTCCTCCTCGCATTATAACAAAAGGTCATAGGTTGATTCATACAGGTGGGCCGTGACTATTTCCAACAGCTCAGGTGGGAGGGAAACTGGGTTTCCCGCCGCATGGATAAGTAAGTGCAAATACAGTAAATGTTCATAAACTTCTTATGTCCATAACTATTCGCACGAGCGATTAATCCGCTTCAAACCAACGCCGGAATATTGCTAATTAAATACTCTTCCGATGGGTACTAAACACCACTGTATTACTCCTGTCTGACCCTTCGTATCAAACAAAGAGGGATTTCTCTGTTCACGAACATTCTATATTAACCAAACTTTCAGAATCTATCAAAGGGACCATGATCTACAAAATACATTATATAGTGAAAATATGTAACGATTGAGTCGCACGCTACGATCACATAAACTCTACCGTAAATACGCATACCGTGCGCCTGCGGGTGCCCGCGACTGTGAGTATGCGCACGTACGGGAGAGCGTACGCATGCGCAGCACGGACCTGTGTGAGGTGCAAATATGGTAGTGTGCATAGAGATATTTTTCTGACTTTGACAGTCCACCCTTTGGCAGTCAACAATAACTGCCACCTTCTAAAACATTTCAAAAAGAGAAAAATATATGTCAGGGGTTAATACATTTACATGGTTGGGTAGGGGAGGAGAGGAGAAGGTAGGAAAAGGGTATGACCTAGTGAGATAGCAGAAGCATGTGTGTATGAATCCGTGCTTGGGGGTCATGTATCATCGTGCCGTACGTGTTTTAAATCAAGCTTCGAGGTATTGCGAAGTATACATTTGAATTCCTTCTTATCCCGTGGTACGGGTCTGTGGATGGGCTGTCAAACTTTACCGAGCTCTTTTCGGCTTTGGTTGTAACAAAATGGGGGAGCACATTTTAGTTGATGATACATGAATGGGGGAGATATGTGATTGCTGATATCTGTGCCTGTATTCCCTATCGACTATGTGTGTCATTACCTGAGGGTTGTAGAAATGAAGAAAAGACATAATTATGGTAAATGCGGTGGTATTCTATGTCAGGTAAATGTACATTCGTCGATTGAGGTCTTGTTTGGTGTCTGTTGAATGCAGTCTTCTTTGTGCTTTTGCCCATAAGGTGCGAGCAAAAGCTGTCAATGTCCATAGATTTACAAAAAGTGTTGGGCTAGCGTAATTTTAAAATTTCTAGGGAAACTGGGGATCCATGGCATAGTTCATCAAAAATCTGTGTATCAGGTTGTCAAAACTTCTTCTTTAATCCCTCTGTTGTCTGTATATCGGCTCATCAAATTCCTCGTCCAAGTGGGTCTTTTTACCTTGGAGGAAACGGAAAAACAGGTGAAAGAAACGGACCGTAGAAATCACATTTTCATCACATCATTGTTTCTACATTTGGGTCATAAATCAAGTTCATTGGAATTACAGTTTCCTCACTCCTTAAACTCATTACCCCAATACGACGATTGCACCTCATTAAAGCCTGACCGCATCTAAATATCAAACCAATCGTTATGATAACACCTAAGATACATAGGAGAAACTTCCCAACATCCATTATGACTCCTTGAGCCCAGTCTCCTAAACCAGAGAACCAATTTCGCGGGTTCAACCATGACACCCAACCAGTCAGCTCATTACCTACAGCAGCAAGAGTGAGATTGTGTCTCCTGCGAAATTCCCACTTCAGTTGGAGAATATCGTCCATCTTTTGGTCTATGACCTCGACCGGGTCCTCGGTGCTATTCGTAATATATGTGCAACATTTCACGCCGTATTGTGTTGCCAGTGTGACACAATATCCGCCTGTCACTGCTGTGAGGTAATTGAGAACCATTCTATGCTGTACCAGTTCTGTTTTATAAGCCTGAAGTTCTCTTCCAGTATACCTAAACGTGTCATCATACATTTCAGTGATATTATCTAACAAACTGGCGAGCGCAGATATGTATTTATAATTCAACACTCCTCTGGCGGTGCGAGTGATGTCTAACGCGATTAGAAACTGAATCCCGGTGGATTCATGGATCATGTCAGAGGCCGGATGCTCTGTTCTTTCTATCAGGTGCCGTTTAACTACGTGCTCGTAATGGGTGTGAGTATAAGGAGTTTGGGCAACACGGTGTATGTCTTTCATTTTGTCATGTGATACAGTCATTACTTCAGGCAGTACTTTTCCAATATAACACAATCCTTCAGAGTTTGGGGCAAGCCACTTATACGCCTTTCTCCCGCATATGAAATATGCATCATCGGGGAGAACATATGGGACGGAGTAGGACATAACCATATTACACACCTTCCATGTGAAATCTCCTAACCCTAATTCTTCCATCTGCTTAGTACACGTATCAGGTTGTACGATATGTGCACAGTATCCTGGTGATACCTCTCCAACTCTCGTAATCCTATTTCCTAAGGTATACCTATACCGGAAAGATTTTCCACTACTGGCTATGTGGCGTATAAGCTCTGTATCTGTAGGCATTCTATCTGCTCTATGCGAAAAGGTCATGGTTTGATTACTCCATGACACTTCCCAATTTCCCGGCTTTCGGGGATTGGAGATGTTAAAGCATAATAGGGACCTATCCACATGGTATTGGTGAAGCTTCAAACTAGGAGGGCTGGAGATATTAAACCTCCTGTCCACCGGTCTCCCACCACTTAACTCAAGTACCTCCCCTAACGTTAAAGGAAATGGTACTAGCCCTGATTTGCTATGACCTTGAGGTACTTGAGAGCATACCCAACAATCTGTTTTATTTAACACACTACCCACTAAGGAGTGATAGTCACTCAATGGATGCCGGTCCATATGGATATTAAAACTGGATTGGCATTTCTTTATGCACCCATCCTCAATGACATTGTTACAGAGCCGACAGATACAGTTTTCTTCAGCTAACAATCCTTCACAATTCCTTCTATGGTCAATGCTATCGGATCGTTTTCTGATACTCGCCTTTGCTTGTTGATTATGTTGTTCTTGGAAAACTACGCCTCCATCTCTGTCATCAGAACCCATTCCAGAACCTCTCTCGACCTCCATGGTACTCTCGCCGGAACAGACTGCTCTGGTCAACATCATGGTCAACAGGAAAATCCGGATCACAGTCTCTTGGGGCAAGTCCATCTTGTAGGAGGAAACGGAGAAGAATGAGAAGGGGGAAAAAAAATAATTTGAGGGAGAGGGGATGGGAAGTTGGAGAAGAACAATAAAAGGGAACAGGGGATCGACAACTGCTTTTGGTCTTGTGATTTTCAATGCTCAGGTGCCGCCTCAATCCTCCTGGAACAGACACTCCAGTGATACAACCTCTACCGTCTGTTCCTTATCACGGGGCCTCTCTGGATCAGCAACCTTTTTACAGTGGGACGAATGAACCCAAGTCTCTCTCTCAGCAACCTTCAATGCTGTAGTGCTAGTCAATAAGACCTGGTATGGTCCTTCCCATCTGTCAATAAGGCAACCCGTTGATACGACCTCACCTATCCCTCCGCTAGGGGCCTTTGTTACTAATCTCGGGGGTGGAGCTGTGCCTACTGTGGTCTCTGCTATGGTGGCTGCTAGAGAGAGCGCGGAAATTGTGGCTGATTCGTCCTCTTGATCACACTCCTGAGGAAAGTTCAAAACAGGGTACAACTTGCACGGGTTAATACTTGCATTGGTTAATTGGTTAACATTATCTTTAACATTTACACAGTTGCTAAGTGTTTGTGTGTTACACCTTAGTGCGTCATTCTCCGCAACCAATTTTTCTCCCGATATATATATGGTGGCGGTGGGGCCGTGGCTATCAGTTTTCTGATCGAGCCAGATCCCGCCGCCTGAGCCAATCCTCTCTGTATGTCACCCTCCTGTTGCCACAACTGTAAATAATCATAATGCTTGATTCGTCTCTTGGCTGATTTAATGAGACATATCCTTCTCCTTAAATTCGTTAACACTTCTGTGCTGAAGCTACCTACTCTTGGGAATTTCTCCCCGTCATGTACAGTCATTCTCTCCCATTCATCACATAAAGCTTCTGTGTGACTTCCGTATTTCTCACACATTACGTACCTTGCCGACCCGACTGGTCGGTTCACTGAATCAACCCGAACCGAGGTTGATCGCCCCCTACCTGAACAAGTGGCCCCCATAGTTCGAAGGTGTTGCTTTATTCAGCCAACCCTTACGCAAACCAAAATGTTCAAAATAGGCTGACGGTGGCGGTTTACCGAGTACCCCACTCACTCGCCCACGCCGACCAATACGACCTGATCACACCGATATGGTGCTGGCGTACTCGACCCAGGGCCCCTGCGACCTGAACCTCTATTTACTGGAACCTGCGAGGGTGATCCGAAGAACACTTACTCTTTCCAGTAACTATTGGTTGTTGGATAGTTCCTGAGTGAGCAGCGAACCTCCCTTAAAATAAAAAAAATTACACAAATCACGTTAGAATGTACAAATAGCGTTTATGACCTTCGTACACAAATAGTACCGGTCAGGTTTACTAATGCACACAATTACGTGCGGTACAATCGTTCAGCACATAAGCAACTAATCTTATGTACGGAGCGACCAGTGGAATCGAAAATTACGGCTGCGAATTCCTTCAGCCAGAGCTTGTATGGCCTATATGGGTGTTGCACCAACCCTTTTAGGTGTTGTGCCTGTGGACTGTATAGCGGACTTCCTTGTCTGCTGTACCTAAACCTGCTGGTCTGTTATGACCTCCTGGTCTGTTACAGTATGACCTCCTGGTCTGCTACACTCTAATGCTCAAATTGTATGTTTTAACCAGGGATGCCTCCCTAGCCACCATGTACGTCACTTACACGCATGTACCTCACGAGAACTCGACTTTTCTTGTGGTTCAACCTCAAAAATTGTAAAAACAAACACTCACTCACCACATATACACTTTTGTTTCTATTTCTATTTCTGCGCAGAAATTTCTCTTTAGACCAGATGTGTTACAAATTAGGAGAAGGATCTGTTAATTTAAATTTCGAATGTTAAAATAGATTTGCGCGATTTATCGCCTTGTGTTATTTACCGCGTTGCGCTATTTATCGCGTTGGAAAAAAATTAACACTTGTGATTTGAGTTACGTGGGCGTACCCGTACGCTCCGTTGCGTAATATACGCTGCGTGCGTCGGCCCTTGGGTTGCGTACGCAAGTCTCAGTCCTTTGTTAGAGACACGTGTACGCAAAGCAAAGATCCACCGTAACACAATTTATACGTTTATCAATGTAGATGATCCTTTATCATCTACCGCGCACCACACTGACTTCGCCTTGTCTCTCAGGCACAGCTGTGTTTGTCTATACTTTAACTATATTACCTTTTTACTCTTAACCTATAAAATAGCAGCAAATCTCTCTTAGCACGTTTATCAACTATAAAACTGGCAAACAGGAGAGTGATATACGAAAATACACAAATGAAAAAAAGAAATGCAGATATATATGTGTGCGTGTGTGTGTACGCAAGACAGAAAAAATAAACAGTTTTAAAAGAGACTAGCGTGTTGTTCTTACCTCCGGTTTCCGGATTCCTTCAGCACCCTTTACTAAGAGAAGCAGACGCTTATCCAAACAGCACTACGAGGAATATGATCTCCCGCCCTTTGCTGCTGGATAATGTCTGCTGAAATTACCTAGTGCAGATATGTGAAGGACAGGACGAGCCCGCAATTGATAAAGCTAAATATTTATCTTATATAACACCCTTTATGAGGTCTAAGAACACTGTACGCTATCTACGTATGAAGTACCGTAAGGGTACGCACGTTGCGTAACAATCGCTTAGCCGTAGTCGAGACGCTCAAGCGTTACGTTCGCTCACGGCCAAGAGATCACAGGCAGGCACGCTATTGGCTGCTGACTAACTTAATGATTCGCTATAGCGTAGCGGATGCTCGGGACCACGAGGAGATCACCAGCGGCGCTGACGCTCACAATGTTAAACCTTTGTATCTAAACCATAAACAGTGTATTGTGCAGTAAAACCTTAGTGTATAGATAGAGTGTAAATGCAACACAGTATAACCTTATTAACTCAAAAGCTGTATGAGCGTCACCGACGCTCTGAGAATACTTAACACTATAAGAAATACACAGATACCTGGGCTTAGGGTCCAACGCCTAATATATATATTATGAATGATATACTTGCAAAAGAATTAATACAAATACAAATCATACACTACAATATAACATAGACTACCTAACCAGATAACTACACCGGAAATATAATACAATTACTATTTAAGAGAAAATAAGAGAGAAAGAGGAGAAGAGAGAGAGAGAGAGAGAAATTGGCCCACAATAACAAGAAGATCAATATAGTTGCGGAGAAACACTTACGCACAAGGGGAAACGATCGCATGCGCCTCGATATCCAGCTCCCGATTATCAGCAATGAGAACCGTTGAAGAGAGTGAGAGCTGGATGTGATCGGCCTGTCTATTTATGCCCCACACACAATGCAATTCAATGGTCCCTACAATCTCATTGTTCATTGGACACAGGAATTCCTCCTCGCATTATAACAAAAGGTCATAGGTTGATTCATACAGGTGGGCCGTGACTATTTCCAACAGCTCAGGTGGGAGGGAAACTGGGTTTCCCGCCGCATGGATAAGTAAGTGCAAATACAGTAAATGTTCATAAACTTCTTATGTCCATAACTATTCGCACGAGCGATTAATCCGCTTCAAACCAACACCGGAATATTGCTAATTAAATACTCTTCCGATGGGTACTAAACACCACTGTATTACTCCTGTCTGACCCTTCGTATCAAACAAAGAGGGATTTCTCTGTTCACGAACATTCTATATTAACCAAACTTTCAGAATCTATCAAAGGGACCATGATCTACAAAATACATTATATAGTGAAAATATGTAACGATTGAGTCGCACGCTACGATCACATAAACTCTACCGTAAATACGCATACCGTGCGCCTGCGGGTGCCCGCGACTGTGAGTATGCGCACGTACGGGAGAGCGTACGCATGCGCAGCACGGACCTGTGTGAGGTGCAAATATGGTAGTGTGCATAGAGATATTTTTCTGACTTTGACAGTACACACTCCCTCATATCCGAACAAAACTTTGACCTGTACATGCTGTATGCACAGTATACAATCTGACCTGTACCTACTGTATAGTAGACACACTATAATATTTTGACCTGCACTCACTGTATAGTACATAATACACCCTCATATGCTGACCTGCACCTACTGTACAGCAGAGTTGGTATCGGGATGCCGGCTGTCAAAATACCGTCAGCTGCATCCCAGAGATTAAAATACCAACAGAGTAACTAAGAAAACTAACCCTGATCCTAACCCCCCTAATACCCCCCCTCCCTACTCCCGCAGCCTGACCCTAACTGTCCTAAACCTAACACTCCCTCTCCGTAGTATAAGCCTAACACCCCCCCCCCCCCCCTCCTAATTCCCCTCTCAGATCCAAATCTCTGCATATTTTCTATCTTCTATCTTCCCCGCCTGCCCAAGTGCAGCATTGATAAAAAAAAATAGCATTTTAATACCTACCGGTAACTCCTTTTCTCCTAGTCCGTAGAGGATGCTGGGCACTCCAAAAGGACCATGGGGTATAGACGGGATCCGCAGGAGACATGGGCACACTAAAAGACTTTGACTGGGTGTGAACTGGCTCCTCCCTCTATGCCCCTCCTCCAGACCTCAGTTATAAGAACGGTGCCCAGGGGAGACGGACATTTCGAGGAAAAGGATTTTTGTTAAACTAAGGGTGAGATACATACCAGCTCACACCACAAACACACCATACAACTGGATTAGCAGGAATACCAGATAACAGTATAAACGAAAAAAACAGCAACAAGCTGAACATAACCGATACACAACCATCGTGTAACCGAAAACAACAACCAATAATACAACTGCAAGTAACAGTACGCACTAGGATGGGCGCCCAGCGTCCTCTATGGACTAGGAGAAAAGGATTTACCGGTAGGTATTAAAATCCTATTTTCTCTTACGTCCTAGAGGATGCTGGGGACTCCAAAAGGACCATGGGGTCTATACCAAAGCTCCAGACTGGGCGGGAGAGTGCGGACAACTCTGCAGCACCGATTGAGCAAACATGAGGTCCTCCTCAGCCAGGGTATCAAACTTATAGAACTTAGCAAAAGTGTTTGAACCCGACCACGTAGCTGCTCGGCAAAGTTGAAGTGAGCCCACCTTCCTGGTAGAATGGGCCTTTACTGACTTCGGCAACGGCAACCCAGCCAAAGAATGAGCGTGCTGAATCGTATTACAAATCCAGCGTGCAATAGTCTGCTTGGAAGCAGGATTTCAAATCTTGTTGGAAGCATACAGGACAAACAGAGCTTCCGTTTTCCTAACGAGCCGTTCTGGCGACATAAATTTTCAAAGCTCTTACGACATCAAGAGATTTTGGGACTGCCACAACATCCGTAGCCACAGGTACCACAATAGGTTGATTTATGTGAAACGAAGAAACCACCTTCGGCAGAAATTGTTGACGAGTCCTCAATTCCGCTCTATCCACATGAAAAATCAAATATGGGCTCTTGTGAGACAAAGCCACCAATTCTGACACTCGTCTTGCAGACGCCAAGGCCAAAATCATGACCACTTTCCAAGTGAGAAACTTTAACTCAACCTTTCGCAAAGGTTCAAACCAGTGAGACAAAAGAAACTGTAACACCAAGATCCCAAGGTGCCACGGGTGGCACAAATGGAGGATGGATATGCAGCACTCCCTTCACGAAAGTCTGAACCTCAGGAAGGGCTGCCAATTTTTTTTGAAAGAAAATAGATAAAGCCGAAATCTGCACTTTGATGGAACCCAATTTCAGGCCTGCATCCACGCCTGCCTGCAAAAAATGGAGGAAACGACCCAAGTGAAATTCCTCCGCAGGAGCTGTTTTGGTTTCACACCACGACACATATTTTCTCCAAATACGGTGATAATGGTTTTCCGTGACCTCCTTTCTAGCCTTAAGGAGAGTGGGGATGACTTCCCCAGGAATACCTTTACAAGCTAGGATCTGGCGTTCAACCTCCACGCAGTCAAACGCAGCCGCAGTAAGTCCGGAAACACGCATGGCCCCTGCAGTAACAGGTCCTCTCTTAGAAGAAGCGGCCAAGGATCTTCTATGAGTAATTCCTGAAGATCCGGATACCAGGCCCTCCGTGGCCAATCTGGAACGACGAGCATTGCCTGAAACCTTGTTCGTCTTATGATCCTCAGCACTCTTGGAATGAGAGGAAACGGGGGGAACACATACACTGACTGAAACCACAAAGAAATTGCTTGCTCACTGACTGAAACACCCACGGAGTTACCAGGGCATCCACTGCATTGGCTTGAGGGTCCCTTGACCTGGGACAATACCTCGGAAGCTTCTTGTTGAGGCGAGACGCCATAATGTCTATTTGAGGAATTCCCCAACGCCTTGTCACTTCTGCAAACACCTCTGGATGAAGGGCCCACTCTCCTGGATGGAGATCGTGTCTGCTGAAAAAGTCTGCTTCCCAGTTGTCCACACCCGGAAGGAAAACTGCTGACAGAGCGCTCACGTGCTGTTCCGCCCAGCGGAGAACTCTTGTGGCCTCCGCCATTGCTGCCCTGCTCTTTGTTCCGCCCTGGTAGTTTACGTACGCCACCGCTTTTATGTTGTCCGACTGGATCAGGACAGGTAGACCTTGAAGAATGTTCTCCGCTTGCAGAATGCCGTTGTAAATGGCTCTTAACTCCAGAACATTTATGTGGAGACAAGATTCCTGGCTTGACCATTTTTCCTTGAAACTTCTTCCTTGTGTGACTGCACCCCAGCATCGGAGACTTGCATCTGTGGTCAGCAGGACCCAATCCTGGATTCCGAATCGGCGTCCCTCTAGAAGGTGAGAACTTTGCAGCCACCACAGGAGAGAAATTCTGGTCCTGGAAGATAGACTTATTTTCCGGTGCATGTGCAGGTGAGACCCGGACCATTTGTTCAGCAGATCCCACTGAAACACCCGGGCATGAAACCTGCCAAACGGAATGGCTTCGTAAGCCGCAACCATCTTCCCTAGCCAGTGCCAGATTAAGGTCCATATGGGCCTGGAGCTGAAATTTAGGAAGGGCCTATTGTGTGCCTCGGCAGGAGGTGTAACAAGCGCTGCGGTGGTGTGACTAGTGATGTGGGGGTGTGATCAGTGTGGTGTGGTCTAAATAGGAGGTGTGGCCTATGCCATGTGAGTGACACAGTCACCACTTACTGACAGACACTACTTACTGACCACACACACACACACACACACACACACACACACACACACACACACACACACACAACACAAAGCTTACTGACACAATCACCACTATTTACTAACACACACACTCACAACACAAAACTTACCGACACAGACACTTACTGATAGATATTACTGACTGACACACACGCACAACACAGATAAACTACTGACACAGACATTACTTACTGACACACACACACAACACAATACTTATACCGCTCTCACATCACAATGCTGGGTCCCACCTGGGAATTGGAAATGGGTCCATTCCTGGGTGGGACCCGGCATTTGACCCTACACACCGCCAACCCGACCCGGCAATTTGCCGGTTCGGGTACTCATCTGTGGGCGGAGATGGAGTCGGCATCTGGTGCAGAGACGGTGCTGGGAGATGAGATCATCCCTATGCAGTGAACGGGTCCCGGGTTGCATCGACCTGGGTGACCCGTTCACACTGCACCGGACCTGGTATTTAACCAGAGAATAACCCTTCTTTATTCCCGGGTTGAATTACTGGGTCAGGCAATCCGGAATTCGCCCATGACCCCTTTCACAACACACATCGGAACGTGTCGACCCAGCAATATACCCAGTCTATACCAGGTTATTTTTGCGGTGTGAAAGGGATATTACTGACACAGACACCCACCACTTACTGACAGACACTACTTACTGACACACACACACACAGTACAAAACCTACTGACAAACACTACTTACTGACACACACAAAACTTACTGACACAGACACCATGCAAAATGTACTGACACAAACACTACTTACTGACAGACACTTCTTACTGACACCTGTGGTGCACACAGCATTTTTTCTCAGTGGTACTGTGCCTGCGTGCCGTGGGCGTGGTCACATGTCATTAAGGGATGTAACCATGTGACACTAGGTGAAGTGGTTATATATTATGTGAATCCATGGCACAGACACCGCCTGTCCCTGCGGACTACAGAGACAAGGATAGCAGGATGTGACACTTGTTATAGAATAAAAAATATTATATATAAGATGTGTACCCAGCACTCATCCTGTTGTGAATATTTGCTCCAGTGCCCTCCTTCGGTTTTTCAAGCTGTGGACAGAGTACAATGAGGCAGCACTCCTGAGTCTTGCTGGTGCAGTAAGATTTATTTAGTAAGATTCTGGATCAATAAATCTTACTGCACCAGCAAAACTTGGTAGTGCCGCCTCATTGTACTTGTGGGGAGGGGTCCCGACCATTAGTTACTCACCGGGGTGTAGTATGAGTTGCCGGCGGCTAGGTCCCCGGCGGCCAGCATACCGGCGCCGGGATCCAGACTGCCGGCTTCCCGACAGCAAAGTGAGCGCAAATGAGCCCCTTGCGGGCTCAGTGGCGCGCATAAGCGCCACGCTATCCTCCCTCCAGGGGGTTCGTGGACCCCCAAAAGGGAGAAAAGGTGTCGGTATGCCGGTTGTCGGGATTCCGGCGCCGGTATACTGTGCGCTGGGATCCCAACAACTGGTATACTGAATACCACCCACACACCGGTGGCCCGGCACCCCATCGTCACTTTTTCTCTGCCAGTCTGCCAGGTGCGGAATGGTGATGACATCACCTTCATGCTCCCAGCAGTCCTTTTCCTGGAAAAGGAAGAAGGTGCTGGCGGCGCCTCCGAGCAAGATCTAGGAGCTTGGTGGTGGTGTTTTACAGTGTGGCGGGGGTATGGCATACTGGCAGACACATTCTTAATGGTACGCCATACCAGAGCGTACTGCCACATTTGCAGGACTGACTAACACACACACACACACACACACACACACACACACACACACACACACACACACACACACAACGCAAAACATATTGACACACACGACACAACACAAAACTTACACAGACAGTAGACACACACACAAAATGCAAAACTTACTGACAGACACAATGCAAAACTTACTGACACTACTTACTGACACACACACACACACACACACGCAAAACCTACTGACACTGACACTACTTACTGACAGACACTACTTACTTAGCGACACACACACATCCCCCCCCCCTTCAAAACTTACTGACATAGACACCACTTACGTAGCAGACCTCGGGGCCTGGTGTGGGCTGCTACTCACATGGTTTGCATGCCCCCTCAGCTCTGACATCCAGGGACCCAGCTCTCCTAAAAGACAGCAGCCTCCTGTCAAGACCCTTCCCCTCTTTCAACGTTATTGTTGGGAAGCTGCGGCAGGAAAGGTATGCTGCAGCAAAAACATTTACGTTTGGATGGACAAGGGGGTGGGGCTTCTGATGGGTTAGGGGGCGGAGCCTCGAAGATATCTCCGAGGCTCCGCCCCATGCCCATCCGAAGCCCCGCCCCCTCGCCCATCAAAACATGATTGCTTTTGCTGCAGCATACCTTTCCTGCTGCAGCTTTCCAACAATAACATGCCTCATGAAAGAGGGGCAGGGTCTTGACAGGAGGCTGCTGTCTCGTAACTATTTACGTGGCTCCGCCCCCTTGCCCGTCCGAAGTCCCGCCCCCTTGCCCGTCCGAAGCCCCGCCCCTTGCAACACAAAGCGGTCAGGACACAAGCTGACCAGTTTGGGGTGGGGGTGAATGGGCAGCCGGAGGTGAGTGAGCTGATGTATGTGCTGACAGGAAATGTTTTTTTTCTTGGCAGCACTGGCTACTGCCTGCACTGCAGGGAGGTCTGTGGGCCTATTTTCAATGGGGGGCTTGGAGCTGCAACTCCATCCACCCCATTGTTAATCCGGCCATGTCCCTAGCACTCGAGTGCATTGATGAATCGACACTCTTGCCGGTTTCAGAATCTCCTTGACCATGGTCTGGATTTCCAGAACTTTTTCCGCCGGAAGAATCACTCTCTCCGTAGTTCCGTGTCTAGGATCATGCCCAAGAAGGGCAGCCGAGTTGTCGGAATCAAGTGAGACTTTGGCAAATTTAGAATCCAACCATGATGTTGCAGAACCGTCAGGGAGAGTTCCACATTTCTTAGCAACTGCTCTTTTGATCTCGCCTTTATCAGGAGATCGTCCAAGTACGGGATAATTGTGACACCCTGCTTGTGTAGGAGTACCATCATTTCCGCAATCACCTTGGTGAAGACCCTCGGGGCCGTGGAAAGCCCAAACGGCAACGTCTGAAATTGGTAATGACAATCCTGCACCGCAAATCTTAGGAAGGCCTGATGAGGAGGATATATCGGGACGTGTAAGTAGGCATCCTTTATGTCGACTGATGCCATAAAGTCCCCCCCTTCTAGGCTGGAGATCACAGCTCGAAGAGATTCCATCTTGAACTTGAAAGTTTTCAAGTATGGATTGAGGGATTTTAGGTTCAGAATCGGTCTGACCGAGCCGTCCGGCTTTGGCACGACAAAGAGGCTCGAATAGAACCCTTCCCCCCGTTGGGACGGGGGAACCGGGACAATGACCCTCTGTTGACACAGCTTTTGTATCGCAGCATTCACCACTTCTCTTTCTGGAAGAGAAACTGGCAAGGCCGATTTGAAAAAGCGTCGGGGGGGGGGGGGGGGGGGGGGCGGCATCTCCTGAAACTCCAGTTTGTACCCTTGGGACACTATATCTAAGACCCAAGGATCCATGGCCGATTGAAACCAGACCTGACTGAAGATACGGAGATGGCCCCCCACCGGCACGGACTCCCACAGGGGAGCCCCAGCGTCATGCGGTGGACTTGGCAGAGGCGGGGGAGGACTTTTGGTCCTGGGCGCCAGACACAGCAGGCGACCTTTTTCCCCTTTCTCTACCTTTTGAAGCGAGGAAGGACGAGCCCCTTCCTTTTTTGTATTTATTAGGCCAAAAGGACTGCATCTGATAATGGGGTGCCTTTTTCTGTTGTGCGGGAACATAAGGAAGAAAAGAAGACTTACCCGCAGTAGCGGTAGACACCAGGGCCCTCATTCCGAGTTGTTCGCTCGCTAGCAGATTTTAGCAGCATTGCACACGCTAGGCCACCGCCCTCTGGGATTGTATCTTAGCTTAGCAGAATTGCGAACGAAAGATTAGCAGAATTGCAAATAGAAATTTCTTAGCAGTCTCTGAGTAGCTCGAGACTTACTCCTACATTGCGATCAGCTCAGCCCGTTTCGTTCCTGGTTTGACGTCACAAACACGCCCTGCGTTCGGCCAGCCACTCCCCCGTTTCTCCAGACACTTCCACGTTTTATTCTGGCACGCCTGCGTTTTTCCGCACACTCCCAGAAAACGGTCAGTTTCCGCCCAGAAACACCCACTTCCTGTCAATCACACTCCGATCACTTCAACGATGAAAATTCTTCGTTCGGACGTGAGTAAATCTACTAAGTTTTGTGCTAAAATACTTAGCGCATGCGCATTTTTGCCTTTATCGCTCCGTTGCGAAAATCGGCAACGAGCGAACAACTCGGAATGACCCCCCAGGTCAGCAAGGCCGTCACCAAACAAGACACTACCTTTAAAAGGGAGAGCTTCCATAGCTTTCTTGGAGTCGGCATCAGCATTCCATTGATGAATCCACAGCGCCCTCCTGGCCGAGACCGCCATGGCATTGGCCCTTGATCCCAGGAGGCCAATATCCCTCGCCGCATCCTTTAGGTAAGCTGCAGCGTCCCTGATATAACCAAGAGTCAAAAGAATGTTATCCTTATCAAGAGTATCTATGTCAGATGCCAAATTATCAGCCCACTTAGCAATAGCACTACTCACCTACGCCGACGCCACAGCAGGCCTGAGGAGTGCACCCGTAGTGACATAAATGGCTTTTAATGTCGTTTCCTGCTTGCAATCCGCAGGATCCTTGAGGGCAGCCGTGTCAGGAGACGGAAGCGCCACCTTTTTGGACAGTCGGGACAGAGCCTTGTCCACATTGGGAGACGACTCCCATTTCTCCCTGTCGTCAGAGGGGAAAGGATATGCCATAAAAATTCTCTTGGGAATCTGCCACCTTTTGTCAGGCGACTCCCAAGCCTTTTCACAAAGAGCGTTCAGTTCATGAGAGGGGGGAAACTTCACCTCAGGCTTTTTCCCTTTAAATAAACAAACCCTTGTATCTGGAACAGGAGGTTCCTTAGAAATATGCATCTTTAATTTTTAATCTTTAATCATGTACTGAATACTCTTTACCAATTTTGGATGTAAAGTGGCTTCACTAAAGCCGACACTGGAATCAGAGTCCGTGTCAGTATCCGTATCTGCCATCTGGGTAAAGGAACGTTTCTGTGACCCTGAGGGGGCCTGTACCTGAGACAAGGCGTCCTCCATGGATTTTCTCCACATTTGTGTCTGAGAATCAGATTTATCTAGCCTCTTAGTTAACGCCACATTTGCATTCAGTGTACTCAACATATTCACCCAATCAGCAGTCGGCTGTGCCGACAGAACCACTCCCAACACCTTCTCTGCGCCCCCAGTAACTTCCTCCGGGGAGGAGCACTCAGCCTCAGACATGTTGACACATGGTACCGACACACACACACTCTCACACTGGCCAAAGGGGACAGACCCACAGGGAAGCCTGTAGAGAGAACACAGAGGGAGTATGCCAGCTCACACCCCAGCGCCCATATACTACTAAACCAATAATATATGCTAAATTGCACTGTATCATATAGCACCAATTCGACTGTGCCCCCCCCCCCCGTTTTGCTCCCAGTACTTGAAAGGAGAGTGGAGGTCCGGGCCAGCGTCTCTGCATGCACTGTGAAGAGATAAAATGGCGCTGGTAAGCTGTGCGGCTAAGCCCCGCCCCTTCCCGGCGCTGTAGTCCCGCTTAAATTTTAATCTTTATACGGGGGGGGGGGGGGGGATTCATACATAGTGCCCCGGCACCCAAATATGCCGATTTTGCCAGTTTTAACCACCTCAGTAACTTGCTGCCCAGGGCGCTCCCCCCCCCAGCGCCCTGCACCCTGTGAGTGCCGTTGGTGTGTGGGAGCATGGAGCGCAGCGCGACCGCTGCGCTGTACCTCCGTTACTGAAGTCTTCTGCCTTCTGCATACTCACCCGGCTTCTGTCTTCTGGCTTCTGTGAGGGGGTTGACGGCGCGGCTCCGGGAACAAGCAGCTAGGCGCACCAAGTGATCGAACCCTCTGGAGCTAATGGTGTCCAGTAGCCTAAGAAGCAGAGCCCTTAACTCAGCAGAAGTAGGTCTGACTTCTCTCCCCTCAGTCCCACGAAGCAGAGAGCCTGTAACCAGCAGGTCTCCCTGAAAATAAAAAAACTAACATAAAGTCTTTTCCAGAGAAACTCAGTAGAGCTCCCCTAGTGTGTGTCCAGTCTCTCTGGGCACAGAATCTAACTGGGGTCTGGAGGAGGGGCATAGAGGGAGGAGCCAGTTCACACCCAGTCAAAGTCTTTTAGTGTGCCCATGTCTCCTGTGGATCCCGTCTATACCCCATGGTCCTTTTGGAGTCCCCAGCATCCTCTAGGATGTAAGAGAAAAATGTTTCGTTTTGCTCCTGATTCTGAACCAGCCCCATATTATGTCTTCTTGCTGGACTGATTGGCACATTCTGTTGTCTACCTGTAAATAATTTTGGTAGGTTGCTCTCATTCAACAAATGTAAATTGAATGCTCTGTAATCGTTAAACTATTATAAACATATTAAAATATCTAGTTATGATACTGTTAATTCAGGAAGCTTATACAGTAGGAAGTGCACAGTGAGCCGTACTGGTGCAGGGCTATATTAGACATCTGCTGATGATGTGCGTGCTCATCCTTATTTCGGACACCTCCATTTAAACAACTTTAAATCATAGTTCCTTTATTCATACTAAATGAAATTGTATTCTCACACTTGGAAGAAGCTGCGTTTAAAAAGTGTTCCATGTTAAAGTGAAACATTGCCTATTCCCGCAGGAGACAGACATTTTTTTAGGAGAATGCAGTAGGAAATGATAACTGCTTTCTATAGACTGTAGTCTCCTGAGTGTTGTTTCAGCCTGCAAAACACTGAATGTGCACTTCATGGATGCCACATATTCCTGGTGACTCTGAGTCTGTTTATCATATGTAGAATTGTTCTAAACCCACTCACTTTCACCTGAGATGGGGATTATTCACATTTATGAGAAGTATAGGCACGAGAAACCTATGTATGACCTGTACCGCCAACGGTTCTCCTATCCCACAATGAGCTTGATTTGGATGTGGAAGCAAGGCAGAAAAAGTGCGTAATTTGATCGGGAAAAAAACATGTTGCAATGCAAGGGGAGGAAATACATTAAAAAAAATTCTGTGCAGGTTTAATACCAACTGCTTTTGCATGTAACCCACAAATGTTAGCTACATTTTTACACTGCAATTTAGATTTCAATTTGGACGCACCCCGCCCATATCTAAATCTTTCATGTTACATCTGCTCCACCTGCACTGTAACATGGCTTTGCCCAGTTGCTTGCTTTATTGTCAAAATAAAACAATATTTGCCGTTGCTAATAGCTATACATTTTTGTTTATTCAATTTTTACATGCATATGATTTTTTATTATTATATTATTTTATAGTTTTTAATGAAACTGCTACAGGAAGCCATAGTCCAGGTATCCAGTGCACTGCGTATGTCCGACGGGATCAGTTATGAAATACTGGCGGACGGGATCCCGGCTGTTATGATCCCGACAGCGGGATCCCGTCCGTCGTAATGCCAGCAGCAGGACAAGTGCTAGAAAGCCCCTTGCGGGCTTGCTGCGCTCACCAGAGGTTCTATTCTCCCTCTATGGGTGTCGTGGACACCCACAGAGGAAGAATAACCTGTGTTGCTGGTATTCCGGCGGCGGCATTTCACCGCTAGTCGGCATCCCAGCTAGCGGTATTTTAACCGCTTCCCTGTCCGACATATTACAACTGGATGAGGACTGTCCGGTGAAATGGTAAATCTCTTCTTACCATGACCAGACAGTATTTTTAGGAAGTTAAGCATTGTGTATTTAGATAACAGCATTAGATTTTCTATTGCTGTGATAAGCGGAGATAGATGCTCCTTGCGATTGCTGAATTTTTTTGATACATACTGTATACCTCTTACACTGAATTACCTTTGATGTCAATGCAGCACAGTAGCACTGGCTTTAGAAGTGAGATGAGTATGCAGCTTGCAGTCATTTAAAATGCAGGTTTGAAAATTCAGATGTTTTTACATATGCACCACAGAAATGACCTGATCTATTTATGATGCCCTTATGTAGACACTATTTTTTAATGGTTACTTCTATAGTGTGTATTTAATTGCTGTTCATGTGGACAGCATATGCTCACACATGTAATTCATTATCACCAAAGCTCAGCAATAACAAACACTATACAGACATATTGTAATATCTTGGAAAACATTTTTATTTGCATTGGCAACATTTCTTGTTAAATATTACCAGAGACAGTAAGTGTTATTTATTGACATCTAAATGTACAATGTACAACAGCAAGCAGTCCATTTTAACTGTATGTATAGACAATGAAAGCAAGTGTCTACTTGTGTGGGTTACTGGAATTGAAGTTAAATGCAATGCTTGCAATATAAATCTCAGTATCTGCTGTAAACCTCTTAAATTAGGGAAAGATTTCAGGTGACTTATACACCTTTCACACTGTGTGAAAAACCTGGGATATTGTCAAAACAGAGGTCCTTATGATAGGACCGCAACATCAAAGGACAAGACTGCAGCATATCCAACCAACTAGACTTACACTCGGAGATTCAGAATTACAAACCACTGATCGTGTGCGAAATCTTGGCGTTGTCCTGGATGGTGGCTTGACACTTAAACATCAGATATCAGCCACAATCAAATCCTCACTCTTTCACCTGAGAAACATAGCCAGAATCAAGCACCTAATTCCCTCAGATGATCTGCCAAAAGTCACCCATGTATTTGTATAATCTCGATTAGACTACTGTAATGCCCTCTACCTTGGTCTCCCAGCAAAAGAATTGCACTGCTTACAGCTGGTGCAAAACATAGCTGCCAGGCTGTTAACCAACCAGCCCCGTTCTAGCCACATAACACCCATACTCTAACTCCATTCACTGACTGCCTGTAAGATAGTGAATCATCCTCAAGATTGGCTTACTGACTTTCAAAGCACTACCTGACCAGGGCCCAATGTACCTGAAGCAGCTTCTGATCCCATACTGCCCCACTCGATTACTGCGATCTGTAGATGAAGGACTTTTAGCAGTACCTAGAATCTCCCGTAAATTCATCTGGGGGTCAAGCTATTAGTCATGCGGCTCCGACTCTATGGAACTCACTTCCCCGCACAGTGTGAGAGGCCCCAACTATAGAATCCTTCAAAAGTAGACTCAAGACTTTCCTGTTTTCTCAAGCATTTCCATAATGTCCCTTTAGTATCTACATGCTTCTGTATTTTATGAACAGCTTTTTTTGTACTTCATTATTTTCTGTACTATATTATGCTATGCATCTGCTAAGCGCCTTGAGTCCTATTGGAGAAAGAGCGCTATATAAATAAAATTATTATTATTGTTATTATTATTGTCGGGGTGACCCCGGTCCTGGTTTAGTGTGAAAGGGTCTACCTGGGTCAAAATTACAGGTGCTTCGACCCTGGTCACTACCAGGGTTATCTTCGGGTGCGACCCAGGTAGCCTCAGGTGTGAAAGACTTGACCCTATGGGAATAGGATCCAGAGTGTGAAGATCCCTTCTCTTCTTGCCCACTCAGTAAGCATGACTAATGGTGCATACACACTTGCTGATTTTCACTTTGCTCATTTTCGCCCTTCTTGAGCGACGTCGCTCATTTTCTCGACAAGTGTGTATGCTGCTGATGACCAGCGATGTGCGGCCCCGTGGGTTGTTAACGACCCTCGCTTTTGGCCGTGCAGGCACCTCAATCTGGACTGTCATCCAAGAGTTGCCTGCATGGCCTGGCCGCTGCGTTACGTCACTGAGCGATATGAGCGTCATATCGCTCAGTGTGTATGCCCGGCTGCCAACCACCCGACCCGGAATCACGTCTCCTAGTGTGTATCCACCTTATGGTTGACATGCACAGAAACACTACCATGAAAGGCTACTTATTAGAGCAGCTGTTATGGCATGGGGGTGATAAATAACCCCCAATCCATTTCTAAATCACCGCAAATTGTAATTAGGTTTAAGGCATTTATCACTATTTTGATAAATATGTCCCACAATCTCTTACAGTTTCATCTACCTTTCATTTCTATATTGCTCACATATAGAGGTCTACTCATAGACCCCATAAGCAGAAAAATATCACATTGGCACAAGAGCTTGGTTAGGGGTAAAAGGTACACTGCCTCTGTGTAAAAGTATTGATGTAGCTTATGTCTGTCTTAACGTTACCTTCCTGGAGAAATGAAATATTACTGGGAGACTTCCTCTATCATCTGCTCCTGCTTAGTAGAAATATTTTCTTAGATCTCCTTTCTCTGCTATGCTGTGATATAACCATTTCCCTGCTTCCTGACATGATCAGTCAGACTAGGAAGCTGCTTAAATGAAGTTGTCCATTATGCTCTGATCTGTGAATGAAATCTTGTATGGTCACTACCTAGTTACTGATACATGTGTGGTCCGAGATGTAATCCTCCATCCAATGTGCTGTTTGTAGGTCTACAGTGAAATCAGGAGCTTATTCAGTATTTGCTATATAATCTGTTTTATTGCACCACTTGTTAGCTATCTGCCCTTTTCCTTTGCACAGAAAGAATTCCGAAATACAGTGTCTGGTTGATCTGTGCGAAATATTACCTGCACCAGATTAAAATGTGTTTCAATAACCTCATCTCAGTTGCTATTCTATGCAGCCTAAAGATATCCACTTACTGTTTGTATTACTCTTATCTTGTTTGTGTTGGGGTGCCGTCTCTTCACTGGTTTTCCATTTCTTCCTATATCAAACTTTAATCTGTCATAGAATAACACAGTAACTTGGCCTGATCAATCCAATCTTAATTTTTTTTTAATATATATATTATTTTTATTTGCTTTCATTTTTATTTTATTTTTTATGGTTTTTTTTGTTTTGTTTTAGGCTTCCTTCTTTCTTCTGAACTCAGCTAGTACACAAGTCTCAGCTAGATGAGGGTTAAGATTTGTCTTCCATATAGAACGGAAATAAATCTAGTGGAGCAGTACACAAGGGGGCAATTCACCTTTTCCATTTGTCTGCCATAACTCTGTAAATAATCCCCAAACACTGCATATGAGACACATCCCCTGAAATGGGAGCCTCAAGACCAAATGTGGAGAGGGGACGAATAATGGAAACTTTGCAGGAAAGTGAAGGATCACTTTTAACTCTGGAACTCACAGCAAAGATAAAACCTACAACTTTCCCCCTGCACTTTGTGCTGTGGAAACAACTGCATTCACTCACTGTATATAGGGGGTAATTCAGACTGCATCGCTGCAGCGGCAGCCATCGCAGTCTGAATTGCTTTGTGGAGTGCACACGCACCACGGGAACCCAGTGAGATGCTATCAGCATTTTAGGGCTGCGATCGCCTCTGCCTGATTGACAGGCAGAGGCAGTCGCGGGGTGAGAGGGGGCGTGCCAATGGTGTTAGAATGCCGTTGGAGGGGCATGGTCCGGACAATGGAGGCATGTCCGAACCATTGGGGGGAAGGGTCGTGGTGGCTGCGTGACGTCACATGCAGCCGCTGCGATCTGTAACGAGATGAGTACTGGCCTGCCAGCGTGCAGGAGCTGCGCTGGCAGGAAGCTACTCGTCGGGTACAAAAGCATCGCACAACGTCAGGTACAAAAGCATCGCCGCTGTGTGATGCTTTTTTACCTGTGCGGGGGTAGGGCCTGACATGCGGGGTGGACTAGCCCTGTGCTGGGGCAAAATTTAGCACATCTACGATCAGGTCTGAATTAGGCCCACAGACAGTATTTACCCTGCACAGAAAAAATATAACCCTCCCAAATCTAAATCTCTCTGCACATGTTATATCAGTGCAGTGCAACATGGTTTTGCCCAGTTGAGTGCTTTTTGGCTTAGCTTGCAACTCTGAATCAGGCCCTACGTACCCTACCTAACAAACAAAACACACACATTAGGGTCCAATATACAGCAGACAGTTAACATACCAGTGCGCTGTTTGATTTTGGGAAGAAACACACTTAAAACATACAAAATCCACAAACAGTGCCCTGGTCAGAGTAAAATCCACCACCCCAGTACTGTGAGGCAGCAATGCTAACCACTGTATATTTAATGACAGTGTTAATTAGCTAGTCTATGGCATGGCTGAAAAGACTATAGAGGACCTATATGGTGTTCATGTTTATGGATTTTATGGATTTTATTTTTTGTCTCGTACGTGGTATGGAGAGTTGTCTCTGCTGTATTAGAGCAGTATTTTAGTTTTGTGGATGCCTAATAGCGATTGTGTATTTTTTTTAAATAAAACTAATGCCTTTAATATATGTACCTCAGGTCTAGTGTGCACCATGCACATATGCTACTGATGCCAACCCGTACATATCTTACTATAGTTGCTGTTTTACATATACACAGAGTTGCTGCAGTTGGAGGCACAGCTGGGACCATCTCTGCATCAGGCTCCTAATGGGAAACCTTAAAAGTATCCTCACCACTGAAATATGTAGGGGATAACCTACTGTATTTGTTGATATAACCTATTGGTGTAAAACATAGGAGATTAACATTAGGCACCAGCGGAATTGTGAAATGGAGTTTAGGCCACACACTGCACAGTCCAACTCATTGTCCCCACTCTGCATTCTGTAGTTACACTTCTACTTCCAGGTCAGCAGATGACCTTGGACTTGCACATTTACTGGAGACTGTCTGACCCAATCAGGTGTTGAAATGCCAGTAAGTGATCAGCCATGTTGGTTAATAACCAAAAATATTGTATGTGGCCATCTTAAGCCATATTGTTTTAATGTACCACTATGCATGCATAAATTGCAGGATCAGAAATTCCATCTGTGTGATGTGTTGAATCCTGACATATTCATCTGCGTATAAAAATGTTTTTATCGAAAATTAGTCTTAACTCAAAGTGTATAAGCAAGTTCTCCAAAATGCACCCATTTCCCAATGAATCTGAATAGATAGAGAATATACAGTATGGTTTGTTTGCAGTTTATTAAGAAATGTCTTTGTAGCCACCTGCCAGTTGATAATGTTCTTTCACTCACATCTGTAGAAACAGATACATAATTTATGTGGGTCAATGTAAAAAAATAAGTGTTTAGATGTGTTTTATGAGGCAGCCAACAGCACAGCTTCCTTTCATCCTAAACTGATGCTCCATGACAGTTTTATGGTCCCGCTCACACCCAGGATCCGCCTCTGAAATGGGGGATGTTTTGTTTCAGTGGCACAAATTGTTCCCCACCCACTGAGAGGGCTGTTTATGGGAGCTGCAGGTGTGAATTCTTTAAGGCATTTCACTTGTTATCTGTCCAAACAACTTAACCTCCAGGACTAGGGAAACACGGAAGGATCTGGCTTCTATGCTTCTATGCTCACACAGTTGGAGACTCGGTTGAAAACATTTCAGTTTATGCGGAAACATGCCATATACTTGTAAGATACATCCATACAAGCACATTAGTACATGAGCGGACCTACAGCTCTACTGCTGCGTTTTTGTTGCCTAGCAGCGCAATAACGGGGCAGAGATGATCCCCAACCTCTCACTGGTAATGGAGGATTTTGGTGCAGTGAGGGGAGGTGGGAGATATACGGCATGCCTTATGATAATGATTAATATTATGCATGGCCACACTGCTTAGTCATCCCACTGCAAAGCGTCCTAAAGTAAGTATGGAAGAAAGATTATCAATGCTCCCCTCTTTCCTCCATTTTTGTCTCAAGGTGTAGGCCATTATACATTGTGTATTTTGTAACTTTAGCATTACCCATTATTCCATGCTGTGCCCTTTTGGACACATATGCCATTTGCTATAAATATGGTTATGTTGCCAGGG
The DNA here is from genome assembly GCF_028390025.1 of Pseudophryne corroboree. Classification (NCBI taxonomy): domain Eukaryota; kingdom Metazoa; phylum Chordata; class Amphibia; order Anura; family Myobatrachidae; genus Pseudophryne; species Pseudophryne corroboree. The sequence goes on from NC_086446.1 coordinate 273,594,985, forward strand.
GTCCATGTTAAAGTAGAAATTGCAGGAAGGGGGATACCGGCTAGTTCGTGTGCAAAATAGTCGCCCACTTAACTTTAGCCGCTATTAACTTTTCTGCATTTAGGGGCTCAATTATCAATGAGTGATAAAGCTCACTGTGAATTATAACACTTGCTGTGCATGATAAATGGTGCTCCAGCCAATCAGCTCCCAACTGTCTTTTTTTTTTTGTTTAAACACAATTTATTGAATGAATCAAAGTAAATAAAGCAATCATTACTCAAAATTAAATTTCACATAGCAAACAAACGATGGTTACAGTAGGTCAATCAACAGTGAAGTGATCCGATTTTTAGGAAAGTATAAGAGCAACAGGGAAATCTTGCAGCGACGATGTGGCAAGCCGTCAAAGAAGAAAAGTGAAGGAGAGAGTTGGAAAACAATGAACAGACAAACGAAAGCTTGGAAAAATGTCTGAAAAAATAAATAAAAATAAATCAGATTATCAGGGGCCAAACAGGGTGGGAACGTTTTGAGAAGTCAACCGAGGGGACCAGATTTTGGGTGACATTTACTAAGCAGTTATAACAGTGGAAAAGTGAGCCAGTGGAGAAGTTGCCCATGGCAACCATATATATAGAGCAGCTGATTGGTTGCCATAGGCAACTTCTCCACAGGCTCACTTCTCCACTTTTATCCCTGCTTAGTACATGTCCCCCTTTGTTAAATGATTTGGAGCAATTACATATTATGGCGGTCATATACTCCATTTTATAGACATACCAGATACGTGATAGAATTGCCTGCATAGGGGATGGCGAGGAGTTTTTCCAGTGAGCAGCTATCTGACAGATCATGGCTGAAACAATATGGCGGAGCAACTTATTGTGGTGTCAGGTAAGAGTGGGAAGAGTCAAAGGAAGCAGTAGGTATTTGGGTTCAAATGGGGTAGTGGTTTCAAATAGGTGTGAGAGTAAGGTAATAACCTTTCGCCAAACACTGGCAAGTTTTACAACTGTCATTTTTCAACACATGACAGCTGGGAGCTGATTGGCTGGAGCACCACTTATCAAACACAACAAGTTTTATTATTCACAATGAGTTTTATCACTTGTTCATAAATGAGTCCTTTAATTTCTCAAACATACAGTAGATGGGCAGAGTAGAATTAAACTGGTACATTTTGTTTAGTGTTAGCAAAGAGGAAGGAGGTATGAAAAGGGCATATTGTCTTAATATTTTTGTATAATGTTTCTGTAACCTTTCAGCAATGGAGGGCGATTTGGGACCTCAGAAAACTGTTCTTTCCAAAGAACAGGGTGAAACTTGTTTCCCTGGAGCCATGTCATAGAGTGGATATATGGTCACTTATACCCCTTTCAGACAGAGAAAAGAACCTGGTAACTTCCTGGCTCGGGAAGGGTCGACCCGGGATTTTTTTCTGTCTGAAAGGGTCAACCCAGGACTGAATTCCCGGGACTTCGACCCAGGTTTCTACCTGGCTTTTTCCCGAATTGTACACGAGTTGCCGGTTGTCTGAAAGGGTCCGACCCAGTATTTTCGAAACGGGTCGCGATTATCAACGCTTATTGGCTGAGCTGGCGGGGCACTGGTGATTGGCTGAGCAGCAGGGTCTCTCTGATTGGCTGAGTGGGCGTGGCACTGGCATCTGAGGTCATCATTATGCTGCAGGGGAGACGGGGGAGACAGCATGGCGCATTGGAAGGAGGAAGAGATAAGGGAGCTGCTTGCTATAAGAGGGGAGGAGGAGATCCGGAAGCAGATCACTGGGACAGTGAAGGACGCCACAGTGTACACCAACATTGCCAAGATACTTACCTCAAGGGGCATTGAGCGCACACAGCAGCAAGTAGTGAATAAATTGAAAGCTCTCAGAAAATATTACAACAAAGTTCACGACCAAAACAGGAGAAAAAGTGGTGCTGCTAGAATGGAGTAGCTTACTATGATCAGTGCAATGAAGTATTTGGCAATTCTGCACTGGTTAATCCCATTGCCATGTCATCGTCCAGTTGTGCGTCCTCACGAAGTGCTACCCCGGAGAACAGCCAATCCACCCCACCAACGCCACCAATGTTCTGTGATGACATCACTGAGATCAGTGACACCGATCCGATGGCTGCTGTGGGGGATCCAGTCACCAATACTATTGAGGTCGATGCCAGTGGAAGCAGCACAGGGACTCCGGCTGGGACACCGACTTCTGCACAGAGTGAGACCCCAAAGTTGTGTAGGAACAGTAAGTTGTTTTTGTTTTATTTTACACACACTTAAGATTTTTGTTTTATTTAAAATCCAGTATGCGCCGTATTCCACAATGATGTTGTTGGCACGTTATTATTTTTAAATGCTGCATTACACATTCAGTTCCTGACTGTCATGTATTTCATCAATATCAGAAGGCCACATTGGGTGTTGCACCATTTATGAGTAATAATGACTGCTAACAACATCATAGGCCACACCTGCACGCTAATAGCATGATTTATCCTTTAGAAAGGATACATCATGCATAGCATGCAGTGTTTGTGCAACTGCGCACTTCCATAACTCACACATGATATCTTTGTCTTGACCAATACTCAAAATGTATATGTTGCAGTGTGAAGCTAGTGCGCAGGAGGTAGGAGGCCTCAAGCACATATATGCTGACATCACTGCTATTTGATTTTTTAAAATTGTTTTCCCTCCATTTCTAGTCTTTGACGTACCTGAACGGAAGAAAAAAACTTCAAAGATGGAGCAAGCTACGCTCATAATGACAAGAATCCTGGTCAATCAGCTGCGAGATTCCAATGCTGAAATGCAGGCACAGGAGGATGCACGACTACAACGCTTTTTTGACAATGAGAAAGAGTTACAAAATTCATTTCTCACACAACTTGTGGGTATGCATGAACGCATTTCTAGGGAAAACAGAGAGGCACAGATGTCCTTTCTTAACAGTCTGGTGTCTAGATTACACAATCCGCACCAGTGACATGCGGTGGGGTGAGGCAGGTGAGGCAGAGCCTTTCCTGTCATACTTACGTTTGTGCCAGAGTTTTGACTGTGTAAAGTATATGAAAAATACAAAAATATGTTTGAAATATCTTCTTTGCATTATTCTAATGATTTTTATAACCAAAACTCTGGAGTAAAAAGTCTATGGCAGGGGAGGCAGTGCCTCACCTGTGTATCTTTTCCACACATCTCTGATCAAAACTCACCAAATTTCCAGGTGTTTATAATGCTGCACCTGTGTATAATGCCCAGACATACCCTTTGGCTCATATATTGCATGTAAATCTGGCTCTGGTGCTAGTCAGTGCCCCCTGTACTATTTATCTCACCGCACGTCCCTGATCCGCACCCTTATCCAGTGTATCCTTCTCACTATTCTGAGGGCCATTTTTGCAACTACCAGCAGAGGCATGCAGTTTATGGAAACAAACCCCTCAAATCCACCTAATGCTACTCCACAAGGTACTGTGCATAATAGTTTAGATGGCACAGGTAATACTACTCACTATGGCGCAGTGCATAGTTATGTAGATGGCACAGGGAGTCATTTTTCACACAGCCCTGCCCGTAGCAGTCCACATGCCAATATGCAGACCAGTCCTGATGGTACAGTGCATAGCAGTCCACATGCAACTGTGCATAATAGTCCAGAGGGCACAGGGAATAATCCTCCACATGACACTGAGTATACTTATCCAGATGCAGGGCCGTCTTTTCATATGGGCTCAATGGGCTCTTGCCCAAGGGCCCCAAGAGTAAAAGGACCCTAGGATGATAGCTGAGGGTCCCCTCTTTCCAGGGGTACCAGATTTTTGAAAATCGGCCATAGGGAACCGGAGAAATCCAACTTCAAAGCAGTGGTCCCCATCCAAGCCTGTTAATTGCTCTTCCCAGACAGATATCTCAGGTTCTGTATGACTTAGAGTCTTTCTGAGGGTATACTCCAAAAGCTGGGACTCCTCCCTTTTGGTGGACACTGGCAGCTTGTCTCTACTATGCCCAGAACCAGAGATATCAGCCTTCCAGCAGCTGGTCCCTGCTCCAGCTCCACACGCCTGGTATGCAGTTTTAGATTTTTGTTGATGAATTGCTCTGGCTCCTGAGCTCTGATCCCCAAATCCCCAGAAACTTCTGAAAGATGTCCCCAGTACCTCCTGAAAGATGTCCCCAGTACCTCCTGAAAGGTGTCCCCAGTACCTCCTGAAAGGTGTCCCCAGTACCTCCTGAAAGGTGCCCCCAGTATCTCCTGAAAGGTGTCCCCAGTACCTCCTGAAAGGTGTCCTCAGTATCTCCTGAAAGGTGGGACTCTATAGTTTTTATTAGAGATGTGCACTTGAAATTTTTCGGGTTTTGTGTTTTGGTTTTGGGTTCGGTTCCGCGGCCGTGTTTTGGGTTCGACCGCGTTTTGGCAAAACCTCACCGAATTTTTTTTGTCGGATTCGGGTGTGTTTTGGATTCGGGTGTTTTTTTCAAAAAACACTAAAAAACAGCTTAAATCATAGAATTTGGGGGTCATTTTGATCCCAAAGTATTATTAACCTCAAAAACCATAATTTCCACTCATTTTCAGTCTATTCTGAATACCTCACACCTCACAATATTATTTTTAGTCCTAAAATTTGCACCGAGGTCGCTGGATGACTAAGCTAAGCGACCCTAGTGGCCGACACAAACACCGGGCCCATCTAGGAGTGGCACTGCAGTGTCACGCAGGATGGCCCTTCCAAAAAACACTCCCCAAACAGCACATGACGCAAAGAAAAAAAGAGGCGCAATGAGGTAGCTGTGTGAGTAAGATAAGCGACCCTAGTGGCCGACACAAACACCGGGCCCATCTAGGAGTGGCACTGCAGTGTCACGCAGGATGGCCCTTCCAAAAAACACTCCCCAAACAGCACATGACGCAAAGAAAAAAAGAGGCGCAATGAGGTAGCTGTGTGAGTAAGCTAAGCGACCCTAGTGGCCGACACAAACACCTGGCCCATCTAGGAGTGGCACTGCAGTGTCACGCAGGATGGCCCTTCCAAAAAACACTCCCCAAACAGCACATGACGCAAAGAAAAAAAGAGGCGCAATGAGGTAGCTGTGTGAGTAAGATAAGCGACCCTAGTGGCCGACACAAACACCGGGCCCATCTAGGAGTGGCACTGCAGTGTCACGCAGGATGGCCCTTCCAAAAAACACTCCCCAAACAGCACATGACGCAAAGAAAAAAAGAGGCGCAATGAGGTAGCTGTGTGAGTAAGCTAAGCGACCCTAGTGGCCGACACAAACACCTGGCCCATCTAGGAGTGGCACTGCAGTGTCACGCAGGATGGCCCTTCCAAAAAACACTCCCCAAACAGCACATGACGCAAAGAATAAAAAGAGGCGCAATGAGGTAGCTGTGTGAGTAAGCTAAGCGACCCTAGTGGCCGACACAAACACCTGGCCCATCTAGGAGTGGCACTGCAGTGTCACGCAGGATGGCCCTTCCAAAAAACACTCCCCAAACAGCACATGACGCAAAGAATAAAAAGAGGCGCAATGAGGTAGCTGTGTGAGTAAGATAAGCGACCCTAGTGGCCGACACAAACACCGGGCCCATCTAGGAGTGGCACTGCAGTGTCACGCAGGATGGCCATTCCAAAAAACACTCCCCAAACAGCACATGACACAAAGAAAAAAAGAGGCGCAATGAGGTAGCTGTGTGAGTAAGATAAGCGACCCTAGTGGCCGACACAAACACCGGGCCCATCTAGGAGTGGCACTGCAGTGTCACGCAGGATGGCCCTTCCAAAAAACACTCCCCAAACAGCACATGACGCAAAGAAAAATTAAAGAAAAAAGAGGTGCAAGATGGAATTGTCCTTGGGCCCTCCCACCCACCCTTATGTTGTATAAACAGGACATGCACACTTTAACCAACCCATCATTTCAGTGACAGGGTCTGCCACACGACTGTGACTGAAATGACGGGTTGGTTTGGACCCCCACCAAAAAAGAAGCAATTAATCTCTCCTTGCACAAACTGGCTCTACAGAGGCAAGATGTCCACCTCATCATCATCCTCCGATATATCACCGTGTACATCCCCCTCCTCACAGATTATCAATTCGTCCCCACTGGAATCCACCATCTCAGCTCCCTGTGTACTTTGTGGAGGCAATTGCTGCTGGTCAATGTCTCCACGGAGGAATTGATTATAATTCATTTTAATGAACATCATCTTCTCCACATTTTCTGGAAGTAACCTCGTACGCCGATTGCTGACAAGGTGAGCGGCGGCACTAAACACTCTTTCGGAGTACACACTTGTGGGAGGGCAACTTAGGTAGAATAAAGCCAGTTTGTGCAAGGGCCTCCAAATTGCCTCTTTTTCCTGCCAGTATAAGTACGGACTGTGTGACGTGCCTACTTGGATGCGGTCACTCATATAATCCTCCACCATTCTTTCAATGGGGAGAGAATCATATGCAGTGACAGTAGACGACATGTCCGTAATCGTTGACAGGTCCTTCAGTCCGGACCAGATGTCAGCATCAGCAGTCGCTCCAGACTGCCCTGCATCACCGCCAGCGGGTGGGCTCGGAATTCTGAGCCTTTTCCTCGCACCCCCAGTTGCGGGAGAATGTGAAGGAGGAGATGTTGACAGGTCGCGTTCCGCTTGACTTGACAATTTTCTCACCAGCAGGTCTTTGAACCCCAGCAGACTTGTGTCTGCCGGAAAGAGAGATCCAAGGTAGGTTTTAAATCTAGGATCGAGCACGGTGGCCAAAATGTAGTGCTCTGATTTCAACAGATTGACCACCCGTGAATCCTTGTTAAGCGAATTAAGGGCTCCATCCACAAGTCCCACATGCCTAGCGGAATCGCTCCGTGTTAGCTCCTCCTTCAATGTCTCCAGCTTCTTCTGCAAAAGCCTGATGAGGGGAATGACCTGACTCAGGCTGGCAGTGTCTGAACTGACTTCACGTGTGGCAAGTTCAAAGGGCAGCAGAACCTTGCACAACGTTGAAATCATTCTCCACTGCGCTTGAGACAGGTGCATTCCACCTCCTATATCGTGCTGAATTGTATAGGCTTGAATGGCCTTTTGCTGCTCCTCCAACCTCTGAAGCATATATAGGGTTGAATTCCACCTCGTTACCACTTCTTGCTTCAGATGATGGCAGGGCAGGTTCAGGCGTTTTTGGTGTTGCTCCAGTCTTCTGTACGTGGTGCCTGTACGCCGAAAGTGTCCCGCAATTCTTCTGGCCACCGACAGCATCTCTTGCACACCCCTGTCGTTTTTTTTAAAAATTCTGCACCACCAAATTCAAGGTATGTGCAAAACATGGGACGTGCTGGAATTTGCCCAGATTTAATGCACACACAATATTGCTGGCGTTGTCCGATGCCACAAATCCACAGGAGAGTCCAATTGGGGTAAGCCATTCCGCGATGATCTTCCTCAGTTGCCGTAAGAGGTTTTCAGCTGTGTGCGTATTCTGGAAACCGGTGATACAAAGCGTAGCCTGCCTAGGAAAGAGTTGGCGTTTGCGAGATGCTGCTACTGGTGCCGCCGCTGCTGTTCTTGCGGCGAGAGTCCATACATCTACCCAGTGGGCTGTCACAGTCATATAGTCCTGACCCTGCCCTGCTCCACTTGTCCACATGTCCGTGGTTAAGTGGACATTGGGTACAGCTGCATTTTTTAGGACACTGGTGACTCTTTTTCTGAGGTCTGTGTACATTTTCGGTATCGCCTGCCTAGAGAAATGGAACCTAGATGGTATTTGGTACCGGGGACACAGTACCTCCAACAAGTCTCTAGTTGGCTCTGCAGTAATGATGGATACCGGAACCACGTTTCTCACCACCCAGGATGCCAAGGCCTCAGTTATCCGCTTTGCAGCAGGATGACTGCTGTGATATTTCATCTTCCTCGCAAAGGACTGTTGGACAGTCAATTGCTTGGTGGAAGTAGTAAAAGTGGTCTTACGATTTCCCCTCTGGGATGACCATCGACTCCCAGCAGCAACAACAGCAGCGCCAGCAGCAGTAGGCGTTACACGCAAGGATGCATCGGAGGAATCCCAGGCAGGAGAGGAATCGTCAGAATTGCCAGTGACATGGCCTGCAGGACTATTGGCATTCCTGGGGAAGGAGGAAATTGGCACCGAGGGAGTTGGTGGGGTGGTTTGCGTGAGCTTGGTTACAAGAGGAAGGGATTTACTGGTCAGTGGACTGCTTCCGCTGTCGCCCAAAGTTTTTGAACTTGTCACTGACTTATTATGAATGCGCTGCAGGTGACGTATAAGGGAGGATGTTCCGAGGTGGTTAACATCCTTACCCCTACTTATTACAGCTTGACAAAGGCAACACACGGCTTGACAAATGTTGTCCGCATTTCTGGTGAAATACTTCCACACCGAAGAGCTGATTTTTTTGGTATTTTCACCAGGCATGTCAACGGCCCTATTCCTCCCACGGACAACAGGTGTCTCCCCGGGTGCCTGACTTAAACAAACCACCTCACCATCAGAATCCTCCTTGTCAATTTCCTCCCCAGCTCCAGCAACACCCATATCCTCCTCATCCTGGTGTACTTCAACACTGACATCTTCAATCTGACTATCAGGAACTGGACTGCGGGTGCTCCTTCCAGCACTTGCAGGGGGCGTGCAAATGGTGGAAGGCGCATGCTCTTCACGTCCAGTGTTGGGAAGGTCAGGCATCGCAACCGACACAATTGGACTCTCCTTGTGGATTTGGGATTTCGAAGAACGCACAGTTCTTTGCGGTGCTTTTGCCAGCTTGAGTCTTTTCAGTTTTCTAGCGAGAGGCTGAGTGCTTCCATCCTCATGTGAAGCTGAACCACTAGCCATGAACATAGGCCAGGGCCTCAGCCGTTCCTTGCCACTCCGTGTGGTAAATGGCATATTGGCAAGTTTACGCTTCTCCTCCGACAATTTTATTTTAGATTTTGGAGTCCTTTTTTTACTGATATTTGGTGTTTTGGATTTGACATGCTCTGTACTATGACATTGGGCATCGGCCTTGGCAGACGACGTTGCTGGCATTTCATCGTCTCGGCCATGACTAGTGGCAGCAGCTTCAGCACGAGGTGGAAGTGGATCTTGATCTTTCCCTAATTTTGGAACCTCAACATTTTTGTTCTCCATATTTTAATAGGCACAACTAAAAGACACAGAGGTAGCTACAGCCGTGGACTACCGTACTGTGTCTGCTGCTAATATAGACTGGATGATAATGAGATGAAATCAATATATATTATATCACACTAGTACTGCAGCCGGACAGGTAGATATATTTATTATGTAATGACTGATGACGGACCTGCTGGACACTGTCAGCTCAGCAGCACCGCAGACTGCTACAGTAAGCTACTATAGTAGTATGTATAAAGAAGAAAGAAAAAAAAAAACACGGGTAGGTGGTATACAATTATGGATGGACGAGCGACTGCCGACACAGAGGTAGCTACAGCCGTGGACTACCGTACTGTGTCTGCTGCTAATATAGACTGGATGATAATGAGATGAAATCAATATATATTATATCACACTAGTACTGCAGCCGGACAGGTAGATATATTTATTATGTAATGACTGATGACGGACCTGCTGGACACTGTCAGCTCAGCAGCACCGCAGACTGCTACAGTAAGCTACTATAGTAGTATGTATAAAGAAGAAAGAAAAAAAAAAAACCACGGGTAGGTGGTATACAATTATGGATGGACGAGCGACTGCCGACACAGAGGTAGCTACAGCCATGGACTACCGTACTGTGTCTGCTGCTAATATAGACTGGATGATAATGAGATGAAATCAATATATATATATATATATAATATCACACTAGTACTGCAGCCGGACAGGTAGATGTATTTATTATGTAATGACTGATGACGGACCTGCTGGACACTGTCAGCTCAGCAGCACCGCAGACTGCTACAGTAAGCTACTATAGTAGTATGTTTAAAGAAGAAAGAAAAAAAAAAAAACCACGGGTAGGTGGTATACAATTATGGATGGACGAGCGACTGCCGACACAGAGGTAGCTACAGCCGTGGACTACCGTACTGTGTCTGCTGCTAATATAGACTGGATGATAATGAGATGAAATCAATATATATATATATAATATCACACTAGTACTGCAGCCGGACAGGTAGATATATTTATTATGTAATGACTGATGACGGACCTGCTGGACACTGTCAGCTCAGCAGCACCGCAGACTGCTACAGTAAGCTACTATAGTAGTATGTATAAAGAAGAAAGAAAAAAAAAAAAACACGGGTAGGTGGTATACAATTATGGATGGACGAGCGACTGCCGACACAGAGGTAGCTACAGCCGTGGACTACCGTACTGTGTCTGCTGCTAATATAGACTGGATGATAATGAGATGAAATCAATATATATATATATATAATATCACTAGTACTGCAGCCGGACAGGTATATATATTTATTATGTAATGACTGATGACGGACCTGCTGGACACTGTCAGCTCAGCAGCACCGCAGACTGCTACAGTAAGCTACTATAGTAGTATGTATAAAGAAGAAGAAAGAAAAAAAAAACGGGTAGGTGGTATACAATATTATATATATATTATATACAATTATATATATATATTATATATATTAAACTGGTGGTGATTATTAAACTGGTGGTCAGGTCACTGGTCACTCTATCAGCAACTTGCAAGTAGTACTCCTAAGCAGACAATCACAATATATATTATACTGGTGGTCAGTGTGGTCACAATGGCAGTGTGGCACTCTGGCAGCAAAAGTGTGCACTGTACGTTATATGTACTCCTGAGTCCTGCTCTCAGACTCTAACTGCTCCCCACTGTCAGTGTCTCCCCCACAAGTCAGATAATACAGTCACACTATCTATCACTTCAGCAAGTAACTAGTCTAGTACTCCTCCTAATGCTCCCCAAAATTACTACTGTGTCTCTCTCTCTACTGTCTCACTCTCTTCTCTATAAACGGAGAGGACGCCAGCCACGCCCTCTCCCTATGAATCTCAATGCACGTGTGAAAATGGCGGCGACGCGCGGCTCCTTATTTAGAATCCGAGTCTCGCGATAGAATCCGAGCCTCGCGAGAATCCGACAGCGGGATGATGACGTTCGGGCGCGCTCGGGTTAACCGAGCAAGGCGGGAAGATCCGAGTCGCTTGGCCCCGTGTAAAAAAAAATGAAGTTCGGGCGGGTTCGGATTCCGAGGAACCGAACCCGCTCATCTCTAGTTTTTATCCCATTTAAAGCTAAGAAATCTAGTATTTTCAGGAACCTCAGATATCTACAGTCAAGCAAGCTGCCCTCCCACCAGAAAATAAGCCCACTCCACTATCCACTCCTCCCCTACGTATTAAACACCCCCTACCACCCCAGAAGTCATGTACCAGGGCCCCTTCATTCAGCCCAGTGCCCCCTTCTACAGTTTAGCCCCATCTGTGCAGTAAAGGAAAAATTACAGAAATTACTGCTCCAGGTCCTACATGCTGAGCGGAAGATAGAACACCCCCTACCGCCCGCGGGACATCAGAGCTGCCGCTGATAGCACCCCCCACCCCTACTGCTGGAGGATGGGTAGGGGGCCCAGTGCATTGCTGTGCCCAGGGGCCTACACTGCTGTTAAGACAGCCCTGTCCAGATGGCACCACTCACAACCGTCCACTGGGCAGCACTTCTTACAAACAGTTGTAAATAATCTTTTTTCTTCATCTTTTGTCTTTTTGAAAATGTTCATGTGTGTTAAGCACTTTACAGGCCTGTCAAGTGTCCGGCCCATACCTGGCCATTACCTCAGCCACTTTTACAGATGGGGGTGTACGTTAGGCTAAAGTATTATGCCCTCTATTTATGTGCCTACAGTGGCAAATAATCTTTATTCTTCATCTTTTGTCTTTTTGAAAATGTTCATGTGTATTCAGCACTTTACAGGCCCATCAAGTGCCCAGACCATACCTACCCGTTACTTACACACATTATGCCTTCTATTTATGTGTCTAATGTATACACACATTATGGTCTATTTATGTTAAAAAATTTAAGGAGCATTTTAAACTGTAAAGATGTTATATTTAAAATGATACATGTGAGGTAACATGTTCATAACTTTTTCAGAAACAAGAAAACCAAAACTTTTTGTAAAAACAATACAAACAAAACTTTTTTTGCAACATATCCCTTGTGTCCTCTATTGTGTCATAGTAGTTAAGTTAGCAGTGAGGGTGTTGCGGATTCCCTCAGCACTGCCACTACTTATCTACCCCTTTGTTGGCTGCTTCTACCGGAGTATCGCACAGTTCAGAATCCTTAACATTCCACTCCAGTAAAAAGTGTTCCTTCTGTATATCGCAAATGTTGTGGAGGATACAGCAAGCAGCAACCACATCTGGCACCAGGGTGATGGCAATGTCATTGCGCTTTAGTAGACACCACTAGCAACCCTTCAGTCTCTCAAAGGCGTTCTCCACCACCATCCTAGCCGAGTTGAGAGTGTGGGTGAAATGCACTTGTTCCAGAGAGAGTGGGAGATGCTGTGTGAAGCCCTTGATTAGCCAACGCCTCAAAGGGTATGCCACGTCTCCAGTAAGGTGCATCGGGATCTCTACCCCATCAACAAACTTTGATTTCTGTAATGGGAAAAATAATAATAATGTATAGGTGGCATAAATAATGTTCAGGAAAGTACAGGGAATAATTAGGAATACCAACAATCTAATCCTGACATGGGTGAGATAAGTATCCTAAACCCTCCGACCCCTCCCTTACCGCCTAACCCTCCCTTTCCGCAGCCTAACCCTACCCTCCATCCATCCATACCCACCTTCGTGGTCACAGCTGTGAGGATCCTCACTGTAAACCTTTCCCATATTCCATGGTGAAACAAAACGGTGTCAAACTTGCATGCCTCCAGATGTTGTGGAACTACACATGCCAGCATGACCTGCCACAGTTGCAGCACCCCCAAATTTATGGCAGGGGCATGCAGGAAGGTTTAGTTTCACAGCAGCTATAGTGTAACAGCCCTGCTACACAACGTAAGAGGTCGTCCCTATACCATAATTGCAATCTATTGTATTATTATTCTGCTGTGAAAAATATAACCCATCAAAAGAGATGTATTTACCTCTCTAGGGAACAACCAGCCATGTTGGTTCTCCTCTGCAATCTGGAACAATTCAGAGTTGCCAAGTACCCGGGAGTAGTGAGCACGACTCGGCCAGCCGATGAAGACATCTGTGAAACTGAACAGTATACGTATTAGCTGTGTTTAACAATACACATCATGGGCCCAGCATATCACTCATATTAAAACACACCATACTAATTACCAATACTTATGGTCCACTACAGCCTGCAGGATGATGGAGTGCCTGCCTTTTTCGGTTGTAGTAATCGGCTGGGTTGTCTCTGGGGGCAATATTGGGTATGTAGGTCCCATCTATGGCTCCAGCACACTGGGGAAATGTACTTTGCAGGAAACCTTTTATGGTATCATCCAGCCGGTCACCTTTTGGTAAGGAGATGAAGCGGTGGTAAAGGGATTCCAGCAATGCCTGGGTCACTTCCCGCACTAGCACACACACCATCGATATGCCAACACCGAACAATCAGGAGATGGTGCGGTATTCCCCCAGGGTTGTATAACACCACAACACAATCACCAGTCTCCTGCACGGCTCGATGGTCTTGCGGTAGTTGGTGTTTCCCCTGGTGAGTGCTGGAGTGAGAAGTTCCAGCAGGTAGTAAAACGTACCACGCGACATCCGAAAGTGTGCCATCCACTGCTCTGGCTGATAAGCTTCCACAGTTACCCAGAAAGCTTGTCCATGCCTGCGGTCTCTGGTCCACAACAATCGATTAGTTGCGCTGGTAAATCTCAGGGTAGATGTAATGCTGCCCAAAATCAGGGCTCTCCTCCTGCGCAAATACCGGCATCGAGTATTAGCCCCCTCTGGCAGAAATTGCTCCCTAAACCTCTTGGCATAAGACTGTGCCAGGTATCACAGTGCGAGCAGCTGCACCAGCCTCTCATTTGCTGTGTGAAACAGCAAAAAACAGAAAGAACTCAGGAACTCCGGGCTACTCAGCAGCAGTAACTTGTCAGCCATGGTTAATGCAATGCTGTGATCAGTCACCACCCACTTTTCATGACCTCATCTCTGTGTGCCATAAAAACAGTCCACTTCTTATGATACACAAGTCTATTGCAGAACTGACACGAGTTTTGTCTGAAAATGGTCGACCTGGGAATAATCCGGGTTTAAACATCCTAGTGACATTTGGTGGACCCGTTCATTCCAAGTAAAGCATTCGTTACCTCTAAACCCAATAAATCAAGACACGGAGACTTGAATTTGGCAGAAAAATTGCTAGCTATTTATTTGACCCTAACCATAGCAAACCTGTAAATGAAAACTTTGTTAAGATGCCGATACAGCCGGCATATGGTGGCAGCAAAAAGAACGGCTCTACTAACCTAAATTAACCGTAAAATACTAAAAATTCGAAACCATCCTAATTGTACTACAACTATCAAAAACCGGTAATAGGTGACAACTCCACCCCCACAGTGACTACCCACCGCTCCTGGGTGCCCTGCCGCTGCCTTCCCGGACGGGTGGTCAAGCGGCCAATAAGTCGATGGAGGTGAGTGCACCTAAACCAAATCAAACTGTAAATCACTACAGCTTACCATACAACCACCAACTGCCGTTCTTTTCCGCCAATAAATAGCCAACGATAAAACCAGCCAACAATTCAATGCCAAGGCACTCCGTGCCAGAAACCTTTACCAACAGGGCGGGAGGGCGGGAAGGCAATTTCACCAACAAGAGAGAGACAAGATGTCTGTCCTTCCCTATATATACTAACCCTCCCCTTTTTCCAAAGGGCTGTACTTTCCTTCCAGCTAGGTCCACCCCTCACAAGATGTTTAACTCATTCCTTTCCTATGCTGTCAATTCTCTCTCCAAATGTGCAGTGTGAAAGGGGGTTAGGAACTGTAACCCGGGTTTTTCCCGGTTTCACAAAACCGGGAAAAAAACGGGATTTTGAGATTTTTCTGTCTGAAAGTGCAAATGTGAATTTGCATTCAGGTATAGTACAGAGAGTTTTGTTGCAACCTTCCAATGGTATTTGACCACATATTACATCAGAGAGTCGTGCCTATATATATTAAATTATGTGATTTCTTCAACTGACTCTTATAGTACACAAACTGAAAAGGTGGCTCACCTCCCATAAATTGGTGGAATTTAGATAAAGTTGTCTGCTGATAGATTAACGTTTTTGTAGCTATGCAGGAACTGGAAGTTGCCATCTAAAGTTTTTTTGGATTTGCACAGTGATAACAATTATAGCATGAACACAGGTTAAACTTTAAACCACAATGAAAAAAACAGTCAGTGGAGAGATTGGGGAAGGTAGATGGTTGGAAAGAGAGAGACTCACTATGGCTTTTAATTTATACACAACAGTAGCGGGGGATGGGGAGTGTGTTTGGATGACTGTCTTTACTCACCAGAGCCTGGTAGCAGTAAAATGTCTGACAGGCAACCCAGCAGCGAATCAGACTACCTGTCATTACAGTGTGCTCTCAGCTGCGAGGTGGCTCCCCCTCCTCTGGTTTAGACATCAGCAGGCCCCCCAAAACACTCCATGCCCCACATGTACCCCCCGGCATCCGTTGATGGCAGCCCTACTTGCCATAGAGTTGCAAGTTATTAGCATAATATACACACATATTACATATACACGGAAAACAAACCCTGAACATTTGAAGCAGTGAGGAAAAAGCAAGCAGGGGAGTTTTTTTTATTCTGAATCACCACAATTCTGTTAGTTGGATAGAGGGAGATGTTTGAAGTTTAAGGGCAATATATTGTTCTGTATTGCCAGCCATACAGTATAAATGGCCCTATTCTGTAAGAGTTGCAGTCCCTGCTAAAAAGCAGAATCTGTAACTGCTTGTATAGTTTGCTGGGGCCGCCCAGCACAGAGCAAGGCCCCCCAGCATCCTAATTGGTGGACAGCAATCGTTGAGTTCAGAATTAATGATGACCCCTGGCATACGCAGCTAGGTCCGCCGCCATTTTCTTCATTGGAGTGGCTGCATGTGACGTCACGCAGCCACCCCGAAATTGGTCCTGCCACTCCTGTGTCAGCTGCTGCTGTCAATCAGATGTGATCACACTGTGAATGAGCACGCATGCGCAGTTTGCAGAAAATCACCTGTTTGCGATTTTTTGTCAAACAGCGATCCAAGCTGTATGAGGGCCTAAGCTCTGAGACCCTCACCATATCAGCATGCCTTTACTAGCAGGAGAAGAAATAATCTCAAACACTGAGATATTATTTTTGGATTAGTTCCTCATACTTTTGCACATATATGATAATTAATTTATGCATTCTCGTGCCTGTTTATGAATGGTGGTGCACTTGTGTTTTTCTAGACTTTTTTCTTGTACATATATTTATGTTTTTCCATTTTTCTCTTGTATTTGGACCATGCAGTATCTGCATGACTATAAATTATTATTGCTGTGAGGTCTCTTCTTGCCTGCTTAAGTTAGTAATACTGTATGTATGCATTATATCTCCTTAAGCACCTGATTACTGATAAATTGGTACAAGTTGACAGTATTTTCCACACAAATTAGCTTAGAGGGATTATCCCCTGCTTAGTATTACTTTGCCACAACCCTCACATCGAAATAGTTGGGTGGATTGTATGCACGACTTTGTTCGGAACTGCGTCAGTTCTGCAGAATAAACTAAGACTCCTGATTTGCCACGTAAGCAGAGTATGTTAAGGACAACCAATGGAATAAAAATATTGCTATATCTGGCTAAATGTATCACAAAACATTTCTGCTAGTACACTGCAGCCCCTTAATTAGTTTTTTTCTCTTATGGATCTGTCCCTAAGACTAGGTGGGAGTTTGACTGGATTGGTTCACCTGTCAAAACATAATGCAGGTGTCATCAGGTGAGCTCAGAGAGGACAGAAGCCTCCCATGGAGCAGAAGGGATAGATCCAAAAGTCCTAAAATCTATTTATGCTACATATTGTTATTCTGGCTTTTCACATTGCTTGACTGGACTATTATTTGCTTAGCGTCAATATTTTCAGACAGGCATCAAAATGAATCAGTCTTTTGTCTCTTCCCATGGTGCAACTATCGGCATACATTTCATTGTAGTAGATGAGACTCAGCTGGTGTTATTAGAATTGAATACAGCACCAAAAGTGGATTTTCATTTTGGCCACTTTAATTTAACATGCCCCTTTTGCATCCTGTTTTCCCTTTCACCATCTGAAGGCATAATACATCAATACCTTATCAACAGAGCCCTATTGTACATAGGGGGTAATTCCGAGTTGATCGCAGCAGGAAATTATTAGCAGTTGGGCAAAAATAAGAATTTACTTACCGATAATTCTATTTCTCATAGTCCGTAGTGGATGCTGGGACTCCGTCAGGACCATGGGGAATAGCGGGCTCCGCAGGAGACAGGGCACATCTAAAAAAGCTTTTAGGTCACATGGTGCGTACTGGCTCCTCCCCCTATGACCCTCCTCCAAGCCTCAGTTAGGTACTGTGCCCGGACGAGCGTACACAATAAGGAAGGATCTTGAATCCCGGGTAAGACTCATACCAGCCACACCAATCACACCGTACAACTTGTGATCTGAACCCAGTTAACAGTATGATAACACAAACGAAGTAGCCTCTGAACAGATGGCTCACAACAACAGTAATAACCCGATTTTTGTAACAATAACTATGTACAAGCATTGCAGACAATCCGCACTTGGGATGGGCGCCCAGCATCCACTACGGACTATGAGAAATAGAATTATCGGTAAGTAAATTCTTATTTTCTCTAACGTCCTAGTGGATGCTGGGACTCCGTCAGGACCATGGGGATTATACCAAAGCTCCCAAACGGGCGGGAGAGTGCGGATGACTCTGCAGCACCGAATGAGAGAACTCCAGGTCCTCTTTAGCCAGAGTATCAAATTTGTAAAATTTTACAAACGTGTTCTCCCCTGACCACGTAGCTGCTCGGCAAAGTTGTAATGCCGAGACTCCTCGGGCAGCCGCCCAGGATGAGCCCACTTTCCTTGTGGAATGGGCCTTTACAGATTTAGGCTGTGGCAGGCCTGCCACAGAATGTGCAAGTTGGATTGTACTACATATCCAACGTGCAATCGTCTGTTTAGACGCAGGAGCACCCAACTTGTTGGGTGCATACAATGTAAACAACGAGTCAGATTTTCTGACTCCAGCTGTCCTTGAAATATATATTTTTAATGCTCTGACAACGTCCAGTAACTTGGAGTCCTCCAAGTCGCTAGTAGCCGCAGGCACCACAATAGGCTGGTTCAAGTGAAATGCCGAAACCACCTGTCAAAGTCAGAAAAATGTCTCAATGCACGTTGCCATATTTGCACCGCACACTGGTCCGCGCTGCGCGTGCATGCGCTCTCCCGTGGATTCGCATACCCGCAATAACGTGCACTCACAGGCGCGGTATGCGTGTTTACGGTAGAGTTTATGTAGTCGTAGCGTGCGACTCATTCGTTACAAATGTTCACAATTAATGTAGTTCATAGATCATGGTCCCTTTGATAGATTCTGAAAGTTTGGTTAAAATACAATGTCCCAGAGCTGAGGAATCCCTCTTTATATCGTACGAAGGGTCTAACAGGAATCATACAGCAGTGTTTGGTACCCATCGGAAGAGTATTTAATTAGCAATATTCCGGTGTTGGTTTGGAGCGTATTAATCGCTCGTGCGAATAGTTATGGACATAAGAAGTTTATGTCCATTTCTATTAATTACACATACTCAGGTATGCGGCGGGAAACCCAGTTTCCCACCCACCTGAGCTGTTGGAAATCGTCACAGCCCACCTGTATGAATCACCCTATGACCTTTTGTTATGATGCAGGGCCGAATTCCTTCGGCCAATGGACAATGGGATTGTAGGACCAGGAGATTGCATTGTGTGTGGGGCATAAATAGGCAGGCCGACCACATCCAGCTCTCACTCTCTCATCAACGGTTATCTGCTGATAGCCGGGAGCTGGATATCGAGGCGCAGGCGATCATACCCTTTGTGCGTAAGTTTCCGTTATCATTGTCTTTCTGTGAGCCAATTTCTCTCATCTCATCTCTCTCTCTCTCTCTCTCTCTATCTCTCTCTGTTCTGTTCTCTCATATCTCCCCTAGACTAGGCTAGTATTGTATTGTATTAGATAGTATTGTATTGTATTGCATTTAGGTCAGTGTAGTATTGTCTTTTTGTATTTATTGTTTAGTTCTGTGGTTAGGAAGTCTCTGTTATATTGTAGTGTATCATTTGTACTGTTATCCCCTTTTACAAGTATATTAGATATAATACAGTTAATAGGCCTTGGAACCTAAACCAGCATCTGTGTATTTTCTATAGTGATAAGTGTTCACTTGAGCGTCGGTGACGCTCAAGCAGCTTTGTAGATAGTCAGGTTACACAAGGTTGCACTTACACCCTGTACTCACATTAAGGTATTCTGTGTATTTCATTGGTATAAGGTTTTATCATAAAGGTATAGTGTTGTGAGCGTCTGCATCGCTGGTGACCTCCTCGTGGTCTCGAGCGTAAGCTACGCCATAGCGAATCATTACCCTAGACATAACCAATAACGTGTCCTGTGATCACTGGGCCGTGAGCGAACGTGACGCTTGAGCGTCTCGCCTACGGCTGAGCGATCGTTACGCAACTAGCGTACCATTACGGTACTTCTTAAGTAAACAGCGTACAGTGTTCTTAGCTTCATAAAGGGTTGTTATAAGGCAAAGGAATTTAGCATTGTCAATTGCGGGCTCGTCCTATACTTCTCACATCTGCACTAGGTAGATCAGCAGACATTATCCCTCCAGCAAAGGGTGGGAGGTTGTCTCACAAGTGCTGACGGGATAAGCGTCTGCTTCGCTTAGATAAAGAGTGCTGAAGGAATCCGGGAACCGGAAGTAAGAACAAAACGCTTGTGTCTTTTTAAAACTGTTTATTTTTCTTTTGTCTTGCGTACGCATACATACCTGCATTTCTTTTCACTTGTGTATTTCATTTTTCGTATATCACTATTCCTGTTTGCCAAATTTTATAGTTGATAGAAAGTGCTAAAAAGAGATTTGCTGTTATTTAATAGTAGAGGTGATAGTTAAAGTATAGAACAAACACACGGTTTGTCTGAGATACAAGGCAGTCAGTGTGGATTGCGGTAGATGATCAGGGATCATTTACATTGATAAAAATATATTGTGTTACGGTGGATCCTTTGCATTGCGTACACGTGTCGCTAACAAAGACTAGCGTACGCAATCCAAAAGGCAGACGCACGCAGCGTTCATTACGCAACGTAGCGTCCGGTTACGCCCACGTAGCTCAAGTTGTGATAAAGTGAAGTAACGCAAAGGCGATAATTAACGCACAGCGGTAGATAACGCGAAGCGGTAAATAACGCAAATCTATTTTTGGAAAATCTGAAATTTAGTTTAACAGATCCTGCTCCTAATTGGTAACACTTTTGGCCTAAAGACAATTTCTGCGCAGAAATAGATATAGAAACAAAAGTGTACATGTGTTGAGTGAGTGTGTTTTGTATACAAAAGTTTATATAACTTTAAGGTGGAACCAAAAGGAAAGCCGGGTACTCGTCAAGGGACATACGTGTAAGTGACATATACGGTGGCTAGGGAGGCATCCCTGGTTAAATAATATTTGAGCATTAGAGTATAGCGGATCATAAGGTAACAAGACCAGGAGGTCATAAGGTAACAAGACCAGGAGGTCATAAGGAAAAGGTAACAGACCAGGAGGTCATAAGGTAACAAAGAGGTCCGCTATAAAAGTCCAGTGGCACAACGCCTGGGGTGTTGGTGCAGAACCCATATAGGCCATACAAGCTCTGGCTGAAGGAATCGCAGCCGGAAACATAGATTCCATTGATCTTTCAGTACATGACAAGTAGTGCTCGTATACTGAACGATTGGACCGCACGTTATTGTGTGCAGTAGTTAGTAATCTGACCTAATACCATTAGAGTAAAGTGGTCACAAACGCTATCTGTACATTCTGACGTGATTTGTGTAATTTTTTATTTTTGGAAGGGAAGTTCGCTGGTCACTCAGGAACTATCTAACAACCCCAACTTTACTGGAAAGAGTAAGTGTCCTGCGGGTAACCCTCATATGTTCCAGTAAACTAAAGGTTCACAGGGGCCCTAGGTTGGGTACAGCAGCTCTGGCTACAGTGATTGCAGCACAGGCCAACGTGGGCGAGAAGTAAGTGGGGTACTTGATAAACCACCACCGCCGGCCTGCCCAAGGACATCTTGGTTTGTTTGTAAGGGTTCGCTGAAAGCCTTGATATTCAAGGAGGAATAAGCAACGCCTGCAGATTATGGGGGCCATTTGTTCAGGTAGGGGGCGATCAACCCTGGTTCAGGTTGATTCTGTGAACCGACCAGTTGGGTCGGCACGATATGTAATGTGTGAAAAATATGGAATTCACACCGAATCTTTATGTGATGAATGGGAGAGAATGACTGTACAAGACAGGGACAAGTTCCCAAGAATAGGTAGCTTTAGTCCAGAAGTGTTACAAAATTTAAGGAGGAGGATATGTCTCGTAAAATCAACAAAGAGACGAATTCAACATCATGATTGTTTACAGTTATGGCACCAGGAAGGTGAGATACAGAGAGGTTTGGCTCTGGCGGCAGGATCTGGGGCAGTCAGGAAGTTGATTGCCACAGCTCCTCCTCCACCATACATTGCAGGAGAGAGGTTGATTGCGGAGAGAAACGCACTGGGTTGTAAAACACAAACTCTTAGTAACCCTGTAAATGTTAATGATGTTAACCAAATAACTCATGCAAGTATTAACCCGTGCAAGATGTACCCTGTTTTGAACCTTCCTCAGGAGTGTGATCAAGAAGACGATTCAGCAACAATTTCAGCTCTCTCTCTTGCAGCCACCATAGCAGAGACCACAGTAGGCACAGCGACACCCACGAGATTAGTGAAAGCCCCTAGCGGAGGGATAGGTGAGGTCGTGTCAACGGGTAAGTACGGCACCATGCACTACACTGAAACAATTGTACCACAACAAGCAGTAGAATCTACACAGGAAGAGGCTGTTAGAATTGCTCCTGTAAGGGTAATAGCAGTTCCCAATGGAAAAACAGATGTGTCTGGAGCCACTCCCATAAGGAACATTGCCATGTACACTCCATTTTCCAGAATGGAATTAAGAACAATAGTGTCCGAATTTCCTGACCCCAGGAAGGATTTAGTTGCTAGCCAAAAATACATCAGGGATCTAGGTAACACTGTAGAACCCAACAACAAGGATTGGCAGATACTGCTAAGAGCTTGTTTACCTTCCAATGTTGATGCAACTCAGTTTTTAGCTGATTGTGCATTGGATAAAGATGTACCGCTTACAGACGTGTACAACAAGGATAATGTAAAGAGGATAAATTTACAGCTAAAAGAGTATTTCCCAGCCGTTGTTAAATAAAATAAAATATTTTCCATTAAGCAAAAGGAGTCCGAAACGGCAACAGAATATTTTCACCGGGCACTATTAGAAATGGCAAAGTACACTGGTATAGAAGACATTAAGACCAACCCAAACCATCGGGAAGTAGCAGTATCTGTACTGATGGATGGTTTAAAGGAAACATTAAAGACTAGGGTTCAGACCACGCAACCATGCTGGCGAGGTCTGTCAGTGTCCGGCTTGAGAGAGGCTGCTATTGATCACGACAGAAACATCACTAGGCACAGGGAATCGCAAAGTGATAAGTTGATGTCCGTAAGTATACAGGCGCTGACCACAAGGCAGCCTGCGTATGTACCACCGAATCCTGTGGGTAAGGCAAGTGTAATAACATGTTTTTCTTGTAACAGACCGGGACACTTTGCACGAGAATGTAGAACAAAGAATGTACAAAGATCTTTTCAACCCCCTAGACAACAACACAACACACGACATTGGGAGCAGGGTCCACAGAGGCGGAGTTTTGAGCCACATACAGGGGAAACAAAAAGATATCCCCCAAACAGAGATTGGCATGCCTCTGGTAGTTCCCAGCTAACTCCCTCACAAGTAGTTGCTGCCAGCGGGATTCTGGGAGGTCAGCATACCCAATAGGGGTGTGGCCATACCTGTAATCTGCAGCCAGTTAAGTTGATTGCCAGTCTTGGAAGCGAACCAGAGATTGCAATCAATGTGGCTGGTAAAACTTTAAACTTTCTTGTAGACACAGGGGCGGCCAAGTCAGTGATAAATTCGACAGTGGGCATGAGAACCACTGGTAGGACAATTCCAGCCATGGGAGTAACAGGAGTAGTCCAGCACTACCCTGTTAGCAAACCAGCCGAGATTACAATAGGGCCTTTGCATACCAAGCATTCCTTTTTGCTGGCTGCATCGGCACCAACCAATCTCCTGGGAAGAGACTTACTATGTAAAATGGGTTGCGTCATTTATTGTACCCCTGAAGGTGTATTCTTGGACATTCCTGAGAATCACGCTCAGGAAGTACGAGACATGTTAGACTCCCCATCAAAATTAATGTCACATTCCATTATGACAAATAGGAATCCATCCCAAGTAGAAGAGATGATATCTCAGATACCAGAGTCACTTTGGACAAAAGATGGACAGGACACTGGATTAATGGCAAACGTAGCTCCAGTAGTTGTGCAAGTAAAAGATGGTAGGATAGCTCCAAAAATCCCACAGTATCCTCTGAAGCCAGAGGTGGAGCTAGGAGTTTTTCCCGTAATAGAGCGCTTGCTACAACAGGGCATTCTAGTAAGAACGTCCAGCACCGCAAATAGTCCCATCTTCCCTGTTAAAAAGAGTGGGGGGAGGGGTTACAGGCTAGTGCAGGATCTAAGGGGGATTAACAAAATAGTTGAGAGTCAGTTCCCCGTAGTGCCTAATCCAGCTGTCATCCTAATGCAAATTCCTCCCACTGCCAAATTTTTCACTGTTATTGACCTCTGCTCCGCTTTCTTTTCGGTACCTCTGCACCCTGACAGCCAATATTTGTTTGCATTCACATACAGAGGAGTCCAATACACGTGGACTCGGTTACCCCAAGGTTTCATAGATAGTCCAAGTATATTTTCTCAGGCTTTGCATGATTGTTTACAGTCTTTCCAACCAGACAGTGGATCAGTATTGATACAGTATGTGGACGATTTATTACTGTGTTCAGATTCACTGGAAGCATCTCTGAAGGATACGAAACAGCTCCTGTTTCATCTTTCAGACACAGGTCACAAGGTTTCCAAAGACAAGTTACAATTATGCCAAGCTAAGGTAAAATATTTGGGACACTGTCTAACACAAGGACTGAGACACCTGACCGCTGATAGAATCCAAGCCATTAGAGACATGACACTGCCACAAACCCAGCAACAGATCAGGACGTTTTTAGGAATGTGTGGGTATTGCCGTAATTGGATCCCAGGGTTTTCCATATTGGCGCTACCTTTGCAGGAAATGGTCTCTTCAAACAAACCTGATCGGATTTCGCATACAGACGAATCTGAAACAGCATTTGAGAGACTCAAACAGTGCCTAACGCAGGCACCAGCACTAGGTATGCCAGACTATGGGAAACCCTTTGAACTATACGGAACAGAAAGTGCTGGGTGCGCAGCAGGTGTACTAACACAAAAACACGGTGATGCCAGCAGGCCAATTGCATACTACAGCGCCCAGCTAGATACGGTAGCGCGATCCCTCCCCACATGCTTGCGTAGCGTTGCGGCGATAGCATTGCTAGTGACAAAAAGCGAAGATGTCGTGCTAGGCCACAACCTCACAATCCATACACCGCATGCGGTATCTGCCTTATTGAATTCTGCCCAAACCAGACACGTCTCATCAGCAAGGTTTACAAGATGGGAATTGGCATTAATGGCCCCCGTAAACATCACCATAAGGAGATGCAGCGCATTAAATCCTGCAACATTTCTCCCAGGTGTGCCTGGTCAGACACAAAGGGTGGAAGGTGAGAGTGATGGGGAAGGAGGATTTAATGCAAAGGAAGATACACATGATTGTATGGAATATTTGACCCAAAATTTTACCGCAAGGCCTGACATCAGTGACAATCCACTGGAAGATGCAGAACTCACGTTCTACACGGATGGTAGTTGTCACAGACAGTCAGACTCGGGAGACTTGTGTACTGGATACGCAGTCGTAGATGACCAAGACACCATAGAAGCGGAACCGCTAGGCCCACCTCACTCAGCCCAGGTTGCTGAACTGGTCGCCCTAACCAGAGCATGTGAATTGGCTAAGGGTAAGTCAGCCAATATCTACACCGATTCCAGATACGCGTTCGGGGTAGTCCATGATTTCGGAGCCCTATGGCGGCTCAGAAATTTCATGACGGCAGCTGGTACACCGATAGCGCATGCAGCTCACATAAAAAGGCTTCTAACAGCGATACAGGAACCCGACAGAGTGGCTGTTATCAAATGTAAAGCACATACATATAGCCAAGACCCAGTATCCCTTGGTAACAGCCGAGCAGACGAAGCCGCAAAGCTTGCAGCTGCTACCCCCACACGGACAGACACCACACAGTTGATGGTATTTAATACCATCAACACACAGAAGTTGTGTGAGATGCAGAATCTGTGTTCCACACAGGAAAGAGCAGTCTGGAAGGCAAAGGGATATGGCCAGGAGTCCTCAGGGCTCTGGACGGATGGACATGGTAAACCAGTGGCCCCCAGGGCATACCTTCCATGTCTGGCTGAAGCAGCTCACGGGCTGACTCATCTAGGCAAGGAGGGGATGTGCAAATTGGTAAGAGCATACTGGTGCGCCCCAGGATTCTCCTCTCATGCGAGTAAAAGAGCAATGTCATGCCTTACCTGTCTGAGAAAGAATATTGGAAAAGCAATACCTACAGAACCATCCCATATCCCACCTGCCGGCGGCCCTTTCCAGGTAATACAAATTGACTTCATTCAATTACCCCCATGTCGAAATTTGAAATATGTACTTGTCTGTATAGATGTTTTCTCGAATTGGGTCGAGGCTTTTCCAGCAGCTACAAATACCGCTATGTTTACAGCTAAGAAAATTGTGCAGGAATTTGTATGTAGATATGGTATCCCTAGAATCATTGAAAGTGATAGGGGTACCCATTTTACAGGTGATGTCTTTCAAGGAATGTGTAAGTTGATGGGAATTGATAGTAAGCTGCACACTCCGTACCGTCCACAGGCGAGTGCGAAGGTCGAAAGAGTGAACAGCACTATTAAAAATAAATTGAGTAAAGTAATGGCAGAGACAGGATTGACGTGGCCAGAAGCTTTACCCATTGTTTTGTATAACATCAGAACCACTCCCAGGTCCCCTCTTAATCTGTCTCCTTTTGAAATCTTGTTTGGTCGACAACCGCATGTCATGATTAACCCTCAGGATGATTTGAAATGTAACAATGAAGTAACTGTAAAGTACTTGATTAACATGAGTAAGCAGTTGAGGAATCAAAATGATAATCTGAAGTTGATGATTCCTGATTTACCAGATAGTAATTGTCATGACATTGAACCTGGGGATTATGTAATGATACGAAATTTTCTACGCTCAGGTTGTCTTATTGATAGATGGGAAGGACCATACCAGGTCTTATTGACTAGCACCACAGCATTGAAGGTTGCTGAGAGAGAGACTTGGGTCCATTCATCCCACTGCAAAAAGGTTGCTGATCCAGAGAAGTCCCGCGATAAGGAACAGACGGTAGAGGTTGTATCACTGGAGTGTCTGTTCCAGGAGGATTGAGGCGGCACCTGAGCCTTGAAAATCGAAAGCAGCTGTCGACTCCCCTCTCCCTTTTATTGTTTTTCTCCACTTCCCAGCCCCTCTCCCTTAAAATTTCTTTTTCCCCATTCTCATTCTTCTCTATTTCCTCCTCAAAGATGGACTCGCCCCAAGAGACTGTGATCCGGATTTTGATGTTAACCATGATGTTGACCAGAGCAGTCTGTTCCGGCGAGAGTACCATAGAGGTCGAAAGAGGTTCTGGAATGAGTTCCGATTATGATGATGGAGGCGTAGTTTTCCAAGATCAACCAAACCAACAAGCAAAGGCGAGTATCAGAAAACGATCCGATAGAAGAAATTGTGATGGATTGTTAGCTGAAGAAAATTGTATCTGTAGGCTCTGTGATAATCTGGTTGAAGATGGATGCATAAAGAAATGCCAATCTAGTTTTAATATCCATATAGACCGGCATCCATTGAGTGACTATCACTCCTTAGTGGGTAACGTATTAAACCAAACAGATTGTTGGGTATGCTCTCAAGTACCTCAGGGTCACAGCAAATCAGGGCTAGTACCATTTCCTTTAACGTTAGGGGAGGTACTTGAGCTAAGTGGTGGGAGACCGGTGGACCGGAGGTTTAATATCTCCAGCCCTCCTAGTTTGAAGCTCCACCAATACCATGTGGATAGGTCCCTCTTATGTTTTAACATCTCCAATCCCAGAAAACCGGGAAATTGGGAAGTGTCATGGAGCAACCTTACCATGACCTTTTCACACAGAGCAGATAGAATGCCTACAGATACAGAGCTCGTACGCCACATAGCCAGTAGAGGAAAATCTTTTCGGTATCGATATACCTTAGGAAATAGGATTACTAGAGTTGGAGAGGTATCACCAGGATACTGTGCACATGTCATACAAACTGATACGTGCATTAAGCAGTTGGAAGAATTAGGGTCAGGAGATTTCACCTGGAAGGTTTGTAACATGGTCATGTCCTTCTCCGTCCCTTATGTTCTCCCCGATGATGCATATTTCATATGCGGGAGAAAGGCGTACAAGTGGCTTGCCCCAAACTCTGAAGGATTGTGTTACATTGGAAAAGTATTGCCTGAAGTGATGACTGTTACACATGACAAAATGAAGGACATACACCGTGGTGCCCAAGCTCCTTATACTCACACTCACTACGAGCACCGGGTTAAAAGACAACTGTCAGAAAGGTTAGAGCATCCGGCCTCTGATCTTATCCATGAATCCACCGGGATTCAGGTTCTGGTAGCGTTAGATTTCACTCGTACCGCTCGGGGAGTGATGAATTATAAATACATTTCCGCACTCGCCAATTTGTTAGATAATATCACTGAAATGTATGATGACACGTTTAGATACACTGGAAGAGAACTTCAAGCTTACAAAACAGAACTAGTTCAGCATAGGATGGTTCTTAATTATCTTACAGCAGTAACAGGCGGATATTGTGTTACATTGGCAACACAGTACGGCATAAAGTGTTGCACGTATATCACAAATAGCACCGAGGATCCGGTAGAGGTCATAGACCAAAAGATGGATGATATTCTGCAATTAAAGTGGGAATTTCGTCGAAAACACAATCTCACCCTTGCTGCTGTAGGTAATGAGCTGACTGGTTGGGTGTCATGGTTGAACCCGCGAAATTGGTTCTCCGGTTTAGGAGAGTGGGCTCAAGGAGTCATAATGGATGTTGGAAAGTTTCTACTATGTATCTTGGGTGTCGTTATATCGATTGGATTGATATTTAGATGCGGGCAGGCTTTAATGAGGTGCAAACAAAGTACAAAAGTGATGAGCTTGAGGAGTGAGGAAACTGTAATTAACCTGGATTTGATTTATGACCCAATGATAGAAACCAGAATGTGATGAAAATGCGATTATACGGTCCGTTTCTTTCACCTGTTTTTCTGCTTTTCTCCAAGATACAAAGACCCCCTTGGACGAGGAAGCTGACGAGACGAGATGTATACAGACAACGGATTGACCAAAGAAGAAGATTTGACAACTTTAAATATGGACACTTGATGAACTTTGCCATGGATCCCCAGTTTCCCTAGTATTTTTAAACTCACGCTAGCCCAACATTTTTGTAAATCTGATGGCTCAGACAAAGCTTGTTGCTCATGCCTAAGGAGCAAAACAGCGCAAAGAAGACGACTCTCAACAGATACCGAAAACAACTTCGACGACAGATGTACATTTCCCTGACATAGAATATCATTGCATTTTTCGTAAGTGTTCTTTATCTTCATCTCTACAACCCTCAGGTAACGACACACATAGACGATAGGGAATACAGGCACAGATATCAGCAACCACATACCTCCCCCATTCATGTATCATCAACTAAAATGTGCATCCCCATTTTGTTACAACCACAGCCGAAATGAGCTCGGTAAAGTTTGACAGCCCATCCACAGACCTGTACCACAGGATAAGAAGGAATTCAAATGTATACTTCGCAATACCTCGAAGCTTGATTTACCACACGTACGGCACGATGATACATGACCCTCCAAACATGGACTCATACACACATGCTTCTGCTTTCTCACTAGGTCATACCCTCTTCACACCTTC
This sequence comes from Pseudophryne corroboree, assembly GCF_028390025.1. Classification (NCBI taxonomy): domain Eukaryota; kingdom Metazoa; phylum Chordata; class Amphibia; order Anura; family Myobatrachidae; genus Pseudophryne; species Pseudophryne corroboree. The sequence continues at coordinate 273,624,487 of NC_086446.1, forward strand.
TCCTCTCTCCTCCCCTACCCAACCATGGAAATCAATTAACCCCTGACTTACATTTTTCTCCTTAAATGTTTTGTGGCAGTTATTATTGACTGCCAAAGGGTGGACTGTCAAAGTCAGAAAAATGTCTCAATGCACGTTGCCATATTTGCACCGCACACTGGTCCGCGCTGCGCGTGCATGCGCTCTCCCGTGGATTCGCATACCCGCAATAACGTGCACTCGCAGGCGCGGTATGCGTGTTTACGGTAGAGTTTATGTAGTCGTAGCGTGCGACTCATTCGTTACAAATGTTCACAATTAATGTAGTTCATAGATCATGGTCCCTTTGATAGATTCTGAAAGTTTGGTTAAAATACAATGTCCCAGAGCTGAGGAATCCCTCTTTATATCGTACGAAGGGTCTAACAGGAATCATACAGCAGTGTTTGGTACCCATCGGAAGAGTATTTAATTAGCAATATTCCGGTGTTGGTTTGGAGCGTATTAATCGCTCGTGCGAATAGTTATGGACATAAGAAGTTTATGTCCATTTCTATTAATTACACATACTCAGGTATGCGGCGGGAAACCCAGTTTCCCACCCACCTGAGCTGTTGGAAATCGTCACAGCCCACCTGTATGAATCACCCTATGACCTTTTGTTATGATGCAGGGCCGAATTCCTTCGGCCAATGGACAATGGGATTGTAGGACCAGGAGATTGCATTGTGTGTGGGGCATAAATAGGCAGGCCGACCACATCCAGCTCTCACTCTCTCATCAACGGTTATCTGCTGATAGCCGGGAGCTGGATATCGAGGCGCAGGCGATCATACCCTTTGTGCGTAAGTTTCTCTCCGTTATCATTGTCTTTCTGTGAGCCAATTTCTCTCATCTCATCTCTCTCTCTCTCTCTCTCTCTCTCTCTATCTCTCTCTGTTCTGTTCTCTCATATCTCCCCTAGACTAGGCTAGTATTGTATTGTATTAGATAGTATTGTATTGTATTGCATTTAGGTCAGTGTAGTATTGTCTTTTTGTATTTATTGTTTAGTTCTGTGGTTAGGAAGTCTCTGTTATATTGTAGTGTATCATTTGTACTGTTATCCCCTTTTACAAGTATATTAGATATAATACAGTTAATAGGCCTTGGAACCTAAACCAGCATCTGTGTATTTTCTATAGTGATAAGTGTTCACTTGAGCGTCGGTGACGCTCAAGCAGCTTTGTAGATAGTCAGGTTACACAAGGTTGCACTTACACCCTGTACTCACATTAAGGTATTCTGTGTATTTCATTGGTATAAGGTTTTATCATAAAGGTATAGTGTTGTGAGCGTCTGCATCGCTGGTGACCTCCTCGTGGTCTCGAGCGTAAGCTACGCCATAGCGAATCATTACCCTAGACATAACCAATAACGTGTCCTGTGATCACTGGGCCGTGAGCGAACGTGACGCTTGAGCGTCTCGCCTACGGCTGAGCGATCGTTACGCAACTAGCGTACCATTACGGTACTTCTTAAGTAAACAGCGTACAGTGTTCTTAGCTTCATAAAGGGTTGTTATAAGGCAAAGGAATTTAGCATTGTCACACCTTAGGGAGAAATTGAGGACGTGTCCTCAATTCTGCCCTGTCCGAATGGAATATCAGATATGGGCTTTTGTATGACAAAGCTGCCAACTCCGAAACTCTCCTGGCTGAAGCCAGGGCCAACAGCATGGTTACCTTCCATGTAAGGTATTTTAAATCTACCGATTTTAAAGGCTCAAACCAATGAGATTTGAGAAAATTTAGAACCACGTTCAAATCCCACGGTGCCACTGGAGGCACTATTGGGGGTTGTATATGTAGTACACCTTTGACAAAAGTTTGTACTTCAGGCACTGACGCCAATTCCTTCTGGAAGAAAATTGATAAGGCCGAAATTTGAACTTTAATGGACCCCAATTTGAGGCCCATAGACAATCCTGCTTGCAGGAAATGTAAGAATCGACCCAATTGAAATTCTTCCGTTGGAGCCTTCTTGGCCTCACACCACGCAACATATTTTCTCCAAATGCGGTGATAATGTTGTGCGGTCACTTCTTTCCTGGCTTTAATTAAAGTAGGAATAACTTCCTCAGGAATGCCCTTCTCTTTTAGAATCCGGCGTTCAACCGCCATGCCGTCAAACGCAGCCGCGGTAAGTCTTGGAACATACAAGGTCCCTGCTGAAGCAGATCCCTTCTTAGAGGTAGAGGCCACGGATCCTCCGTGAGCATCTCTTGAAGTTCCGGATACCAAGTTCTTCTTGGCCAGTCCGGAGCTACCAGTATTGTTCTTACTCCTCTTTTCCGTATAATTCTCAGTACCTTTGGTATGAGAGGCAGAGGAGGGAACACATACACTGACTGGTACACCCACGGTGTTACCAGAGCGTCCACAGCTATTGCCTGAGGGTCTCTTGACCTGGCGCAATACCTGTCCAATTTTTTGTTGAGGCGAGACGCCATCATGTCCACCTTTGGTTTTTCCCAACGGTTCACAATCATGTGGAAAACTTCTGGATGAAGTCCCCACTCTCCCGGGTGAAGGTCGTGTCTGCTGAGGAAATCTGCTTCCCAGTTGTCCACTCCCGGGATGAACACTGCTGACAGTGCTACGACATGATTCTCCGCCCAGCGCAGAATCCTTGCAGCTTCTGCCATTGCACTCCTGCTTCTCGTGCCGCCTTGTCGGTTTACGTGGGCGACTGCCGTGATGTTGTCGGACTGGATCAACACCGGCTGACCCTGAAGCAGCGATTTTGCCAGGCTTAGAGCATTGTAGATCGCTCTTAGCTCCAGTATATTTATGTGAAGAGACGTCTCCAGGTTTGACCACACGCCCTGGAAGTTTCTTCCCTTTGTGACTGCTCCCCAACCTCGTAGGCTGGCATCCGTAGTCACCAGGACCCAGTCCTGTATGCCGAATCTGCGGCCCACTAACAGATGGGCAGTCTGCAACCACCACAGGAGAGACAACCTTGTTCTCGGTGACAGTGTTATCCGCTGATGCATGTGCAGATGCGATCCGGACCATTTGTCCAGCAGATCCCACTGAAATGTTCGTGCATGGAATCTGCCGAATGGAATCGCTTCGTACGAAGCCACCATCTTTCCCAGGACTCTTGTGCATTGATGTACTGACACAGTTCCTGGTTTTAGGAGGTTCTTGACAAGTTCGGATAACTCCCTTGCTTTCTCTTCCGGGAGAAATACCTTTTTCTGAACCGTGTCCAGAATCATGCCCAGGAACAGCAGATGTGTTGTCGGGGTCAATTGAGATTTTGGAAGATTTAGAATCCACCCGTGTTGCTGAAGCACTACTTGTGTTAGCGCTACACCGACTTCCAGCTGTTCTCTGGACTTTGCCCTTATCAGGAGATCGTCCAAGTAAGGGATAATTAATATACGCCTTTTCTTCGTAGAAGAACCATCATTTCGGTCATTACCTTGGTAAAGACCCGAGGGGCCGTGGACAACCCAAACGGCAGCGTTTGAAACTGATAATGACAGTCTTGTATCACGAACCTGAGATACCCTTGGTGTGAGGGGTAAATCGGGACATGTAGATAAGCATCTTTTATGTCCAAGGACACCATGAAGTCTCCTTCTTCCAGATTCGCTATCACTGCTCTGAGTGACTCCATCTTGAACTTGAATTTCTTTATGTACAGGTTCAAGGATTTCAGATTTAGAATAGGCCTTACCGAACCGTCCGGTTTCGGTACCACAAATAGTGTGGAATAATACCCCTTTCCCTGTTGTAGGAGGGGTACCTTGACTATCACCTGCTGAGAATACAGCTTGTGAATGGCTTCCAAAACCGACGTCCTTTCTGAGGGAGACGTTGGTAAAGCAGACTTTAGGAACCGGCGAGGGGGAGACCTTTCGAACTCCAGCATGTAACCCTGAGATACTATCTGCAGGACCCACGGGTCCACTTGTGAGTGAACCCATTGATTGCTGAAAATCTTGAGTCGACCCCCCACCGTTCCTGAGTCCGCTTGTAAAGCCCCAGCGTCATGCTGATGGCTTTGTAGAAGCCGGGGCGGGCTTCTGTTCCTGGGCAGGGGCTGCTTGCTGCCCTTTCTTACCCTTTCCTCTGCCTCGCGGCAGATAAGACTGTCCTTTTGGTCGCTTTTTATAGGAGCGAAAGGACTGCGGCTGAAAAGACGGTGTCTTTTTCTGTTGGGAGGGGGTCTGAGGTAAAAAAGTGGATTTGCCGGCAGTTGCCGTGGCCACCAGGTCCGAAAGACCGACCCCAAACAATTCCTCTCCTTTATATGGCAATACTTCCATATGCCTCTTGGAATCCGCATCACCTGACCACTGTCGCGTCCATAAACTTCTTCTGGCAGATATGGACATCGCGCTTACTCTTGATGCTAGAGTACAAACATCCCTCTGAGCATCTCGCATATAAAGGAAAGCATCCTTTAATTGCTCTAGAGTCAATAAAATACTGTCCCTATCCAGGGTATCAATATTTTCAGTCAGAGAATCCAACCACACTATCCCAGCACTGCACATCCAGGCTGAGGCTATTGCCGGTCGCAGTATAACACCAGTATGTGTGTATATACTCTTCAGTGTAGTTTCCAGCCTCCTATCTGCTGGATCCTTGAGGGCGGCCGTATCAGGAGATGGCAACGCCACTTGCTTTGATAAACGTGTGAGCGCCTTATCCACCCTAGGGGGTGTTTCCCAGCGCGCCCTAACCTCTGGTGGGAAAGGGTATAATGCCAATAACTTCTTGGAAATTAGCAGTTTTCTATCGGGGTTAACCCACGCTTCATCACACACGTCATTCAATTCCTCTGATTCTGGAAAAAATACAGGTAGTTTTTTCACCCCCCACATAATACCCCTTTTTGAGGTACCAGCAGTATCAGAGATCTGCAAAGCCTCCTTCATTGCCGTGATCATATAACGTGTGGCCCTATTGGAAAATACGTTTGTTTCTTCACCGTCGACACTAGATTCATCTGTGTCGGTACCCGTGTCGACTGACTGAGGTAAAGGACGTTTTACAGCCCCTGACGGTGTCTGAGACGCCTGAACCGGTACTAACTGGTTTGCCGGGCGTCTTATTTCGTCAACTGACTTTTGTAATGTGCTGACATTATCACGTAATTCCATAACTAAAGCCATCCATTCCGGTGTCGACTCCCTAGGGGGTGACATTACCATCATCGGCAATTGCTCTGCCTCCACACCAACATCTTCCTCATACATGTCGACACACACGTACCGACACACAGCAGCCACACAGGGAATGCTCTAATCGAAGACAGGACCCCCTAGCCCTTTGGGGAGACAGAGGGAGAGTTTGCCAGCACACACCAAAAGTGCTATAAATGTATATAAACAACCCTAGAAGGTGTTGTTTACTATATATGCGCTCTTAATATATAAATATCGCCAATTTATGCCCCCCTTCTCTTTGTTACCCTGTTTCTGTAGTGCAGTGCAGGGGAGAGACCTGGGAGCCTTCCTCACCAGCGGAGCTGAGCAGGAAAATGGCGCTGAGTGCTGAGGAGAATAAGCTCCGCCCCTTTTTCGGCGGGCTTTTCCCCGGTTTTTAAGAAACTGGCCTGGGTTAAAATACATACATATAGCCTTAATGGCTATATGTGATGTATTTATTTTGCCACTAAAGGTAATTATATTGCTGCCCAGGGCGCCCCCAGCAGCGCCCTGCACCCTCCGTGACTGAGTCAGTGAGCCGTGTGACAACAATGGCGCACAGCTGCCGTGCTGTGCGCTACCTTCAAGAAGACTGAGGAGTCTTCTGCCGCCTGCTTTCCGGACCTCCGTTCTGCCGTCTCTTCAGCGTCTGTAAGGGGGATCGGCGGCGCGGCTCCGGGACGAACCCCAGGCTGACCTGTGTTCCGACTCCCTCTGGAGCTAAGTGTCCAGTAGCCTAAGACTCCAATCCATCCTGCACGCAGGTGAGTTGGAAATCTCTCCCCTAAGTCCCTCGATGCAGTGATCCTGTTGCCAGCAGGAATCACTGAGATTGAAACCTAAAAAAAAACTTTTCTAAACAGCTCTTTAGGAGAGCCACCTAGATTGCACCCTCTCGGACGGGCACAAAAACCTAACTGAGGCTTGGAGGAGGGTCATAGGGGGAGGAGCCAGTACGCACCATGTGACCTAAAAGCTTTTTTAGATGTGCCCTGTCTCCTGCGGAGCCCGCTATTCCCCATGGTCCTGACGGAGTCCCAGCATCCACTAGGACGTTAGAGAAACCATGTGCACTGCAGGAGAGGCAGATATAACATGTGCAGAGAGAGTTAGATTTGGGTGTGGTGAGTTCAATCTGCAATCTAAATTGCAGTGTAAAAATAAAGCAGCCAGTATTTACCCTGCACAGAAACAAAACAACCCACCCAAATCTAACTCTCTCTGCACATGTTATATCTGCCTCCCCTGCAGTGCACATGGTTTTGCCCAACTGCTAAAAAAAATTTCCTGCTGCGATCAACTTGGAATTACCCCCATAGCTCAGTATTCCAGTGGTAATATGCAGCTTACCTGTAGCCACATATGTGATGGTGAAGATTGCTAGTGTTCATGCCACAGGTAGTGTGCCCAATCTCCCTCCATCTTTTGCTAAACAAAGGATGCAGACAGATCAAAGTAAAGTGGGATTTTCCAAAATTGGGAACCACTTATGTTAGAAATTAATAAAAGTACAAATCTAACTATAGGTTGTTTCTGACATCTTAGCTCAGGGTTTCCCAACTTCTGTTCTCATGGAACACTAACTGCATGTTTTCTAGATTTCCTTGCTGGAGCACAGGTGTATTTAATCAGTTACTGACACATTTTAAAGATCCACAGGTGACACTATTTCAGTGGTGATTCTGTACATACACAGTATGGCTGCCCTGGAACAGAATGTGAGCATTATATGACGGACTCACATCTACCCCGGGATGATCTCTTTGGCTAGGTATGCCTTGCTGTTTATGAGTCCCAAGGCTGCATTGCAATAAACGTCACTACCAGTGGTGTAATATTTAGTTATTACACAGAACACAGCTCTGCTCAAAAAAAAGGAGCAAATGTGAATGAAACAGGATATTTCTCTAAGTAAAACAACCAATTGAATCAAACCCATAAAGAGCACTAAAGGGGACATAACATTTAATGCCTGGTGCCCTGGTCTTAACAGAATCAGTGGCACATACAACTTCTACTGCTTGCCATCTGTCAGACTCAGAGACACCTGTGACAACATGCCAGGCCTGGGACTTGTCCTTTGGCCCTGACTAACATAACAGTACTTTGACACTTCTTGGTTATAAGGTGCTAGCTACACATTCAGAGAGGGTATACACAAGACACTTCTAAACACTAGTTAGGGGCCTATTTATCAAACATTTAATTTTTTTCATAGCACAATGTAGAAACAGTTTAAGAATTGCTGTGCAAACTGCCCAATACAGGAGATGTCACAGAAATCTCACGTACAAGGATAATTTGTTCTGCAGACCACAGTCCCCACTGTTATCAGTGGGGACTATGGTATGACCCCTATGTACCTTTTACTTTTTGGAGTTTGGCCCTGTTGGCTTACGCCATCCTCAGATGGCATACACAGCTTTATGCCTATGGAGGCATATTTGCAGGAGAGGGATCTTAAAATCTCTCACTTTTGGGAGGGATGTAATGAAGTCCGAGTTTAAGGGGCAATTATGTACAAAGCATGGTTTAGCCTTGTGCGTGATTGCCCCTTTAAAAAATGTTTTTAGTTCTGCTGGCATTGTGCAGGCTGCTGAACTTGGACTTCAGTACATCTTAGCCCATATATGAACTTGGAAATGTCAGGTTTATTCATAGTAAAATGAAGACTTTTGCGCAGTCCAGTTAGTCTGATTGGATCTTTGTGGCTTTGTCTGTATGCATGGTGGTAGAATTTGTTTGCATTCACGTTTAATTACTGCTGTCAATGACCATTCTAAAAGCTGTGCGGGCCCTTTTTTTATTTACAGGGTCACAACAGATATCGGTCACACATTCTGTAATGGTACTATCATTGACGGCATTTACATTAAAAAGAAAAGTAATGCTTGGTAAAATCCCACCTCACACGCTGCCTGTTGACAGTACACCACAGGACAGTGACCACAGCCCATGCCTGTTAACAAATGAAAACAGCTGCACGCCACAGTATTTAATGCTAGTCTGCTGTTTATGAGACAATTCTTTCATGTGCTTAAGGACACTGCACAGATATTAGGGGTCCATCTTTACAACTTTTGCAGCCTAATCAAAACTTTTCCCTTATGTCTACAGAAACGTATTCCGTGCAGCCCTGCATTACGTCCATGGTGTTTTGGTGTCACATGCATGGTTTCTATATCTTGTTACATTGAAAATATTGCCCAGGTGCAGAGATTACAAAAGGCCGATTTGGTAATCCTCATAAGCATTAATGTATAATGGCTGCACTATTAGTCAGACATCACGTCTGTACCTCTTCCTCTTGCCCTGCTCTCTGTAGGGCCTCTCTAATGAGAAGCACCCTGCTGGTTAGTACCTCTCCTCAGCTTAAAACAGCAATGCTCCTCCTGACAGCAGGAAGACAGATGGATAGGCCCTGTGTATTCAGGTGCAGCCATTACAGAGCACATGGACACCATCTGAACCAGTCACATCATGGGTATTTTTGGAGGTGAGGAGAGCAGGGTTTGTAAAAAGGGGCTAGATGTGTAACATCCTTCTGTTAAGAATGAAGTAAGAACATGGTAACGCATTGTACCACTCTTTGTTTATCAAACATGTCATCTGCTGAGGGCCACTGATGTTTCGTGATTTATGCATCATTAGCTCATCATTTCTTTATTGTAAGCTTCTTTACACACTTGCATTCACATTCTGTGTAGACTAGAGGCAATGATGGGTAGGTCCCAAGAGGAAGAGTCCTGCCCATGATGGAGACCAATTATTAAGTAAAAAATGATATAAGATACACACTAATTCAGTTTTATGGTTTAGGTGCAAAAATATCTGTTGAATTTCTAAATTGTATTTAATTTTTTCAGATTTTTAACATTTTATTTTCCATGCAGATGTGTCCTCACAACAAGGGCAGATCCAGGGCGTCCAAATCCTCCCTGTTAGCAACATCGCAGGGACACTGGGACGTATGCACTGTGCGAAAATCATTGCCGACTGTGTAGATATAGGCGTATCGTACAGCTCTGAATCAGGCCCAATATATCATATAATGTCTACAGACTCTGGGTGGGCCTCCTCTCCACAGCGTCATAGGCTCAAGCATTGTGTGCATGTGCAGGGCTCCAGAAACATTGTGCCATCCATGGTCTGGAGACTAATTAGCTACTGCCATTTTGGGAGTGATTTTTGCTGCGGCTGCTGCGTCTGCAGTACCCGTCGTGGGACTCCGGAAAGGTAAGTCTTAAAACAAAATGGGTGTGTAGTGTGGGCCGACCTGGACCCAGTGGCCTGTGTGCACTGCATACATTGGACCCATGCTAGAAACGCCAATGAATGTGTACCAGCTTTAGAATGAAACAGTTTTTCTCCCTACTTCTCATGAAAAAGCTGCATCATTCATCCATCTTGTCTGGCAAATTCATGTTCTTTCCGCTATATGCAGTGCGATCTTGCAACAATAGGCCTGTACCATCACAAAATGCCAGTCCTGCTCCCCCCCCCCCCACACATTTTCAGAAAAAGTGAACACAGTATAAAATTATCTTATTTGAAACAAAGAATTATATGAACTAGCCACATGACAAAAGCAGGTCTGACTTTTAGAGGCGAGAGGTGCTCTCAGATATGAGGTGGCTCACTGTGGAGTCGATTCAGAGTTTCACGCAAGTTGGTCGCAGTTGCATTTGCCCGGCATTCATGGAATTAAATGAGTGTATTCGCCCATATGCAGTTTTATCTATGCAACCTCACCGCCCCTGCTCATCAGCTTGTTCAGTAGCCATCATCACTGCCAGTGTGCACTTGCACTATCCCTATACATATCTGGTACAAGAGACTGAATTCAGATGCCCTCACACATCTTATCCTAGGAGCAAATGCCTTGTTACTGCCAGTACAGGCTGCAGGTAGCTTTGTCACTATGTTACTGTATGTATGATTGGGCTAGGCTATGGAACATGCACATTGCTAAGACTCACAGTAATTAAATAACAAAAATGGAGTGCAGGTAACAAAGAGCACCACAATTCTCAAAACATAATACAGCTTAGATGTAAGTAGCAAGGGAGTAATCATTGTACTACTTGGGGCTGCCGGCCATGGATAGAGAGGAGCCTTTACCAGTAGGAGAAAAAGCAGGTAAAGATGGTCGCTGAGTGAAATGTGTCGAGAAGAGGGCTTAGACAACAATAGGAAAGAGGGCCCTGCTCTGAAGAGCTAACAATCTAGTGGGGAGGGGTGACAGATAGATGACATGAGGTGCAAGCAAGAAGGAGGAGGAAGCCTGATGGCAGTATGCAAGCAAAGCAGAGATGTTCAAGGCGTGGGGCAGGGGGATGGAGGAGCAGCCTAAGGACTAGGTTATGCATTGGAGGGGTACGCTTTGATAAATAGGTGGGTTTTCAGTGCCTGTTTGAAGCTTTGCAAGGACGGGGAGAGTCCAATGGAGCGGGGGAGCGTGTTCCACTGAAGGGGTGCAACACGGGCAAAATCCTGAACTCGTGCATGTGAAGCAGTGACCAAGGCAGAGGAGAGGCAACGGTCATCAGCCGACCATAGTGTCCGGGAGGGAGTATGAAGGGAGAGGAGGTTGGAGATGTAGGGAGCAGTTGAATTAGAGATGGCCTTGTATGTGAGGGTGAGGAGTTTGAAGAGGATTCTGTAGGGGAATGGGAGCCAGTGTAGATTTTGTCGAAGGAGAGTGGCAGAAGTGGAGCGGCGGGAGAGGAAGATGAGCCTAGCTGCGGAGTTGAGGACAGATTGGAGGGGTGCGAGGTGGGAGCAAGTGAGGCCAGTGAGGAGAACATTGCAGTAGTCGAGTCGTGAGATGACCAGTGAGTGGATGATAAGTTTAGTTGCACTCTGGGAGAGAAATGGCCTGATGCGAGCAATGTTGCATAGCTGGAACCAACAAGATTGCGCCAGAGCTTGGATGTAGGGTGCAAAGGAGAGGGAGGAGTCAAGAGTGACGCCCAGGCAGCGGAGATGATAGTGTTGTCAACAGTGACAGAGATATTTGTAGGGGGTGTTGCTCTGGTTGGGGGAAAGATAATGAGTTCAGTATTGTCCATGTTGAGTTTCAGAGAGCGCTCAGACATCCAGGAGGAGATGGCAGAGAGGCAGCTGGAGACCTGAGAGAGGACAGAGGGGGACAGATCAGGAGAGGAGAGGTAGAGTTGTGTGTCATCAGCATAGAGGTGAAATTGAAGGCCAGAGGAGTTAATGAGCGCACCCAGGGAGGAGGTGTACAGGGAGAACAGAAGGGAGCCTAGGACAGAACCCTGAGGGACACCAACAGGAAGGATGGAAGGGTGTTAGGTGGTTCTGGAGGCAGACACAGAGAAGGAGCGGTTAGTGAGGTATGAGGTAAACCAGTCAAGGACGGTGCTAGAGAGGATAACATTTTGGAGTGTGCAAAGGAGGAGAGGGTGATCCATGGTGTCAAAGGCAGCAGAGAGGTCCAGATGGATGAGCAAAGAGAAGTGGCCCTTGGATTTGGCCGAAAGCAGGTCATTGGTGACTTTCACCAGGACAGTCTCGGTGGAGTGGAGTGGGCGAAAGCCAGATACAATTAATTTATTAGATCCAGAAATAATCAAGATTGTGGAAGTTAAATAATTACATGGTGGGATAATTTTGGCCCAGACAAACTAGGCAGAATAGGTAAAATGTATTGTTCAACTCAATATTTCGTTCACCACGAGGATGGGCTGACGAGTTAGCATATTTGACTGTGGCAGCAGGTGAGTTACAGCAGCAGATTAAGGGGTTAATAATTTTTTCAGATCAGGAAGTAGGGACAATCATATAGAATGTATAGGTGGGTACCAGATGAAATAACAAACAAAAAAAACCCACACAACTTATTTGAACATCTGGGTTAAATTGGCATGATTCCCATCTAAAAACGCTGTATAGCACCATGAGCTGGTATTGACACTTGACAGATTCCAGATCATGACATCACTGTGGGGGGTAGGGGTCTTCTTTTTTTCTTTTTGTTTCAGAGATGTACCATTCACCAGCTCCGAGTCTGTTAGTAAATTTTAGCATAGGTGTATATTTGTGTGTTTTTCTGATGTTGTGTGCAGACGAACATGTAGCTTTCATTGTATTAAGGATACTGTATCCAGCCTCCAAAGGCAATGTATTTGGGCAGCGTGCCCACCATCAGAGGACCTGCACTGCTCTTTTATCAGTGTCAGGCATTTCTGGATGACATCCAACCTCTTCTATCAGGAAATTGATTCTTTATGCGTTAAACGTCCTAAAGTTTCCTTCTAGCCTGATGCATCTCAATTGAAGGGAAACACATTTCTTATATTCCTGTTGTCTTAGGCTCAGGGTCACTAGGAAGGCACTGTGAAATTTTACAACTTATTTTCTGACATATGCCTGCTCACTTCAAATGGATTCTTCTCCTTGAACTCCTAAAATGAAATCTGAATTTGTCACCTGTTGCAAATGAAGACAGTTATCCAGTGGAATGTAAAACTGAGCATGGGAAATTAATGTGACCAAGTGTGACTGTGGATTAAGATCAGAGGGCCTGCCTATGACCTTTAACCTGGCCAGTGCTTCTGTGTCTGTCACTGCAACTATTGCTGCCATACTCCCTGTAGGCTACAATCAGTCACCTTCTTTGATGTTACTGTGTAGTTACAAAATAAAAGGAGCCAAAAAAACACATTTTAATTTTATTTTATTCTAAACAATTCCCACACATACTAGATATTACGTCTTCCAGCAGCAAAAACACGTATGATATTATTGCTTGTAATTGCAGCATTTGGGGTGTCAGAGTGGATTGTCACTCCTTGGCCCCCTGTGGTGTTTCCCAGAATTGAAGGGTGATGGTTTTGAACAGTTGTCACTTAGCTAAACAGTTAGAGCTCTTTCTCCTGCACGCACCTTCTGTGTGAACCTTAACGTTTACATGTAAATGGATTACTACTTTGTTGTACATTGGAGTCATGAGGCAAAGAGAAGTCAGGATAGATACAGTATTGCTAGTGTAATCAGAACAGACCTTTCTGCACAGGTATATACAGCACCGTTTAAGTTGCTAAATGGATAGTAAAGCTTTTTGTACATACATTTGAAAGTCTACATATGGTTTCATTGCCCTCTGATAATGCTACTCTTCACCTGCTAGTCACATGACTATGGGCCTAATTCAGACCTGATCGCTCCTCTGCGAATTTGCAGAGGTTTGTGATCGGATAGTCGCCGCCCAGACAGAGTTACATTCAGTTCCGTGCAAGTCTGCGTACAACGTGCAGCAACCTTTGCAACACACCATCAAATGTTTATTCCAGTGTGTGCAGTCTAAGCGTAACCCAGGACTTATTCCTACAGTGCGAAAGAAACAGGCTGATAGGGCCGGTGCTGACGTCACACACCCTCCCTAAAAAAGCTTGGAAACGCCTGCATTTTCCCTGACACTCCCAGAAAACGGCCAGTTACCACCCCCAAACGTCTGATTTCTGTCAATCAACCTGCGTTCGCCTAGTGATCAAAAAAGACGCTGATTTCTTTCTCACTTTGGTCTTGCGTGTGTGCATTACAATCTGTACACATGCACAGGTATTCGATAATTTCCCGCTTTGCGAATTCACACAATAGCGATCAGGTCTGTATTAGGCCCTATGGCAGCTCTCTAAATTTGTTGTATACAATTATATCCCTATATTTTCCCCCCTAATACAAAGAATATATCCTGTCACCCATACACTAGTAAATAAATATATATATATATATATATATATATATATATATATATATATATATAGAGTAATGATTGTTACCCGGCACTCCAATGAGGGATTATTGGAAATACTTGCTGTGGTGCCCTACGTGGGTTAGTAGCACAAACCCCAATTTAAGATTTTCATCTCATTAAAACAAATTAATAAACATTTTCACAAAGTGTTGTTATTCATTGTACACATAGTATTGAATTACAACTTTTCCAAACAATAAAACATGTAAAGTACATGTTTTATTGTTTGGAAAAGTTGTAATTCAATACTATGTGTACAATGAATAACAACACATTGTGAAAATGTTTATTAATTTGTTTTAATGAGATGAAAATCTTAAATTATTTTTAGAAATAAAAAATAAGTGTTTTGTGAAGAAAAAAGGTGTGTTTGTAAAGTTATCCTCTCTTCATCAGCAACCGAATATATAATTTTATTAAATTGAATCTTTAGATAGTTTAATATTAAGACATATTACAATAGGTGCGCTCCACAGAGATACATTCTGTTTCTATTTATTATTGGTCTCTTTCGACGGGGGATCATCTCTGTGTGGAAGCTTGCCCATCAATTAAGGTCTAGGTTTGGAGAAATCAATATACGAATTTGTAGCTTCTTCCATTTTTAGAGCGCGTTAAGGGATTTTTTAGTATTTATATATATATATATATATATATATACATATATTGTAAGCTTGCGAGCAGGGCCTTCCTGCCTCTATGTCTGTCTGTTTTTGCCCAGTTTTGTTCTATTACTGTTGTTCTAATTGTAAAGCGCAACAGAATATGCTGCGCTATATAATAAACTGTTAATAATAATACTAATAATAATAATAATAAAAAAAATATATATATATATATATATATAAAGTGGGGGTATGCAAAAGTCAAGGACGTAATTATGCGCGCGCCAAGGGGGACATGGTCACACAAAAAGGGGGCGTGGTCACACACAAGGGGGCGTGCCCAGTGTAGTAGAACCCCTTATACTCAGTAGCGGATCTTGCCACGGGCAAGCAGTACTTTTGCCCGGGGCGCCGCCTTCCGGAGGGCGCAGGGCGCCTTCCGGAGGGCGCCGCACCAGGGCAAGATCCGCTTCTGCAGTGTGTGCCCCCCGGCCCCCGCTGTCGCCCTGCTGCCGCTGGCCGCTGGGAAGGGAAACTAGACGCGTACGCGTCTAGTTTCCCTTCGTGGAGAGGTCCTTTACTGTGCGGTGCGCGATGACGTCATTGCGCACCGCACGGCCAACGTCCTCTCCACGAAGGGAACTAGACGCTACGCGTCTAGTTTCTCTTCGTTGAAAGGACCTTTGATGTGCGGTGCGCGATGACGTCATCGCGCACCGCGCATCATTCCAGCTGTACAGGGGGCGTAAATGACCACACCCCCTGTATGAAGCCACGCCCCCCAATGCCGCCCGGGGCGCCAGAAGCCCTGGAACCGGCCCTGCTTATACTATCTAGTACTGGTGCCCCTTTCACCTTATAGCACACGGTACAAGCTGAAATTCACATTATAGCACACGGTACCAGCCGAAACTCACATTGTAGCACACTGAATGAGCCGAAACTCACATTGTAGCACACTGAATGAGCCGAAATTCACATTGTAGCACACTGAATGAGCCGAAATTCACATTGTAGCACACTGAATGAGCCGAAATTCACATTATAGCACACGGTACAAGCCGAAATTCACATTATAGCACAAGAATGAGCCGAAATTCACATTGTAGCACACTGAATGAGCCGAAATTCACATTGTAGCACACAGTATGAGCCGAAATTCACATTATAGAACACTGCGGGGGTAAGGGGGTAATTCTGAGTTGATCGCAGCAGCAAGTTTGTTAGCAATTGGGCAAAACCATGTGCACTGCAGGGGGGGGGGGCAGATATAACATTTGCAGAGAGAGTTAGATTTGGGTGGGTTATTTCGTTTCTGTGCAGGGTAAATACTGGCTGCTTTATTTTTACACTGCAATTTAGATTTCAGTTTGAATACATCCCGCCCAAATCTAACTCTGTCTGCACGTTATATCTGTCCCCTCTGCAGTGCACATGGTTTTGCCCAACTGCTAACAAATTTGCTGCTGCGATCAACTCAGAATTAGGCCCTGAATGAGCTGAAATTGTGACAGCAGGGACAGCCAGAGTGACGACAGGGAGAGAGAGAGTGACGACAGGAAGAGAGAGAGTGACGACAGGGAGAGAAGAGAGTGATGACAGGGAGAGAGTGACGACAGTGACGCCAGGGAGAGAGAGTGACGACGGGGAGAGAGAGTGACGACAGGGAGGGAGTGACAACAGTGACAACAGGGAGAGAGAGTGACGACAGGGAGAGAGAGTGACGACAGGGAGAGAGAGTGACGACAGGGAGAGAGAGTGACGACAGCGAGAGAGTGACGACAGGGAGAGAGAATGACGACAGTGACGATAGGGAGACAGAGTGAGAACAGGGAGAGAGAGTGATGACAGTGATGACAGGGAGAGAGAGTGACGACAGGGAGAGAGTGACGATGGGGAGAGAGAGTGACGACAGTGACGACAGGGAGAGAGAGTGGCGACAGGGAGAGAGAGTGATGACAGTGATGACAGGGAGAGAGAGTGATGACAGGGAGAGAGAGTGACGACAGGGAGAGAGAGTAACGACAGTGACAGCAGGGAGAGAGAGAGTGACAGTAGGGACAAGGACGGTAACGACAGGGAGAGAGGTGACAGCAGGGGAACATTACCTCATTTGTTGTTGAGTGATGACAGGGAGAGAGAGTGACGACAGGGAGAGAGAGTGACGACAGTGACGACAGGGAGAGAGAGTGACGACAGGGAGAGAGAGTGATGACAGTGACGACAGGGAGGGAGAATGACAACAGGGAGAGAGAGTGACGACAGGGAGAGAGAGTGACGACAGTGACAATAGGGAGACAGAGTGACAACAGGGAGAGAGAGTGATGACAGTGATGACAGGGAGAGAGAGTGACGACAGGGAGAGAGTGACGACGGGGAGAGAGAGTGACAACAGTGACGACAGGGAGAGAGAGTGACGACAGGGAGAGAGAGTGATGACAGTGACGACAGGGAGAGAGAGTGATGACAGGGAGAGAGTGACGACAGGGAGAGAGAGTAACGACAGTGACAGCAGGGAGAAAGAGAGTGACAGTAGGGACAGGGACGGTAATGACAGGGAGAGAGGTGACAGCAGGGGATCATTACCTCATTTGTTGCTGGTGGCTGGCAGCGGTGAGCGATAGGCTGCTGGCGGCGGCGGGCGGCTGGGCGGCTGTGAGCTAATACAGCGCTCTACACAGCCGCCGGCCGCCGCGCAGGGATGGGGAGCACCATGTGCAGCAGGATGGCCACTTCCCTCGCCTCCTGCTGCACTTTCAGTTCCACATTTCCGGGTCAGTGGAAGAAGTGGCGGCATACCATATCGACGTAAAACCGCCCCACTTCGACCACTGTATTAGATAGATAGATAGAACATTGCATGTACTAGCAAGAACGTGTGCAATGGGATTGGGTACAATATCTCGACAGTCATAATCTCGACCTTAGGGAATTCAGTGCACAATGGGGCTAATTCAGGTTGGGTCGCAAATTGCGACTGGTGGGCATCATCGAGGTGGCTGCGTGCCATCACACGCAGCCGCTCTGACCAAAAAGATGGCGGCGTGCCTCCTGCCGTCGCAGCCACCTGCCGGGCGACGGTGTAAAGTCAAATTGCTTTCTAACCAATATTTAAAATGCCAGCTCTAATATATACTGTGGACGCCTGCGCATCTTATTACCATGTGCTATGAATGTGCGCTATACATCGCAAAACTCTGCATCCCATAAGAGAAAACAATACACCCACACATTATCTGAGTTCCAAAGCTCATTTATGTATATATTTGTTATTAAAAGGATATGTATTCAATATATCACAATGTACAGTATATATATATATATATATATATATATATATATATATAGTTACATGGTTACAATTTACGCAGTAAGCAGATATTTCAAGCTAATTCAAATACAGACACGGCCAGCAATACAATTACCACATTTTGCTCAAATGCTCACTACACTCCGCCTCCATGCTCACAGCAAAGTATCAGCAGAAACCCATCTCGTTCAGCATCTGGGACAAACAGGGCCATCTGTGTGTGTTCAGCAATACACTGAGAGTTGGGGGCGTGCACAGGTCTCTTGTTATTAGTCTAGGGGAGGGAACTTTCTCATTCATGATGATTCATTGGTCAGTTCATATGCAAGCCTTGAAGACATCAAAAGGGCTGGCCTGAGTTTCCTTTCCACATGCTTTAAATGGAGTCTTCTCTTCAGAATTGTGGCTTTATATTCATACATTCGAGCATATCTACTAATGGCAATGTGCTACAACTTAATAACAGGCATCAAATTGATACACACATTAATCTGGTTACTTTGACACCAAGCATGACATGTCCATCTTGCTCCGCTCCAATAATACACATACATGACGTTACTCCATTATATAATTTAAAACATTATGATGTCAGGCGCTTGATATGTTCAATTTATGTGCTGTATGAAATATGTGTCGAATCTATCTTTGTGGCATGTCTGTGTAAATGCGTATGTTACCATTGTCAGGAATCGACTTACTGCAGCTGCATCTGTCCGCCGGTGCGGTCTCCGTCTGGGGCCCCCATGTCTCGCTGCCACTGGTCACCTTGTCGCCAAATGCCATCCTGGGCCTAAGGACACTCCTGTTGTCAGCGGGTGTGCATGCACGCCGCGTTCCCGCCGGGCCGCGGCATGGGCGCCGCCATGACAGTTCCCATCAGCTCCTTCGCATCGGCCAATCCGGAGCTTGGCCGCACCTCCCCGTTCACTCCCAGCCAATACCTGCAGACCGGGGGGTATATCAGGAGCAGCAGGTTGAGTCAGTCCTTGCCTTGGACTTCGTGTCATTCCTCTGACCTGTGTCGCTGGCTCCGTTCTCCAGTTCCTCTGAGTTCCTACTCTGCCTTCCAGTCTGATCCTGCATTGCCGTGGAACCACAAGCACCAGCAACCTGGGTGCTTGTGATTAAGCCTCTTCAAGTTCCTCTGTGAATCTACTCCACATTCCAGTCTGGTCCTGCACTGCTGTGGAACTACAAGCACCAGCAACCCGGGTACCTGTGATCAAGCTTCATACCTTTACCAGCTACAGTGTGCTCCAGCTCTCTGCAGTAGAGACTTTCCTCCAGGTGCATCTCGCTATCTACACCTGTTCATCAGCCTGCAAGCTGCCAGTGTTATTCAACCTGCACTGAGGATTTTAACACTTGTCTCCTGCAACTGTTACCTGGCTTGCTATTCTCACCATCATCCCTGCTGTGTTCCATGATCCAGGAACCATCGGTTTCCACACCGATACATTGATCCCCTGATCGATTGTTACATACCATACAGACTTTGCCATAAGACTTTCAACTTCTTTACTACTTATTCATTATTGCATATCCTCTGTTACCATCAAGTATTCCTGCTGCCTTACTATCTGTTAAAACTGTTTAATAAACAACTTAGCGCACATGTGCAGGAATCCTATCCGGCCTCCTTGTTTTCTCCATCCTATCTTCACTGACCCACTAGCGCCCCCTCCGGGAACACAAACTAGACAGAACCTGACAGTAAGTCCAAGGCCGATGAACTCGGATAGCGGTCAGAACGTGGGGTCAGGGGCCTTACAAAATCTGGTCTCCCGCTTGGATGGTCAAGAGGCTGCGCAGCAGCAGATGTTCCAATTCCTGCAAGGAATGTCCTCCCGTCTCGATACACTACAACAATCTTTGCCCAGTGCTCTCGTTCCTTCAGTTCCAGTCACCCCTGCACCTGCAAGTTCAGCGGGTTCTCCTTCACCGGCTGCATTAACTCCAGTGCCACGCTTGCACCTGCCCGTGCCCAGCAAATATGATGGCAGTCCCAAGTTATGTCGCGGGTTTCTTAATCAATGTGAAATTCAGTTTGAGTTGTTATCACACAATTTCCCCACGCCAAGATCCAAGGTTGCTTACATTATATCACTGCTCTCTGGACCAGCCTTGAGTTGGGTGTCTCCTCTGTGGGAGCGTGCTGACCCTCTTATGAATAACTATACCAAATTTGTGTCAACCTTCAGACGCATCTTTGATGAACCAGGTTGCGCAACATCAGCCTCTGCAGATCTTATCCAACTCCGTCAAGGTACCCGTAGCATGGGTCAATACGTCATCCAGTTCCAGACGTTGGCCGCAGAGATTCAATGGAATAACCAAGCGCTGGTAGCAGCCTTCTGGCATGGACTCTCTGATCAAATTAAAGATGAATTAGCCACTCGTGACATTCCTGAGCAAGTATCAGATTTAATTTCTTTATGTATCAAGTTGGACTCTCGCATTCGCGAACGCAACAGTGAGCGTTCTCGTAGTGAGCTCCTCAAGCCGAGAATGGTACCTCCGACACAATTTCAGCCTCCATCTTCTGATGAGCCTATGCAAATAAATAGGTCCCGCTTAACCCCTGAGGAGCGGTCAAGAAGACTTCAAGAGAGACTGTGCCTATATTGTGCGGCTACAGGTCACCAAATTAGTTCTTGTACAGCGCGTTCGGGAAACGCCACATCCTGACTTGTAAAGGAGTCAAGTTGGGATCTTCTAGACAAGCTCCTTCAATCCAAGATCTTATCCTTCATGTGACTTTAGAGACTAGGGCTGGACTCCAGTCTGTATCTGCATTAGTGGACTGTGGAGCTACCGGAAACTTCATTACTCAAGCTGCAGTTGACAAGTTCCATCTGCCTATCTGTGAACTCAGATACCCAGTCTATATCACTGCAGTGGATGGTAGTCGAATTTCCAAGGGTTCCATCTCTCATCAAACCAAGCCAGTGGTTTTGGGAGTCGGGTTCCTGCATTCCGAACTAATTGAGTTCTTAGTCATTCCTAAGGCAACCCAGGAGGTCGTTTTGGGTATGCCCTGGCTCCAGCTACATAATCCGCAGATCGACTGGTCCACGTTACAACTGACTTCTTGGGGTTCACACTGCCATCAGTCCTGCCTAGCCCAAGTCCGTCCTGTAAGGTCTTCAGAAGTTAAAATTCAGTCAAGTCTTCCTGTGGCCTATCAAGATTTCTCTGATGTCTTCAGCGAAAAGGCCGCCGATGTTCTGCCGCCCCATAGAGAGTGGGATTGTCCCATCGATCTCATTCCCGGCAAGAAGCCACCTAGGGGGCGTACTTACCCGTTATCTGTACCTGAAACCGAGGCAATGAGTGAGTACATCAGGGAGAATCTACAGAAAGGATTCATCCGCCCTTCGTCTTCGCCCGCCGGAGCGAGTTTTTTCTTTGTTAAAAAGAAAGATGGAGGATTACGTCCGTGCATCGATTACCGGGGGCTCAACGATATTACCATCAAAAACAGCTATCCACTACCTCTCATCACTGAATTATTTGACAGAGTCAAGGGAGCCCGCATTTTCACTAAGTTAGATCTCCGCGGTGCCTACAATGTCATCAGGATTCGAAGTGGTGATGAATGGAAAACTGCCTTTAATACTCGGGATGGTCATTACGAGTACCTAGTAATGCCGTTCGGGTTGAGTAATGCCCCAGCAGTGTTCCAGCACTTTGTTAACAAAATTTTCCGTGATGTCTTGTATAAATATCTTGTAGTCTACTTGGATGATATCCTTATCTTCTCTCAAGATCTCTCCTCGCATTGCCAACAAGTTCGTAAGGTCCTCCGACGTCTTCGTGAGAACCGTCTCTACGGCAAGTTGTCAAAATGTACCTTCGAAGTTCCTTCCATACCCTTCCTGGGGTATGTCATTTCCGGATCGGATCTCCAGATGGACCCGACAAAATTAGAAGCTATTGCTAATTGGTCCATTCCGAGTACTCTCAAGTCCATTCAGCGGTTCTTGGGGTTCGCTAATTATTATAGGAAGTTCATCAGAGGATTCTCAACTCTCATTGCTCCTATTACCAGCTTAACTCGAAAAGGGGCAGATCATTCCAACTGGTCAGAAGATGCCTTGGCTGCGTTTCAGAGAATTAAGCAGGCTTTCATGTCCGCCCCAGTTCTGTCACAACCAGATATTAACAAGCCATTCGAGTTGGAGGTAGATGCTTCTACAGTGGGAGTTGGAGCTGTTCTCTCCCAAGTAGGGGTTGATGGGAAGATTCATCCTTGTGGGTTCTTCTCTCGCAAATTCCTTCCTGCGGAAGCTAATTACTCCATCGGTGACCAAGAATTACTGGCGATCAAGCTGGCCCTTGAGGAGTGGAGGTATCTCCTGGAAGGGGCAAAGTATCCATTTAACATCTACACGGATCACAAGAACCTGCTCTACTTAAAGGCAGCCCAGTGTCTTAATCCCTTCCCAGGCCCGGTGGGCAATGTTCTTCTCTCGTTTCAACTTTAAGCTTCATTTCTGTCCAGGTTCTCAGAATACCAAAGCTGATGCTCTGTCCCGTTCTATGGGATCCGAAGAGGAGATTCCCGATCCAGTTCCTCATTCCGTTTTGAATCCAGTTGTGTTTGCCTCATCTCAAGTTACTCCTGTTCCGCCTCCTGGCAAGATTTTTGTTTCACCTGAGCTTCGTTCTAAGTTGTTGTCTTGGGCTCATCAGTCTAAGTTCACAGGGCATCCTGGTGTCCTAAAGACTTTTAAGTTCCTGTCTGAAACCTACTGGTGGCCTAAAATGAAGGTCGACATCAAGGACTTCGTGGCATCCTGCCCCAAATGTGCCCAGCATAAGACAGTCTCCGGCAGGTCAGTTACAACCGTTATCAATACCCAGCCGTCCCTGGTCTCACCTGTCCATGGACTTCATCTCCGATCTACCCTCCTCTCAAGGATTCAATACCATCTGGGTAGTTGTCGACAGGTTTACCAAAATGGCCCACTTTGTTCCACTCCAGGGCCTTCCCTCGGCTCCAAAACTTGCTCAAGTCTTCCTATGGGAGATCTTTCATTTACATGGACTGCCTACTGAAATTATATCTGACCGTGGAGTTCAGTTCGTAGCAAGGTTTTGGAGAGCCCTCTGTTCTGCCCTACAAGTTAAACTTAAGTTTTCGTCAGCCTACCACCCTCAGACGAATGGACAGACAGAAAGGGTGAATCAAGAATTAGAGACCTTCTTGAGACTTTATATTTCCTCTTCCCAAGATGACTGGGTAGACCTGCTTCCCTGGGCTGAATTTGCTCACAACTTTCGCTATCATACTGCCACGGAGACCACCCCGTTCTTTGCTGTATATGGGCAACATCCCCGTGTTCCAGATTTCCAAGATCTACCAAACATCGATGTTCCTGCAGCCACTTCTGTTCTAAACCAGTTTTCGTCTACTTGGAGGAAAATTCATGTTTCCCTTAAAAAGGCCTCAAGCCGTTACAAGTTCTTTGCTGACCGCAAAAGACGTGCAGTTCCCAGCCTAAAACCTAATGATAAGGTTTGGCTTTCCACCCGGAACCTTCGTCTCAGAGTGCCATCAATGAAGTTTGCACCACGCTTTATTGGTCCTTTTTCCATTGACAAAGTCATCAGTCCTGTAGTGTACAAGCTCAGATTGCCTCCTAATTTGCGTATACCTAATGCCTTTCATGTCTCTCTCCTTAGACCCTTGATCCTAAATCGTTTCCAAAAAGCTCTTCCCGTTGGCCCCAAAGTACGAACTCAAAGGGGCATTGAGTTTGAAATAGAGAAGATTCTGGATTCTCGTTGCGGTACGGTCATCTGCAATACCTTATCGACTGGTCCGGCTATGGTCCTGAGGAGAGGAGTTGGGTAAATGCTACAGATGTCCATGCTCCAAGGTTGATCCATGTTTTCCACAGAATTCATCCTTCCAAGCCACGTGAGTGTTCGGTGCCCACCCGTAACGGGGGGGGGGGGGGGTACTGTCAGGAATCGACTTACTGCAGCTGCATCTGTCCGCCGGTGCGGTCTCCGTCTGGGGCTCCCATGTCTCGCTGCCACTGGTCACCTTGTCGCCAAATGCCATCCTGGGCCTAAGGACACTCCTGTTGTCAGCAGGTGTGCATGCATGCCGCGTCCCCGCCGGGCCGCGGCATGGGCGCCGCCATGACAGTTCCCATCAGCTCCTTCGCATCGGCCAATCCGGAGCTTGGCCGCACCTCCCCGTTCACTCCCATCCAATACCTGCAGACCGGGGGGTATATCAGGAGCAGCAGGTTGAGTCAGTCCTTGCCTTGGACTTCGTGTCATTCCTCTGACCTGTGTCGCTGGCTCTGTTCTCCAGTTCCTCTGAGTTCCTACTCTGCCTTCCAGTCTGATCCTGCATTGCCGTGGAACCACAAGCACCAGCAACCTGGGTGCTTGTGATTAATCTCCTACAAGTTCCTCTGTGAATCTACTCCACATTCCAGTCTGGTCCTGTACTGCTGTGGAACTACAAGCACCAGCAACCCGGGTACCTGTGATCAAGCTTCATACCGTTACCAGCTACAGTGTGCTCCAGCCCTCTGCAGTAGAGACTTTCCTCCAGGTGCATCTCGCTATCTACACCTGTTCATCAGCCTGCAAGCTGCCAGTGTTATTCAACCTGCACTGAGGATTTCAACACTTGTCTCCTGCAATTGTTACCTGGCTTGCTATTCTCACCATCATCCCTGCTGTGTTCCATGATCCAGGAACCATCGGTTTCCACACCGATACATCGATCCCCTGATCGATTGTTACATACCATACAGACTTTGCCATAAGACTTTCAACTTCTTTACTACTTATTCATTATTGCATATCCTCTGTTACCATCAAGTATTCCTGCTGCCTTACTACCTGTTAAAACTGTTTAATAAACAACTTAGCGCACATGCGCAGGAATCCTATCCGGCCTCCTCGTTTTCTCCATCCTATCTCCACTGACCCACTAGCGCCCCCTCCGGGAACACAAACTAGACAGAACCTGACAACCATATATTGCTGTGCTTGCTGCGCGTATTTGCAAGCATAGCGACTCATATGTGTGGAGTCTGTATTTTCTCTCTATGTAATATTTTTGACTTCGACAACGGTTAGTATGCTTGGCGGTGTTATGCACACCAGTGCCTGCAGGAAAGTACTGGTGTCAGGACTGTTATGCACTCCAGTGCCTGCAGGAATGTACTGGTGTTTGAACTGTTATGCAAAACAAATGGACTCACAGACAGACTAGGGAATATGACATAACGTACACAGAAGGTGGTAGGGTAACAAAATACACACAACGTGAACAGAGAAGCCCAGAGGCTAAGGAACTGGGTATCTCCCTTGTATTAGAACTGCTCAGATGTGAAAAGCAAGATGTTGTGTTTTAATACATAGAAAACCCGAAATGCTGTTGCTAAGGGCAACAGCAAAACCCTAAAGGGTTACCAACGGGTGTGGCAGTAAACTCCTTGGTCAGAGATGGAATGATAGACACAAGGAGATTCTCCACAATCCTAATTCTCACTTGCAGTGCACAGGTTCGGTTTACTGCCACTAAACTGACCCCTGACACCTAGCACAGTGAGACAGGATTAGACAGGCAAGTCTTAGAATACAGCCGCAAACTTGCTAAGTTCACAGAGTAGTAACAGAACCCCAGCAAGCTAAACGACTGACTCCAGTCTTACTGCTAGGTCTGGATTGGCAGAGTGTAGTACCAAATCCCCAGGCCTATTTGCAGTAAGCAACAAACAAATACAAAGCTACACAGTACTGGCTAACTTTCAGAAACTGACTAACCAACAAAGATTCAGCAGCATCTGCTTACCCTGAAAAGAGGCCTTATAAAGCAGGTGCTGTCCACGCCCCACTCAGACCTCACAGACTGTGAGCACAAAAACCAGCACCGGATCCCCTGCCATGCACAGAGCCTATAACCACTGCACAACAAAAGACCCGAACCGGAGTATCAGCTGCGCTCAGGTTACTCCGCTAGCACTTGTCTCCCGGTTGCCATGACGACGTGGCAGCACAGGGCAGGAGACCCTAACAGTACCCCCCCTCTGACGAGGGGTCAAAGAACCCCTACCACCGGGTTTATCGGGGAACTGCGAGAAGAAAGAGCGTATCAGTCTGGGGGCATGAAGATCACAACTGCGCACCCACGACCGCTCCTCCGGGCCATACCCCTTCCAGTGCACCAAAAATGACAGCCGACCCCGAACCACCTTGGAGTCAAGAATCCTTTCAACAACAAACTCCCTCTGGCCACGTATCAGAAGAGGGGAAGGTCTTCCACTGGAAGAAGGATTACTAATCGCCCGTTTTAAAAGGGAACAATGAAATGTTTTATTGATACCCAAAGAACGGGGCAGATCTAACTGAAATGCCACCGGATTGATAACCCTGGTGATCTTATAAGGGCCGATGAACCGGGGGCCTAACTTATGAGATGGCTGTCTCAACTTCAAATTCTTGATAGACAACCAGACGAAGTCTCCTAATTTGAAGCTGCAGGGTCTTTTCCGCTTATCAAAAACCCTTTTGGTCACTAATGACACAGACACAAGGGCTTTCTTCACTTTCCGCCAAATACCTCTAAGGACCGAAACCACAGAGGAACCACCAGGCGTGGAGTCCAGGGGGTCAAAAGAATTGGCCTTAGGATGATGCCCATACACACAAAGGAAGGGAGAGATCCCTGTAGCAGAGTGAGCCGCGTTGTTATAGGCAAACTCCGCCATGGACAGATGAGCAACCCAGTCAGTCTGACACTTGGAGACATAACACCTGAGGAACTGCTCCAAGGACTGGTTCACCCTTTCAGTCTGCCCATTAGACGGCGGATGGTAGCCCGATGACAAGCTGACAGAAATCTGGAGATCGGAACAAAATGCCCTCCAGAATTTGGCCACAAACTGGGATCCGCGGTCAGAGACCACATCAAGTGGCAACCCGTGGAGACGCACAACATGCAGCATAAATAATTCAGACAGGCGTCTGGCCGATGGCAGCCCAACCAGTGGAACGAAGTGCGCCATCTTCGAAAACCTGTCAACGACAACCCAGATGGCTGTCATCCCCGAGGATTTGGGCAAGTCCACCACAAAATCCATTGAAATGTGGGTCCATGGCTTAGATGGGATAGAGAGTGGATGTAGTGGGCCAACAGGAACCCCTCTAGGAGTCTTATTTCGGGCACAGATGTCACATGCCCGAACCCACTGATCCACATCCTTAGCCACCGAGGGCCACCACACCGCCCTAGATAGCAACTCCCGAGTTCTGGCAATACCCGGGTGACCTGCAGACTTCTTGGCATGGAATTCCAGGAACACTCGCTGTCTTAACCTAGGAGGCACAAACAAAAGACCTACCGGAAGGTCTGGAGGAGCCTGCTCCTGTGCTCTAAGGACTAATGATAAGAGGTCCTGGGTAATGCCCACTTTAATACATGATGGGGAAACAATGGGCAACGGCTCCTCGGTGGTCTCCTGGATTGGAGCAAAACTCAGCGAGAGCGCATCAGCCTTGATGTTTTTTGACCCAGGGCGATATGTTATCAAAAAATTAAAGCGAGCAAAAAACAAAGCCCATCGTGCCTGCCTGGCATTGAGACGCTTCGCTGACTCTAAATATGCCAGATTCTTATGGTCAGTGAGAATTGAGACCACAAACTTAGCCCCCTCAAGCCAGTGTCTCCACTCCTCGAGTGCATCCTTAATAGCCAACAATTCCCGGTTACCCACGTCATAATTCATCTCGGCAGGCGAAAATTTACGGGAAAAGTAAGCACAGGGATGAAGGCGATTATCTGACACTCCCATCTGAGAAAGCACTGCCCCAATACCCATCTCAGAGGCATCCACCTCCACCACAAAAGGACGCTCTGGATCTGGGTGTCGCAGCACCTTGGCCGAAACAAATGCCCTTTTGAGACGGGCAAAAGCCACTTTAGCCTCACAAGACCAGTGAGCAACATCCGCCCCTTTCTTAGTGAGTGCCACCAAGGGCGCCACTATAGACGAAAATCCAGCGATAAATCGTCTATAAAAATTCGCAAAGCCCAGGAAACGCTGAAGCGCCTTCAAACTAGTGGGCTGCACCCAATCCAGGACTGCCTGTACCTTGGAACCCTCCATTTGGAAACCTTCTGGGGAGATAATATATCCTAGAAATGCGATTTGCTGAACTTCAAATTCGCACTTCTCCAGCTTCGCCCCAAGCCGGTGGTCTCTGAGTTTCTGGAGGACTAAGCGTACATGCTTCCGATGTTCCTCCAGGGAATGGGAGAAGATTAGGATGTCATCTAAGTATACAACTAAGAATCTATCCAAATATTCCCTGAGCACATCATTCATGAAATCCTGGAAGACTGCCGGGGCATTACAGAGCCCAAAAGGCATCACCAAATATTCATAATGCCCCGAGTGGGTATTAAAGGCAGTCTTCCATTCATCCCCCTCTCTTATTCGGATTAGATTGTACGCACCGCGTAGGTCAATCTTAGAAAAAATGGTGGCAGTACGAAGCTGGTCAAACAAGACCGAAATGAGAGGCAGTGGGTATGAGTTTTTAATCGTGATACGGTTCAATTCCCTGAAGTCGATGCAGGGTCGCAACGAACCGTCCTTTTTACCCACGAAGAAGAACCCCGACCCAACTGGAGACTGTGAAGGTCTGATAAATCCCTTAGCCAAGTTCTCCTGAATGTACTCTGCCATAGCCTGAGTCTCAGGACGTGACAGGGAGTACAACCTGCTCTTGGGAAGCTTAGCATTTGGCAACAAATCAATGGCACAGTCATAGGAGCGATGGGGAGGTAGTACCTCTGCAACTTTTTTGGAGAACACGTCCGCAAAATCTGCATAACACCCTGGCAATCCTGGCAAACTTAGCTGCGAGAACCTGACTGGAAGGCTCAAGCAACTCCTGAAACAATCAGTACTCCAACTAAGAATCTCCCCAGAGACCCAGTCAAATTGAGGATTGTGGGCCCTTAACCAGGGTAACCCCAACACCAATGGGGCAAAAGTACAGACAGTCACATAAAAGGACAATTTTTCAGAGTGTGTGGCTCCAATAAACAAAGAAATCTGGCTAGTGCAAGAGGTAATTTTACCTTGGGATAATGGTTCCCCGTTTAACCCACAAATCTCAATTTCCGATGCCAAGGGTACTAAGGGAACAGAGTGTTTCAGGGCGAATTGGCGGTCCATAAAAACCCCGTCGGCCCCACTGTCCACAAAGGCCTCAGTCTTGACAGTTTGACCGAGGATCTTCAAGGTCACCGGAATGATAAAAGTCTTCTTGGGAAATTCTGACTTCTGGCCTGACAGGATATTTCCCATCACCCTCAGGCCCTGAAGTTTTCCGGCTTTTCTGGGCATGATACTACCACATGACCTTTATTCCCACAGTACAAACACAACCCCTGCTGTCTCCTCCGCATCTTCTCACGCGAGGAGAGGCGGGTAGCCCCAATCTGCATAGGCTCCTCGGAAAATTCCTCAGAGTCTGAGGTTCCCTTGGGAAGGAAGGAAATCTCAGTCTCCCTTTCAAGCCTACGCTCTCTCAGCCGTCTATCCACCCGGATGGATAACTGCATGAGCTGATCCAAGCTATCAGGCAAGGGATGTTGTACCAGTTGGTCCTTTATCTGGTTAGAAAGACCTCTTCGGTACTGGTGTCTCAGGGCTGGGTCATTCCACTGGGTATCATGGGCCAACCTCCGAAACTCCGTACAGTAAACCTCAACTGGCCTTCGCCCTTGCTTAAGGATCGAAATCTGAGCCTCGGCTGAGGCCGTCTTGTCAGGGTCATCATACAACATGCCCAGTGCCGTAAAAAAAGCATCAACACTTTTAAGCGACGGACAGTCAGGCTGCAACCCATATGCCCAGACCTGTGGGTCTCCTTGTAGCAAGGAAATCACTATGCCCACCCGCTGAATCTCCGACCCAGAAGACTGAGGCCTAAGCCGGAAGTATAGCTTGCAGCTCTCCTTGAAACAAAAGAACTGCGAGCGATCTCCAGAAAAACGATCTGGGAGATTTACTTTCGGCTCCTTAACCCCTGCAGGTGCTGCTGCTGCGGGAGCTCCGCCAGCAGCCTGGGAGGTGTGCATTTTAATGGACAAATCATTAAATTTTTGAGTCAGGACCTGCACCTGATCAACCACCTGTTGCAACGTATTTTGAGGGGTATGCTCCATATTCCCACAAAATTTCAACAGGAGTATTGGGCTGCTGAATATGTTATGCACACCAGTGCCTGCAGGAAAGTACTGGTGTCAGGACTGTTATGCACTCCAGTGCCTGCAGGAATGTACTGGTGTTTGAACTGTTATGCAAAACAAATGGACTCACAGACAGACTAGGGAATATGACATAACGTACACAGAAGGTGGTAGGGTAACAAAATACACACAACGTGAACAGAGAAGCCCAGAGGCTAAGGAACTGGGTATCTCCCTTGTATTAGAACTGCTCAGATGTGAAAAGCAAGATGTTGTGTTTTAATACATAGAAAACCCGAAATGCTGTTGCTAAGGGCAACAGCAAAACCCTAAAGGGTTACCAACGGGTGTGGCAGTAAACTCCTTGGTCAGAGATGGAATGATAGACACAAGGAGATTCTCCACAATCCTAATTCTCACTTGCAGTGCACAGGTTCGGTTTACTGCCACTAAACTGACCCCTGACACCTAGCACAGTGAGACAGGATTAGACAGGCAAGTCTTAGAATACAGCCGCAAACTTGCTAAGTTCACAGAGTAGTAACAGAACCCCAGCAAGCTAAACGACTGACTCCAGTCTTACTGCTAGGTCTGGATTGGCAGAGTGTAGTACCAAATCCCCAGGCCTATTTGCAGTAAGCAACAAACAAATACAAAGCTACACAGTACTGGCTAACTTTCAGAAACTGACTAACCAACAAAGATTCAGCAGCATCTGCTTAACCTGAAAAGAGGCCTTATAAAGCAGGTGCTGTCCACGCCCCACTCAGACCTCACAGACTGTGAGCACAAAAACCAGCACCGGATCCCCTGCCATGCACAGAGCCTATAACCACTGCACAACAAAAGACCCGAACCGGAGTATCAGCTGCGCTCAGGTTACTCCGCTAGCACTTGTCTCCCGGTTGCCATGACAACGTGGCAGCACAGGGCAGGAGACCCTAACAGGCGGCTACCGGCATACGAGGAACAGGATTGCAAACTCTGCTAAAATCCGCATGCAATCCTTACAGAATAGGGTCCAATGTGCAGTGTAACCAGTGTATGACCCTAGGGGATCCAGTGCACAATGTGCAGTGTAAACAGTGTATGACCCTAGGGGATCCAGTGCCCAATGTGCAGTGTAACCAGTGTATGACCCTAGGGGATCCAGTGCACAATGTGCAGTGTAACCAGTGTATGACCCTAGGGAATCCAGTGCACAATGGGGCTAATTCAAAATTTTGCACGGCTACAATCAGCCACACTGACATGCGGGGGGTTCTAGTTCGCCCCGCATGTCTGGCCCTCCCCCCTCTGCACAGGTACAAAAGCATTGCATGGCAGCGATGCTTTTGTACCTCAAGAGTAGCTCCCTATCAACGCAACTCCTGCGCGCTGGCAGGGAGCTACCTGTCGCTCTCCGGGTCGCATCGCTGCATGTGACACCATGCAGCCACCGTTGCCCGCCCCCTGCACGGTCCGGGCACGCCTGCGTTACCCGGACCGCGCCCCCAAAGCGGCAGCCCAACGCCGCCGGCCCGCCCAGCGAACGGCTCTGCCTGTCAATCAGGCAGAGGCGATCGCTGGGCAGAGATGCTGATCGCATCTCAGGCATGCGCCGGCGCACTGCGGTGCCTGCGCAAACCAGTGTATGACCCTAGGGAATCCAGTGCATAATGGGGTGGTCATTCCGAGTTGTTCGCTAGCTGCATTCATTCGCTGTGCAGCGATGAGGCAAAAAAGGCACTTCTGCGCATGCGCCGCAATGCGCACGCGCGTCGTACTATTGCAACGAACAATGTAGTTTCACACAGGGTCTAACGAAGCATTTCAGTCGCACTGTTGGCCGCAGAGTGATTGACAGGAAGAGGGCATTTCTGAGTGGCGACTGACCGTTTTCAGGGAGTGTTCGAAAAAATGCAAGCGTGCCAGGAAAAACACAGGCGTGCCAGGAAAAACGCAGGCGTGGCAGGAAAAACGCAGGCGTGGCTGGCCGAACGCAGGGTGTGTTTGTGACGTCAAAACAGTAACTGAATAGGCTGAAGTGATCGCAAGTGGCAGTACGGATGGTGTAGTGGTTAGCATTACTGCCTCACAGCACTAAGGTCATGGGTTCAATTCTCACCATGGCCCTAACTGTGTGGAGTTTGTATATTCTCCCCGTACTTGCGTGGGTTTCCTCTGGGCACTCCGGTTTCCTCCCACAATCCAAAAATATACTGGTAGGTTAATTGGCTCCCAACAAAAATTAACCCTAGTGTGAATGTGTGTGTGTGTACATGTGATAGGGAATATAGATTGTAAGCTCCACTGGGGCAGGGACTGATGTGAATGGGCAAATATTCTCTGTAAAGCGCTGCGGAATATGTGTGCGCTATATAAATAACTGGTAATAATAATAAGTAGGTTTTGAGCTACTCTAAAACTGCACAAAAAAATTTTGTAGCCGCTCTGCAATTCTTTCGTTCGCACTTCTGCTAAGCTAAAATATACTCCCAGTGGGAGGTGGCATAGCGTTTACACGGCTGCTAAAAACTGCTAGCGAGCGAACAACTTGGAATGACCACCAATATGCAGTATAACCAGTGTATGGCCCTAGGGAATCCAGTGCATAATGGGACTAATTCTTATTGCAGCAGCTAATGGGCAAAACCATGTGTACTGCAGGGGGGTCAGATATAACATGTGCAGAAAGAGTTAGATTTGGGCAAGGGCGTAGCTACCATAGGTGCAGGCAGTGCAGTTGCTATTGGGCCCAGAGCTGAGAGGGGGGTCCACCTTCCCTGCCAAAGTTACGTGTTATATACATTTTTGTGATTGGGTGGTACATAGGGGTCCTTTCAATCTTCTTCCTTGGGTCCTGCAATATATCTAGGTATGCCCCTGGACTTGCTCATTGTAGTGTGGTATAATATGAACTGGACGGCATTTTTGTAATTTTATAATATATGAACCGGGGCACTTACGGGGAGCACTATATATCATAATGTGAGTTGGGGGTACTGTGTGGCATAATGTGTACTGGCAGCTCTGAAATATGACATAGGGTGAACTTAAGCACTACTACGATTCATAAAAGAAACTAGGGCACTACTATGGGGCATAACATTAAATAAGGCTCTACCATGGTTCAGAAAATTAACTAGGACACTATTATAGGGCATAAAATTAACAACTGCTACAGAGAAGTGTCTCTCTAGAAGCATTGGGACGAGGGCAATTTCAAAATGTTGCTATGGGGCCCACAAAGTTCTGGCTACGCCTCTGGATTTGGGTGTGGTGTGTTCAAAATGAAATCTAAGTTGCAGGGTAAAAATAAAGCAGCCAGTATTTACCCTGCACAGAAACAAAATAACCCACCCAAATCTAACTCTCTCTGCAGTCTGCACATGTTATATCTGCCCCCCCCACCCCCCCCCCCCCCCCCCTATTCATTTACACTGCACGGTAAGCCCATGGCTAATGCGGGTTTAACCATAGATTCAAGATTAATTGTACAGAGCTATGGGTTAACACGCTCGCAGTGGCTGTGGTGATGGCATAAAGCAACAGGAGGGGGCGAACAGAAATCTGCAGTGAGTGCAGCCTGCAGGCTTCTATGTGCTGCAATTGAATAGCCCTGGGCACTGCTGGCCTACAGCAAGTACCATTGCTAATTAAATCTGGCCATATAGTGTGTATGTATGTGATTGTGTGTGTGTGTGTGTGTGTGTGTGTGTGTGTATGTGTGTGTGTATATATATATATATATATATATATATATATACACATATATACACTTTATCTGTGTAGGATGCGGCGAGTGCTGATATATATATATATATATATACACACACACACACACACACACACACACATATGAACATATATACATAGCACACACACATATGAACATACTTGGAGCTGAGAGCAGACTGACTGGGCATGGGCAGAAGCCTTCCCCGGACATTTTGTATGAAGAGAGATCTGTATATCAGAAACCCTCCATGCGTGCACCACTGTTGTCCATGGTTCCTGTTCCTCAGCAGCATAAAATTACCCAAACTAGTCTGAATCAAGAATAAATACATAGACTGTACAGTTTGGGAGATGACGTAATGATTTATTTATTAAGGCTCTGGGAGATTTTATTTTTTGATCAAAATCTTCTATTGATAGCCCACCCCCACCCCCTCTACAATCTGTAAGACTTTATGATGTGAAATACTGTAAATCGTCAACGTTATTTTTTAAAAGTAGTGACAGATTGTCATAAACCTGACATAACTCAACCGTGTTAAACAGAAGCTAACTTAGTGTGTGGAGTTTGTACATTCTTTCTTTGTTCTCCAGTGAAGCATGAGCTCCGGGCACCAGAAAAGTTAGAGGGCGCGCTGCCGCCCGCAACCCCCCTCCCGCTGGCCACTGTAATATCAGCTGTAGAGCAGGAGGAAGAGAAGCAGAGGGGGTGCACACTGACTCAGACTTGGAGACTAGGTAGGAAACAGAGCAGGCCAGAGGCAAAAGAGGCTACTCTCAAGGCTGCTGCAGTACCTCTCTCTGCCCCTCAGGCTACGGCGGCATAGCTCAGGCACTTCTGGGATATTATTTTCATTAAAGCATAGTGGGATTATCAGGTCTGGGATGGCAGTTCTAAGTATTCTTTCCACTGAGGCATTGGAAGATTATCAAATTGGGCAGGGCGGTGGGGGTGGGGTGGGAGGTGGACAATTTTGGCGCATTATTTTCATTGAGAGTTTGGGGGGTTTCAGGTCTGTGAGGATGGTCACATTTGGAGCATTGTTTTCATTGATACATTGGGAGATTATCAGATGGGGGGGGGGCAGTTTTGGTACATGATTTTCATTCAGAGATTGGGGGATTATCAGGTCTGTGGGGGGGGGGATCACATTTGGGGCTTTATTTTCAATAAAGAATTGGTGGGTTGCGAGGTCAGGTCAGTTGGGGCATATATAGTGTCTGTAATTTATTTGAATTAAACAAGTAAATAGTTAAATACAGCTACTTCCATAGCGGCTCTTCCATGGTGTAATGTATATAACGGGCTCTACTGTGTGGCATAACGTGTATAAGGGGCTCTACTGAATGCCATAATGTGCATACTGTCTGGTGTAATGTGAACTGCTTTTATTCTGTGGCCACGCACATTCTCAATTAAGCCATTATTTATTTATTACCAGTTATTTATAGAGCGCACATATATTCTTGTATTGTGGGAGGAAACCGGAGTACCCGTAGGAAACCCACACAAGCACGGGGAAAATATACAAACTCCACACAATTAGGGTCATGGTGGGAATGAAACCCATGACCTCAGTGCTGTCAGGCAATAATGCTAACCATTTCACCATCCATACTGCCATGCCCCTATAGTGTTGTTGCAACCCGTCGGCATGCACTGATCTTATTTAAACATGGGGGGCACCCAAAGGAAAATTTTCCCCTATGTCCCACAAGGTCTAGAACCGGCCCTGTCACCAATTTATGATTTTTAAATATTGTTTCTTTTCAAATTTAACATGCCACCACATGTTGGCTAGGCCCCCAATTCAGTACAGGGGAGGGGGGCGCCAAAATATACCCTTGCTCCGGGCACCATGGCACCTAGCTACACCTCTGGCTCTGGTATCTTCAACAATATAAAGACATACTGCTGTGGTTAATTGGCTTCTGACAAGGTTAACCATAATGTATGTGTCTATACACTGGTAGGGAATATAGATTATAAGCTCCACTGAGACAGGGACTGATGTGAACGACTGAATATTCTTTGTAAAGGGCTGTGCTATATAAATAAATGATTAGCACTGGTTAAGGGTCATTTATACAAATATGCCTTATTTTTAATGTGATCCAATTTTATTTTTCTAATATACTTCTTCTTTACTAATTCTAAAAAAAAAACAAAAAAAAACAATTTGTACGATTTTGTGTCAAGTTACTTGATGATTTTGCTGCAAGTTCTTCGCCCAGGGAACCACAGTAAGCTCTCTGAGAGCTACAGTATCTGCAATGCAGCCAGCAGTGCTGCAGTACGGAGATGGATGAAATCACAGGGACTAGACTGTATAGATTTTACACTGTGTCATGTGTTCCGTCATCTCTTCCAGCAACATATTAGTCAATTTGGGATTTGTCTTAATAGATGTATATTAATAACCCTTTAGAATTACATTTGTTATCCTTTTATGCGATGACGTGACAGTTAATTACATACTGCAAACAGAGTTTAGTGCATACTGTACAATACCAGTTTCAGTCACGCAGCAAGAAGAGGCGACAAATAAATGAGAATCCAGACATCTTCGGTCTTTAAAGAATATTTCGTTTTATATGCCATTGCTGAAAATATGTAACAATAGACTTTACCCTAACCCTAGGGCAGTAGCGGTTTAAGGTGCGGGGTACAGGACGGGCACCCGAGGGGGATGCGGCAGTCAGACGGTG
The DNA here is from genome assembly GCF_028390025.1 of Pseudophryne corroboree. Classification (NCBI taxonomy): domain Eukaryota; kingdom Metazoa; phylum Chordata; class Amphibia; order Anura; family Myobatrachidae; genus Pseudophryne; species Pseudophryne corroboree. Next base: position 273,661,042 of record NC_086446.1, read on the forward strand.
CGGACGCAGTCACTCTGCCAGTGCCATCTGAATTGCCTGCGCCCGCCAACTGCCCACACTGCGGTGATCGCCTCCCGCTGCACACCCCCCTCCCCTGCTGTCCACCTCCCGCTCCCTGCACCCCGCTGACCGCTTCCTGCTACTCACTCAATTGTCGTCTTTCTATATCTGTTACATTGTTATCTTGTTTCCAAGTAGTGTGACAATATCCATAATGCTTTCTCTGTTACATATACAGTTTCTATGGTGATGGTACACTGTTGGTTGTACATGCCCCCATTGGAAGTTGGACGAGACGCCGGTGCTGGGCACCCACTGTGACGTCATTGCGTCTTGCCATCGGGCTCAGCAGAAGGCGTGTGGAGCACTGGGATCAGCGAATGGCGTGTGGAGCACTGGGCTCAGCGAATGGCGTGTGGAGCACTGTTTCGTAGACACCCATAGAGGGGGAATCACCTACCTCGCCAGTACACTGGTGGTGGTATGGTAAACCAGTCGGGATCCTGGCGTCGGTATTGTGACAGCTGGGATCCCGATGAGTGGTATGCTAACTGTATACCCTGTACCATGTGCCATCTTAAGTGGAATATAACGTAAATTGGCTATCATCAAATGAGGGCTTATAACCAATCAATAAAAATAATAAAATTAGGTAGGTGAGGGAGGCCATTACTTTTGTGCCTAGGGGCACCCTCACTCTTAAATCTACCACTGCGGAAGGAGTAAGTACTTTTACCATCCCCTACCCTTACCCTCCAGGGGTGGCAGCAGCTATGGCTAACCCTCAGGGGGTGGCGGTTATAGCTAACCACCCCCATAGTGCCTAAAACTAGCCTGTACCCCGATACTTACCTTCGGTGTTCCAGCAAATTTTGATGTTACCCCATCTGAGGGTGACACCCGGGTGCAGGCCGCACCCCTCGCACCTCTCTCCTGACGCCACTGTATGTGTGTACTTTGGTAAATGGAAAACCAACGATGAAAATAATGTGCATAGAGTTACATAAATAAAGGAAGTTAATAAGAAAAAGAACTACTATAAGAAGTATACATCTTTTCCTTATTGCAGTTTTAGTTACAGATTACTACCACATTGGATGGGGATATAAGGAAAATGTGAAAGTGTCGTGAATTTGATCCCTTTATTGGAATCTGATCCCTTTATTGGCTGAGCAGGATTAATGAACCACAAGCTCTTAGTATGTCTGAGGAAAGGGACTAAGTGGTACTGAGAGCTGTCTCTTTAATTAGACTCAGCAACCTTCTTTTTCTGTTATGACAGAGACCACCATATGTCTGTTTAATAGGACCTCTAAGCCCCTAACCTGCTGTTTGCTTTATATGAACCCCATCCATCTCTCATGGTGTAAGTGACTGAAACTGGTTATTTTCTACTGAAAATATGAATACATTTCTTTAGGTGCATGTACAGTGTACATTGTAACCACTTGTTTAGGCACAGCAGATGGATTTAGGACAGCTCTTAATAGTGGCAATAAAGGATATTTTAAAAAAAAAATGTATACCATTATTTTTTTAAATCTTATGGTTCAAAGTAACCATTAGAACTTACCATGTGCTATTCTTCATATATTTGCTGCTTTCACTTTACAATAGAAAGTATAGGAAATGCACGGTAATAATTAATTTTGCATGTTCTAATGATTTATTAATAATATTCTAAAAAACATGAAACTTCTTTATTTGCATGCAGCATCTCCTTGTAACCTGCAGGTTGTGCTGTCCTGACTGTTGGTAGCCTAAACAAGTGTTTCCAAACTCCAGTCTAAAGGACCCCTAACAGTGAATGTTTTACAGATCTCCTCAGTATCACAAGTGAAATAATTAGATCCACCTGTGCATTTTGAAAAATGTGACAGCTAGTAATGAATACCAGAGGCGTCACTAGGGTTGGTGTCACCCGGTATGGTAACTCATGGTGTCACCCCCATGAACCTCCTTCCGTATCACACCACACGGAACCCTTAGTAATGTTTTTGTACTAGTTTTAGAGCATTTGTGTACGATATTATGAGTCCAGTACTGCCTGGGAGCTTCTGGGGCGTTCAAGGGAAATCGCAAGCAATGATCACATGCGATTCATCTTTCTGATGTATGGCCACCTTCAGGTATGCACATTCATGCGGAAGTCTGTTTCATTACAAAAAAAATGCATTTGCAGACTCGCACTTACAGATGTGTTCACTAACACTCCCGCAGCTAACAAAGGGCCTAATTCAGACCTGATCGCAACAGCAAATTTTTTCTCTAATGGGCAAAACCATGTGTAGTGCAGGTGGGGCAGATATAACATGTGCAGAGAGAGTTAGAGTTGGGTGAGCTGTGTTCAAACTAAAATCTAAATTGCAGTGTAAAAATAAAGCAGCCAGTATTTATCCTGCACAGAAACAAAATAACCCACCCAAATCTAACTCTCTCTGCATATGCATACCTCCCAACTTTGTCCTCGTTGGAAGAGGGACACCCGCTCCCGAAAAGGGGGCGTGGTCTATGAAAAGGGGGCATGGCTTCACAGGAGGACCCGCGATCATGAGCCATGCCCCCGTTTTCATCACTGAGGGGGCATGCCCAGCGCTCCGTGAGCCGCTGGCATGCCCCCTCTCCCTCTGACTCCAGTGAATTGCCGCTGTGCGAATGCGCACAGCATCTATTCACCGCTGCTCTGCTAAGCAGGGCAGCGAGAGACAGAGCCTCCCAACTGCCCCCCCCCCCACCCACACCGCAGAACACTGTGGCCCGCGGGTGGGACAGCGGGACAGTCCCCAAAAAACGGGACTGTCCTGCAAATATCCGGACAGTTGGGAGGTATGCATATGTTATATCTGCCCCCCTGCAGTGCACATGGTTTTGCCCATTAAAGAAAAATGTTCCTTTCTGCAGCGGGGTACACTGGTATTCCACATGGAATAACATCGGGGTGTAGAGTTTGATCTTGATCCGAGGCACCAACAGGCTAAAGCTTTGACTGTTCCCAGGGTGCACTGCTCCTCTATAGCCCCGCCTCCAGGCACTGGAGCTCAGTTTGTAAGTTGGTGCCTGCAGTGCAGGTCACTAACAGGGGGGCTGCGCTAGGCAGCCCTGAAATGAGCTTTTCTAGAAGACTTCAAGGGCCGCAGCACAAGCACTAGTTGCAGTGTATTTCATGTTGACATTTTGTGCTGCGGCTCCATCACCTCCCTCAGCGGCGCTGTATACTACCGTGGCCTGGTTCCCAGGTACTTAGAGCGGAGGCACTCCGATCATCAGGCACACATCACTGCTGCTGCTCTCATGAATCGCGTGGCCACACTTCAGGGAGGAGCTAAGAGGGTCCCCCAGGTGGGACCCGCCGGTAAATCGCGGTCCGGTCGCGGCCCCAGGAAACGGACAGCGCTGCTGCCCTGGACACTGTGGACATCCAGGGATCCCACTATATCCACCAGGGCAGGGACCACAGGTCGGATTTACAAAAATCCATTTGTTATAGGCTCCATAGTACCCGGTGGTGAAGTCCAGCAGAGAGGATAAGGCGCTGACCTGTAGCCCTCCCCCAGCTCCAGGCACCATCTACAGCAGGTGTTCCCTCCCTGGAGCTGCATTTCTCTCCCTCAGTCCCTGTCAGGGTTTGGGCGCCATTTCACATAGCTGCAATGATCCTGGGACTGCTGGACACTATCTGCTCTATAAAGCCACCTGCCTCATCAGCGCTGTGCATTTACAGGACACTTAGACATCCAGTGTTTACTGTGCATTGTTATATCTGTATACATACATTTCTATATGTAGTATTACTAGTCCAGTGCAGTTTTATTGGTTATATGTAATGATGAGCGGGTTCGGTTCCTCGGAATCCGAACCCGCCCGAACTTCACCTTTTTTTTTACACGGGTCCGAGCGACTCGGATCCTCCCGCCTTGCTCGGTTAACCCGAGCGCGCCCGAACGTCATCATCCCGCTGTCGGATTCTCGCGAGACTCGGATTCTATATAAGGGAGCCGCGCGTCGCCGCCATTTTCACACGTGCATTGAGATTGATAGGGAGAGGACGTGGCTGGCGTCCTCTCCGTTATAGTAGAACACAGAGTGACTTAGTTAGTTATAATTGGGGGGACGGGGAGCAGCTGTTAGGGAGTACAGTGCAGGGTTTTGATTAGTTTAATCCTTTGTTTCTCTGCCTGAAAAAAAGTCTCCACCATATCTGTGCTCACTCAGTGTGCTGCACTGCTGCATGATATATCTGTGCTGAGTGCACTGCTCACACTGCCTAATTGTGGGGACTGGGGAGCAGTTATAGCAGGAGTACAGTGCACAGTTTTGCTGACAGTGACCACCAGTCCAGTATACGTTTGTCTGCCTGAAAAACACTGTGGTGTTTTTTTTTTCTTTCTTCATGCTAGTTTGTTTAGCAGTCTGCTGACAGTGTCCACCAGGTCCGTTATACAGTATATTATATATATAAGCACTAAGCAGCAGTACGGTAGGCCACGGCTGTACCTACCTCTGTGTCGTCAGTGCACTCGTCGTCCATAAGTATAAGTAATACTAATACTATCCATCCATCTACATTGTATACCTGTGGTGTTTTTTTTTCTTTCTTCATACTAGTTTGTTTAACAGTCTGCTGACAGTGTCCACCAGGTCCGTTATACAGTATATTATATATATAAGCACTAAGCAGCAGTACGGTAGGCCACGGCTGTACCTACCTCTGTGTCGTCAGTGCACTCGTCGTCCATAAGTATAAGTAATACTATACTATCCATCCATCTACATTGTATACCTGTGGTGGCTGGAGAACAAAAATGTGGAGGTTAAAAAAATAGGGAAAGGTCAAGATCCACTTCCACCTCGTGCTGAAGCTGCTGCCACTAGTCATGGCCGAGACGATGAAATGCCATCAACGTCGTCTGCCAAGGCCGATGCCCAATGTCATAGTACAGAGCATGTAAAATCCAAAACACAAAAGATCAGTAAAAAAATGACCCAAAAATCAAAATTAAAAGCGTCTGAGGAGAAGCGTAAACTTGCCAATATGCCATTTACGACACGGAGTGGCAAGGAACGGCTGAGGCCCTGGCCTATGTTCATAGCTAGTGGTTCAGCTTCACATGAGGATGGAAGCACTCATCCTCTCGCTAGAAAAAAGAAAAGACTTGCGGCAAAAGCACAGCAAAGAACTGTGCGTTTTCGAAATCCCAAATCCCAAAGGAGAGTCCAATTGTGTCGGTTGCGATGCCTGACCTTCCCAACACTGGACGGGAAGAGCTTGCGCCTTCCACCATTTGCACGCCCCCTGCAAGTGTTGAAAGGAGCACCCGCAGTCCAGTTCCTGATAGTGAAATTGAAGATGTCAGTGTTGAAGTACACCAGGATGAGGATATGGGTGTTGCTGGCGCTGGGGAGGAAATTGACAAGGAGGATTCTGATGGTGAGGTGGTTTGTTTAAGTCAGGCACCCGGGGAGACACCTGTTGTCCGTGGGAGGAATATGGTCATTGACATGCCTAGTCAAATTACAAAAAAAAATCACCTCTTCGGTGTGGAATTATTTTAACACAAATGCGGACAACAGGTGTCAAGCCGTGTGTTGCCTTTGTCAAGCTGTAATAAGTAGGGGTAAGGACGTTAACCACCTCGGAACATCCTCCCTTATACGTCACCTGCAGCGCATTCATAATAAGTCAGTGACAAGTTCAAAAACTTTGGGCGACAGCGGAAGCAGTCCACTGACCAGTAAATACCTTCCTCTTGTAACCAAGCTCGCGCAAACCACACCACCAACTCCCTCAGTGTCAATTTCCTCCTTACCCAGGAAAGCCAATAGTCCTGCAGGCCATGTCACTGGCAAGTCTGACGATTCCTCTCCTGCCTGGGATTCCTCCGATGCATCCTTGAGTTTAACCCCTACTGCTGCTGGCGCTGCTGTTGTTGCTGCTGGGAGTCGATCGTCATCCCAGAGGGGAAGTCGGAAGACCACTTGTACTACTTCCAGTAAGCAATTGACTGTCCAACAGTCCTTTGCGAGGAAGATGAAATATCACAGCAGTCATCCTGTTGCAAAGCGGATAACTGAGGTCTTGACAACTATGTTGGTGTTAGACGTGCGTCCGGTATCCGCCGTTAGTTCACAGGGAACTAGACAATTTCTTGAGGTAGTGTGCCCCCATTATTAAATACCATCTAGGTTCCACTTCTCTAGGCAGGCGATACCGAGAATGTACACGGACGTCAGAAAAAGACTCACCAGTGTCCTAAAAAATGCAGTTGTACCCAATGTCCACTTAACCACGGACATGTGGACAAGTGGAGCAGGGCAGACTCAGGACTACATGACTGTGACAGCCCACTGGGTAGATGTATTGCCTCCCGCTGCAAGAACAGCAGCGGCGGCACCAGTAGCAGCATCTCGCAAACGCCAACTCGTTCCTAGGCAGGCTACGCTTTGTATCACCGGTTTCCAGAATACGCACACAGCTGAAAACCTCTTACGGCAACTGAGGAAGATCATCGCAGAATGGCTTACCCCAATTGGACTCTCCTGGGGATTTGTGGCATCGGACAACGCCAGCAATATTTTGCGTGCATTACATCTGGGCAAATTCCAGCACGTCCCATGTTTTGCACATACCTTGAATTTGGTGGTGCAGAATTATTTAAAAAACGACAGGGGCGTGCAAGAGATGCTGTCGGTGGCCAGACGAATTGCGGGCCACTTTCGGCGTACAGGCCCCGCGTACAGAAGACTGGAGCACCACCAAAAAAACCTGAACCTGCCCTGCTATCATCTGAAGCAAGAGGTGGTAACGAGGTGGAATTCAACCCTCTATATGCTTCAGAGGATGGAGGAGCAGCAAAAGGCCATTCAAGCCTATACATCTGGCCATGATATAGGCAAAGGAGGTGGAATGCACCTGTCTCAAGCGCAGTGGAGAATGATTTCAACGTTGTGCAAGGTTCTGCTGCCCTTTGAACTTGCCACACGTGAAGTCAGTCCAGACACTGCCAGCCTGAGTGAGGTCATTCCCCTCATCAGGCTTTTGCAGAAGAAGCTGGAGGCATTGAAGGAGGAGCTAAAACAGAGCGATTCCGTTAGGCATGTGGGACTTGTGGATGGAGCCCTTCATTCGCTTAACCAGGGTTCACATGTGGTCAATCTGTTGAAATCAGAGCACTACATTTTGGCCACCGTGCTCGATCCTAGATTTAAAACCTACGTTGTATCTCTCTTTCCGGCAGACACATGTCTGCAGGGGTTCAAAGAACTGCTGGTGAGAAAATTGTCAAGTCAAGTGGAACGCGACCTGTCAACATCTCCTCCTTCACATTCTCCCGTAACTGGGGGTGCGAGGAAAAGGCTACGAATTCCGAGCCCACCCGCTGGCGGTGATGCAGGGCAGTCTGGAGCGACTGCTGATGCTGACATCTGGTCCGGACTGAAGGACCTGCCAACGATTACTGACATGTCGTCTACTGTCACTGCATATGATTCTCTCACCATTGAAAGAATGGTGGAGGATTATATGAGTGACCGCATCCAAGTAGGCACGTCAGACAGTCCGTACGTATACTGGCAGGGAAAAGAGGCAATTTGGAGGCCCTTGCACAAACTGGCTTTATTCTACCTAAGTTGCCCTCCCTCCAGTGTGTACTCCGAAAGAGTGTTTAGTGCCGCCGCTCACCTTGTCAGCAATCGACGTACGAGGTTACTTCCAGAAAATGTGGAGAAGATGATGTTCATTAAAATTAATTATAATCAATTCCTCCATGGAGACATTCACCAGCAGCAATTGCCTCCAGAAAGTACACAGGGACCTGAGATGGTGGATTCCAGTGGGGACGAATTAATAATCTGTGAGGAGGGGGATGTACACAGTGAAAGGGGTGATGAATCGGACGATGATGATGAGGTGGACATCTTGCCTCTGTAGAGCCAGTTTGTGCAAGGAGAGATTGATTGCTTCTTTTTTGGTGGGGGCCCAAACCAACCAGTCATTTCAGTCACAGTCGTGTGGCAGACCCTGTCGCTGAAATGATGGGTTGGTTAAAGTGTGCATGTCCTGTTTATACAACATAAGGGTGGGTGGGAGGGCCCAAGGACAATTCCATCTTGCACCTCTTTTTTCTTTCATTTTTCTTTGCGTCATGTGCTGTTTGGGGAGTATTTTTTGGAAGGGCCATCCTGCGTGACACTGCAGTGCCACTCCTAGATGGGCCAGGTGTTTGTGTCGGCCACTAGGGTCGCTTAGCTTACTCACACAGCTACCTCATTGCGCCTCTTTTTTTTCTTCTTTGCGTCATGTGCTGTTTGGGGAGTATTTTTTGGAAGGGCCATCTTGCGTGACACTGCAGTGCCACTCCTAGATGGGCCAGGTGTTTGTGTCGGCCACTAGGGTCGCTTAGCTTACTCACACAGCTACCTCATTGCGCCTCTTTTTTTTCTTCTTTGCGTCATGTGCTGTTTGGGGAGTATTTTTTGGAAGGGCCATCCTGCCTGACACTGCAGTGCCACTCCTAGATGGGCCAGGTGTTTGTGTCGGCCACTTTGGTCGCTTAGCTTAGCCATCCAGCGACCTCGGTGCAAATTTTAGGACTAAAAATAATATTGTGAGGTGTGAGGTGTTCAGAATAGACTGAAAATGAGTGGAAATTATGGTTATTGAGGTTAATAATACTATGGGATCAAAATGACCCCCAAATTCAATGATTTAAGCTGTTTTTTAGGGTTTTTTGAAAAAAAACACCCGAATCCAAAACACACCCGAATCCGACAAAAAAAATTCGGTGAGGTTTTGCCAAAACGCGTTCGAACCCAAAACACGGCCGCGGAACCGAACCCAAAGCCAAAACACAAAACCCGAAAAATTGCCGGTGCACATCACTAGTTATATGTAATAATTTCTGCATTGTACCTGTGACTGTGTGTGCCTATAGCTGCTGTGTGGTTTATATTGCTATCACTATATTCTGTACCCTGGGGAGCTAAGTGCATCAGGGTCTCATATACCATATAGTGTTCCACAGAATATACTGTTTTGTATTTTTCACTGTGTGTTTCAGTCACCTCATACCGCTTACATCCTCTGTGCTCGGTATTTACTGTCACATAACACAGGGGGTTATTTGCAGGTGTTATATTTGTCTGGCTATATTGTACTGTCATGCTCTAAGGCTACATTCCTTATAATGTCTGCTACCCAGGGCAGGAAATCCGCGGACGCTCCTGCATCATGCAGTGCTTGCAAAACGGATTTACCTGAGGGGTACGTTTTAGATGATGATTCAGGCACTCGGTGTCATACATCTACCAGCCAGCCCGCTGCACCTGTGGCCGTTCAGGAAACCACCCTGGGAAGCATTTTCAAATATGCTATCTACACTAGTGACACGTCTCATGCCCCCTGTGGGCCCTCCTGTGCCATTACAGCCACATATTGTCCCTGTGGTGCACCCCACCATGGGCGGATTCACTATCTACTCAGGTGCAAAAATGATATCAATCTTTGATTGCTCAACCTACCCCTCACCCCTTGAAAGGGGCTAAGGGGTCCTCTAAGTGGGCCATTTCTTCCTCCCAATCCACTAATATTTCGGACAATTCTTCTGATGAAGATGGGGAATATACTGATCCGTCAGACACTGATACAGTTGCTTCTGATGAGGATTCTATAAGACGGGTTGACGTTCCTGACCTAGTGGAGGCTTTTAAGCTGATTCTCCAAATGGAGGATGATGCTGAACCCGCTTCTACGTCTAAGAAACCTGATAAATTCAAACGTCAGAAGGTCGCTAAGGTAGTCTTACCACACTCTGACCATTTAATTGACATTCGTTAGGAATCCTGAGCATCTCCAGGAAATAAGTTTTCCCTGTCCAAGAAGATGCTAGCTCGTTACCCTATCCCTGCGGAGTTGAGTAACAAATGGGAGACTCCACTGCCGGTGGACTCTCATGTAGCCCGTCTTGTGGTGTCCTCGACTCTGCCTGTCACCACCGTCACCTCGCTGAAGGAACCAACGGATAAGCATGTGGAGGGTTGCCTAAAGTCTATTTACACTCCTACCAGTGCTGTACATAGACACACAATGGCAGCCTCTTGGGCTGCAAAAGGAATTGAAGCTAGGGTTCAGGCAATTGAAGATGAGCTGCCTCAGGATTTTTCTGTCACTGCCAGACAATATCTGTCTTATATTACCATAGCCTCCCATTATATTCAGGAGGTGGCCTCCGGTGCAGGAGTAATGGCGACCAAGGCTTCTACTACGTCTATCCTGGCTCGTCGAATTTATGTGGTTGAGGTCCTGGAAGGTGGACCTAGACTCCAAAAAGACATTGGAGGTGCTCCCTTTTAAGGGAGACATCCTATTTGGGGAGGATCTGAACAAGATCGTGACTGACTTGGCTATGGCCAAGACTGCGTGTCTCCCAAATACTAATCCTTCTGCTCCGAAGGCAAAAATTACCACCTTTCGTTCCTTTCGACCTCCAAGGAAAGCAAAGGGTCAGGCGTATCCACGACAGGCTCGTGCTTCCAAAACCACTAAGCCTAAATCTGAACAATCCTGGGTCGCCCATCAGCCTGCTGTCAAACAAGACAGGCCTGCTGCATGACAGTGCGGGCCTCCCCCTGGGGGACCCCAGGGTGGGAGGCTGACTTCTGCAGTTCGCCCAGGACTGGTTAGAGACCACTTCAGATGCCTGGGTGCGGGAAGTTGTCTCTCACGGGTACGCGATCTCTTTCAAGAGCCATCCCTCTCGCCAGTTCTGTTCAACAGTTATTCCTTTGGATCCGTTAAAAGCGCAAGCTCTACACCTGGTTGTACAATCCCTCCTGGAAACAGGAGTGGTAGTGCCGGTACCCCTGTCTCAGAGAGGCAGGGGTTACTATTCGACCATGTTTTTAGTCCCGAAACCAAATGGGTCTTTCCGGCCTATCCTCAACCTCAAATCATTGAACAAGTTTGTCAGAGTGTCCAAATTCCTTATGGAAACACTGCACTCTATTGTACTGGCAATGGATCCCATGGACTACATGGTATCCCTGGACATACCGGATGCTTATCTGCATATTCCTATTGCCATGTCGCATCAGCAATATCTGCGGTTTGCTATTGGCAACCTAAATTATCAATTCCAGGCCCTGCCATTTGGATTGACCACGGCCCCTCGGATCTTCACCAAGGTAATGGCTGTGATGACGGCCCATCTCCATTGTCAGGGAATCAGGATCCTGACATATCTGGACGACTTGCTCGTCCTGGCGAACTCCCAAGATGTTCTCCTCAGTCATCTGGAACTGACGGTCCAATTCCTACAAGCCCACGGGTGGCTCATCAACTAGAAAAAGTCCTCGCTGGTCCCTGCTCTGAGCATGGTGCACCTGGGTGCGCTGCTGGACACACACAGCCAAAGACTGTTTCTGTCTCCAGAGAAGGTCCTGAATCTTTAGGACAGGATTGGATACTTCCTCTCTTGCCCGAGAGTGACAATACACTCGTCGATGCAAGTACTAGGCCTCATGGTGTCGGCTTTTGAAATGGTAGGGTACGCTCAATTTCATTCCCGCCCTCTGCAGAGGTTAATCCTTTCCAAGTGGGGCGGCCTGTCTCATCGGATCAGGTCTCACATGATCTCCTTGTCTCCGGAGGTTCGTCTGTCACTGAGCTGGTGGCTACAGGACCGACAGTTGAACAGGGCGGTCCCTTCTGGATCTCCAACTGGGTACTCCTGACAACGGACTCCAGTCTGCGAGGTTGGGGCGCAGAGTTGGAGCAACACTCTCTCTAGGGTCGGTGGACCAGTAAGGAATCTCTCCTCCCGATAAACATTCTGGAATTGCGGGCAGTGTTCAATGCGTTGACACTGGCCCTACCACTGATACATAATAGGCCTGTTCAAGTACAATCAGACAACGCCACCACGGTGGCGATCATAAATCATCAAGGCGGCACTCGAAGCCGCATAGCAATGATGGAAGTGTCAAAAATACTCCAATGGGCGGAACGCCATCTGCCAGCCACATCGGCAGTGTTCATCCTGGGAGTCCTGAACTGGGAAGCGGACTTCCTCGGTCGTCAGGACGTGCATGCCGGAGAGTGGAGTCTTCATCCAGAAGTCTTTGAACTCCTAGTGGACAAGTGGGGTCTACCAGATGTAGACTTGATACCGTCTCGACACAATCACAAGGTTCCGGTCTTCGGAGCAAGGACAAGGGATACTCAAGCAGCGTTCATGGATGCGCTGGTAATTCCATGGAACTTTCGTCTGCCATACGTGTTCCCTCCAGTGTCACTCCTGCCCAGGGTAATATGGAAGTTCAAGTAAGAAGGAGGAATACTACTTCTAGTCGCTCCAGCGTAGCCCAGGCGGCACTGGTTCTCAGACCTGCAGGGTCTCTCAATAGCGCGTCCTCTTCTACTTCCTCAACGCCCAGACCTCCTCGTTCAGGGCCCTTGTGTCTACCCGGGCCTGGCATGGCTCTTGAAACCTCACTCCTGAGACAAAAGGATTCTCTGAGGTGGTCATTCAAACTATGTTGAAGGCCCGTAAACCCGCTTCGGCTCGTATTTATTATAGGGTCTAGATTTCTTACTTCACCTGGTGTGCTGCTAAGAATTATGATGCATATACTTTCAGAACTTCCAAGCTTCTGGCTTTACTACAACAAGGTCTAGACTTGGGCCTTCGTCTGGCCTCCTTCAAGGTCCATATATCTGCCTTGTCGGTGTGGTTTCAAAGAAAAATTGCATCTCTTCCTGACGTTCACACTTTCACTCAGGGTGTTCTATGGATTCAACCTCCCTATGTCTCTCCTGTGGCACCATGGGATCTGTCTGTTGTTCTGAATGCCTCTCTTGTTCTCTTTCTACGAGGTACACTGGATTCCACAGGGCACCCACCCTGACGCACTTAGCTTCTTTGGGTTTGTATGGCATTAGCCGCTGGTCCCTTCTCCTGTCGTGAGAATGTGGGTCTATGTGGCTAACATCTACCGTCTCTCTAACCTGCTACTGCATTGGACTTGTTAACGGAACTGAGCTCCAGTGCCTGGAGGCGGGGCTATAGAGGAGGCGGTGCAGTGCACCCTGGGAACAGTCAAAGCTTTAGAATGTAGGTGCCTCGGATCAAGATCCAACTCTACACCCCGATGTTATTCCCTGTGGAATCCAGTGTACCTCGCAGAAAGAGATTTAACAATGGTAAGTTTATCATAAATCTCCTTTTTGCGATCAGGTCTGAATTAGGCCCAAAGTCCATTGATATGCTAATAGTCACAGGTGTGTGTATATGCACGCACTCGCTAGCGGCCTGAACATTACTGCAATAACTACGGGTATCAGGAGCATTGCTAACCCCCAGTGGTGCAAGTAGACAAAATGTATCCTCCGTGGTCAGTGTCTTTAGTCGGTATTCATGTAGGAAATCACATGGTCCGTAAGATGCCTGTTTGTGTAGGAATATAACCAAAGTCATAGTCATACAACAGAGGTTCATGCCAGATGTGTCACCTTCTACACCCTGTGTCTCTCAGCAACACCATTATCTTCCCCCCTGCATTTCCCAGCTACACCATTATCTCCCCCCTGCATATCTCAGCCACACTGTCATCTCCTTCAGTGTCTCTCAGCCTGCGTTCCCCTCTCCTTCATTCTGTGTCTCTCCGCCTGCGTTCCCCATCCTTCATTCTGTGTCTCTGAGCCTGCATTCCCCCATCCTTCATTCTGTGTCTCTCAGCCTGTCCCCCCCCCTTCTCCTTCATTCTGTGTCTCTCAGCCTGCATTCCCACCCCCCTCCTTCATTCTGTGTCGCTCAGCCTGTGTCCCCCCCTTCATTCTGTATCTCTCAACCTGTGTCCCCCCCCTCCTTCATTCTGTTTCTCTCAGCCTGCATTCCCCCCCTCCTTCATTCTGTCTCTGAGCCTGTGTTCCCCCCTCCTTCATTCTGTGTCTCTCAGCCTGCGTTCCCCCCTCCTTCATTCTGTTTCTCTCAGCCTTCGTTCCCCCCTCCTTCATTCTGTGTCTCTCAGCCTGCATTCCCACCCCCCTCCTTCATTCTGTGTCTCTCAACCTGTGCCCCCCCCTCCTTAATTCTGTGTCTCTCAACCTGCATCCCCCCCCTCCTTCATTCTGTGTCTCTCAGCCTGTGTCCCCTCTCCCTCATTCTGTGTCTCTCAGCCTGTGTCCCCCCTCCTTCATTCTGTGTCTCTCAGCCTGCATTCCCCCCCTCCTTCATTCTGTGTCTCTCAGCCTGTCCCCCCCCCTCCTTCATTCTGTGTCTCTCAGCCTGTGTCCCCCCTTCATTCTGTGTCTCTCAGCCTGTGTCCCCCCTCCTTCATTCTGTTTCTCTCAGCCTGCATTCCCCCCCCTCCTTCATTCTGTGTCTCTCAGCCTGTGTCCCCCCACTCCTTCATTCTGTGTCTCTCAGCCTGTGTCCCCCTCCTTCATTCTGTGTCTCTGTCGCTTGCGTTCCCCCCTTCCTTCATTCTGTATCTCTGCGCCTTCATTCCTCCACTCCTTCATTCTGTGTCTCTCAGCCTTCGTTCTCCCCATCATTCATTCTGTGTCTCTGTCGCTTGCATTCCCCCCTCCTTCATTCTGTACCTCTGAGCCTTCATTCCTCCACTCCTTCATTCTGTGTCTCTCAGCCTGCATTTCCCCCCTCTTTCATTTTGTGTTTCTGAGCCTGCGTTCCCCCCCCCCTCCTTCAGTCTCTGAGCCTGCATTCCCCCCTCCTTCATTCTGTGTCTCTCAGCCTGCGTCCCCCCCCTCCTTCATTCTGTGTCTCTCAGCCTATGTTCCCCCCATCCTTCATTCTGTGTCTCTCAGCCTGCGTTCCCCCCCTCCTTCATTCTGTGTCTCTCAGCCTATGTTCCCCCCATCCTTCATTCTGTGTCTCTCAGCCTGCGTATCTCCCCTCCTTCATTCTGTGTCTCTCAGCCTGCATTCCCCCCCCCCCTTCATTCTGTCTCTCAGCCTGCATTCCCCCCACCTTCATTCTGTGTCTCTCAGCCTGCGTTCCCCCCCACCTTCATTCTGTCTCTCTCTACCTGCGTTCCCCCCCCCACCTCCTTCATTCTGTGTCTCTCAGCCTGCGTTCCACCCTCCTTCATTCTGTGTCTCTCAGCCTGCATTCCCTCCTCCTTCATTCTGTGTCTCTCATCCTGCGTTCCCCCTCCTTCATTCTGTGTCTCTCAGCCTGCATTCTCCCCCCCTTCGTTCTGTCTCTCAGCCTGCATTCCCCCTCCTTCCTTCTGTGTCTCTCAGCCTGTGTTCCCCCCTCCTTCATTCTGTCTCTCAGCCTGCATTCCCCCCCCTTCATTCTGTCTCTCAGCCTGCATTCCCCCTCCTTCATTCTGTGTCTCTCAGCCTGCATCCCCCCCCCTTCATTCTGTCTCTCAGCCTGCATTCCCCCTCCTTCATTCTGTGTCTCTCAGCCTGCATCCCCCCCTTCATTCTGTCTCTCAGCCTGCATTCCCCCTCCTTAATTCTGTGTCTCTCAGCCTACATTCCCACCTCCTTCATTCTTTGTCTCTCAGCCTGCATCTCTCCTTTCCCCCTTCATTCTGTCTCTCAGCCTGCATTCCCCCTCCTTCATTCTGTCTCTCAGCCTGCATTCCCCCCTCCTTCATTCTGTCTCTCAGACTGCATTCCTCTCTTCTTCATTCTGTCTCTCAGCCTGCATTCCCCCTCCTTCATTCTTTGTCTCTCAGCCTGCATCTCTCCTTTCCCCCTTCATTCTGTCTCTCAGCCTGCATTCCCCCTCCTTCATTCTTTGTCTCTCAGCCTGCGTTCCCCCCCACCTTCATTCTGTGTCTCTCTACCTGCGTTCCCCCCCCCACCTCCTTCATTCTGTGTCTCTCAGCCTGCGTTCCACCCTCCTTCATTCTGTGTCTCTCAGCCTGCATTCCCTCCTCCTTCATTCTGTGTCTCTCATCCTGCGTTCCCCCTCTTTCATTCTGTGTCTCTCAGCCTGCATTCTCCCCCCCTTCGTTCTGTCTCTCAGCCTGCATTCCCCTTCCTTCCTTCTGTGTCTCTCAGCCTGTGTTCCCCCCTCCTTCATTCTGTCTCTCAGCCTGCATTCCCCCCCCCCTTCATTCTGTCTCTCAGCCTGCATTCCCCCTCCTTCATTCTGTGTCTCTCAGCCTGCATCCCCCCCCTTCATTCTGTCTCTCAGCCTGCATTCCCCCTCCTTCATTCTGTGTCTCTCAGCCTACATTCCCACCTCCTTCATTCTTTGTCTCTCAGCCTGCATCTCTCCTTTCCCCCTTCATTCTGTCTCTCAGCCTGCATTCCCCCTCCTTCATTCTGTCTCTCAGCCTGCATCCCTCTCTTCTTCATTCTGTCTCTCAGCCTGCATTCCCCCTCCTTCATTCTTTGTCTCTCAGCCTGCATCTCTCCTTTCCCCCTTCATTCTGTCTCTCAGCCTGCATTCCCCCTCCTTCATTCTTTGTCTCTCAGCCTGCATCTCTCCTTTCCCCCTTCATTCTGTCTCTCAGCCTGCATTCCCCCTCCTTCATTCTGTCTCTCAGCCTGCATTCCCCCCTCCTTCATTCTGTCTCTCAGCCTGCATTCCCCCTCCATCATTCTGTGTCTCTTAGCCTGCGTTCCCCCCTCCTTCATTCTGTCTCTCAGCCTGCATTCCTCTCTTCTTCATTCTGTCTCTCAGCCTGCATTCCCCCTCCTTCATTCTTTGTCTCTCAGCCTGCATCTCTCCTTTCCCCCTTCATTCTGTATCTCAGCCTGCATTCCCCCTCCTTCATTCTGTCTCTCAGCCTGCATTCCCCCTCCTTCATTCTGTCTCTCAGCCTGCATTCCCCCCTCCTTCATTCTGTCTCTCAGCCTGCATTCCTCTCTTCTTCATTCTGTCTCTCAGCCTGCATTCCCCCTCCTTCATTCTTTGTCTCTCAGCCTGCATCTCTCCTTTCCCCCTTCATTCTGTCTCTCAGCCTGCATTCCCCCTCCTTCATTCTTTGTCTCTCAGCCTGCATCTCTCCTTTCCCCCTTCATTCTGTCTCTCAGCCTGCATTCCCCCTCCTTCATTCTGTCTCTCAGCCTGCATTCCCCCCTCCTTCATTCTGTCTCTCAGCCTGCATTCCTCTCTTCTTCATTCTGTCTCTCAGCCTGCATTCCCCCTCCTTCATTCTGTGTCTCTCAGCCTGCATTCCCCCCTCCTTCATTCTGTGTCTCTCAGCCTGCATTCCCCCTCCATCATTCTGTGTCTCTTAGCCTGCGTTCCCCCCTCCTTCATTCTGTCTCTCAGCCTGCATTCCCCCCCCCTTCATTCTGTCTCTCAGCCTGCATTCCCCCTCCTTCATTCTGTCTCTCAGCCTGCATTCCCCCCTCCTTCATTCTGTCTCTCAGCCTGCATTCCTCTCTTCTTCATTCTGTCTCTCAGCCTGCATTCCCCCTCCTTCATTCTTTGTCTCTCAGCCTGCATCTCTCCTTTCCCCCTTCATTCTGTCTCTCAGCCTGCATTCCCCCTCCTTCATTCTTTGTCTCTCAGCCTGCATCTCTCCTTTCCCCCTTCATTCTGTCTCTCAGCCTGCATTCCCCCTCCTTCATTCTGTCTCTCAGCCTGCATTCCCCCCTCCTTCATTCTGTCTCTCAGCCTGCATTCCCCCTCCTTCATTCTGTGTCTCTCAGCCTGCATTCCCCCCTCCTTCATTCTGTGTCTCTCAGCCTGCATTCCCCCTCCATCATTCTGTGTCTCTTAGCCTGCGTTCCCCCCTCCTTCATTCTGTCTCTCAGCCTGCATTCCCCCCCCTTCATTCTGTCTCTCAGCCTGCGTTCCCCCCTCCTTCATTCTGTCTCTCAGCCTGCATTCCCCTCCCCTTCATTCTGTCTCTCAGCCTGCATTCCCCCCCTTCATTCTGTCTCTCAGTCTGCATTCCCTTCCTTCATTCTGTCTCTCAGCCTGCATTCCCCCCCCCCCTCCTTCATTTTGTCTCTCAGCCTGCATTCCCCCCCCCTTCATTCTGTCTCTCAGCCTGCGTTCCCCCCTCCTTCATTCTGTCCCTCAGCCTGCGTTCCCCCCAATCCTAACTCTGTGTCTCTCACCCTCAAGGCCTCCACTCCAGGCGCTGGCTGACGGAAAGCAAGGCAGGGCCAGGCATGAATGCAGCAGGAGGAAGCAGCGGCTCTTCCTTCCTGCTATGACGCTGCGCTCCCAGCACGCAGCACTGAAGCAGGTAGAGCCACTGCTTTTGGCTGTGTACCCATCGGATGGACCCAGCCGCAGTGGTGTTGTGCAGGCGGGGGTACAGTCGACGGGGGTATGGGCGTGATTGCGGCGACACTGCGGACGTGTCCCAGGTCAGTGGATGGGATGGGGGTGCGGGTGTGAGTGCGCTGCGCGGTTCTGTTTGGTGTCACCCCATGGAGGGTAACACCCGGGGCGGGCCACACCCCCCGCACCTCCCTCACGATGCCACTGATGAATACACCTGTGCACCAACTAGGAGATCTGTAAAACATTCATTGTTAGGGGTCCCTGAGGACTGGAGTTGGGGGAAACACTGAGCCCAATTCAGATCTAATCGTAGATGTTCTAAATTTAGCACTTCTACGATCATTTACTCTGACATGCTGGGGGACGCCCAGCACAGAGCTAGTCCGCTCCTCATGTCAGGCCCCCCCCCCTCGCACAGGTACAGCAGCATTGCACGGCGACATTGCTTTTGTACCTGACGAGTAGCTCCTGCCAGCGCAGCTCCTGCATGCTGGCAAGCCGCTACCCGTCCCCCAATGGTCCGGACAAGCTCCGGCGCGCTGGCAGGCCGCTACCTGCCGCATCCTGGGTCACAGCGGCTGCGTGTGATGTCAAGCAGCCGCCGCAGCCCCCCCCCCCCCCAACGGTCCAGACATGCCTCGGTTGTATGGACTGCACCCTACCAACAGCGTTCTAACGCCACTGGCACGCCCCCTCCCGCGAGGACAGTGAGTGTTATCAATTCCATAAAAGTGGTAAATACACCTTTGTTTGCATATATAATTCTCCTAACCTCTATATCACTCAAAAGTACAAATTGCTGTGAACTATTGCCAATCACTTAACTGTGGAAGACAAATTGCTATCTATATTGTTCATTATTGCTATACACCAAACGCAATATTAATTCGGGACTGAATACACACCTGTTGGTGATTTCATTCTGATGATTGAGTAGCATATTGTTATCTATACTGCTGAATAATTTTTTAGCTTTTTAATTGTGTTATAAGTATTAAATCGTAGAGAATGCCGGCCGGCTGATGCTCTTCTCTATATATTTTATTGTATAAACTTTGTAGACAATATATCTTTCTGAAAAAAATAAGATAATGTTACCATATACCAGCACTTTTCTTCCTTGTATATATATTTCTTGTTTGTTTTGGGTTGAGTATACCCATAGAAAAGCAGCAGGTATCTGGGGATACTAATAGGCGCCTGATCATTCTTGGTGCTGTATACGCAGCTGCAGAGCATGACCACAGGGTGCGCACACTGACTCGGACTCAGAGAATACAGTAGGTAGGAACAGGGCAGGCAAGAGGAAACACAGCAGGAGGCACTGACAGCCGGCGTATTGTGAATAAGGGGCTCTACTATGTAGCATAACATGTATAAGGGGTACTACTGTGTGGTGTAATGTGAATAACGGACACTACTGTGCTGTGTAATGTGAATTGGTACTATTCTGAGGCCACACCACTTCCCCATGAAGCCACACCCCTATATTTTTTGATGCACCCTGAGTTCCACAAGGTCTAGAACCAGCCATGTCACCAATTTAGGATTTTTAAATATTTTTTCTTTTCAAATGTAACATGCCACCACATGTTGGCTAGGCCCTCGATTCAGTACAGGGGAGGGGGGCGCTAAAACATACCCTTGCTTCGGGCACCATGGCACCTAGCTACACCTCTGGTCCCAGGGTACTACTAACATATACAAAAATATGGTGGAGAACATCTGTAAGCTGGCAATATACTTCCATCCCTGCTTCTTTAGCTCACTTATAAAGTGCTCAAGATCATACTTAACTAATTTTTGGCTGCCTCATGCAGGAGGGGGCATCCAGGTCAGAGCAGGGAGGGGCAAGGCTTCTTCATGGGTGGGTGCGCACATGTCATGGTGGCCCCGCACCTGCTATTCAATGCCCAGATTAGTTGCATTGAAAAGTCGGGCCGTTGGTATGATGACACATTTTAGCGCGGATAGCGTCATCGGCCTCCCCAGTCCTTGCCTATCTTTCCAAGGGGCCGGGAGTGCCATTTGATTTTCGGGATCCTCCTGGCCAATCCGGGACGGTAGGCAAGTATACTCCACATTATCTAATCCCTGATCAGCCAGTGACCCTACATGGATGATTGGCCAGACAAATTTTGTGTTCTGCACATTTACATTTTATTTGAATTCATTTTAAGAACCACACACAATGCAATATCCTGCCGAAATGGCTTGCTTCTTTTGTTAGAAGTGGAAAAATAAATGAGATTTATGACACCTATTTAATAGACTTTACTTAAATTTGATCTTAATCTACATTTTTTCCCCCAACTTTTTCATACTTTACCATCCATGTGAACTACTGTTGCCTGAAGCTCGCTCACCATGCTAGGGCTCGCTTACATTATGGGGGGTTTCATGTGCTGGAAGCTAAAATTTTACAAAAAAACATAGAAAACTGATAGAAAATGGAGTCTGAGCACCGATAAGTGCCAGGGTATAGGCTCCCTTACCATACTCCAGCATCTTACCCTTCTGCTTCCTTATGTGTTTCATAGGTGAAATACGATTCCTGGCACTCCTGCGTACTGTGCCCGTTTGTTCCCATATGGTCCTGACCCAGTCTGACAACGACATTTTGCACGTTTCATGGTGAATAATCGGTTTCAGCTTCAGTGTATTCCAGCCCTGTACTTGGGTACCTAGAGGGCAACTGTGTATGGGAGAGGAATAAGCCCCTAGTATTTAATTGTACAAATTTCTTCTAAGCATTTAATAATAATAATAATAATAATTTTATTTATATAGCGCTCTTTCTCCAATAGGTCTCAAGGCGCTTAACAGGTACATAGCATAATATAGTACAGAAAATAATGAAGTACATTTTCATAAAATACAGAAGCATGAAGATACTAAAAGGGACATTATGGAAATGCTTGAGTAAACAGGAAAGTCTTGAGTCTACTTTTGAAGGATTCTATAGTTGGGGCCTCTCGCACTGTGCGGGGAAGTGAGTTCCATAGAGTCGGAGCCGCATGACTAAAAGCTCGACCCCCAGATGAATTACGGTAGATTCTAGGTACTGCTGAAAGTCCTTCATCTACAGATAGCAGTAATCGAGTGGGGCAGTATGGGGTCAGAAGCTGCTTCAGGTACCTTGGGCCCTGGTCATGTAATGCTTTGAAACTCAGTAAGCCAATCTTGAAGATGATTCACCATCTTACAATACTTAAGAAAGTATTCGATGAACCCGGACCAGTGACATCAGCTGAATTAGCTATTCTGCACCTGAAACAAGGGACCCAGGCTCTCATTCCGAGTTAATCGCTCGATAGCTATTTTTTGCAGAGCAGTGATCAGATAGTCGCTGCCCACGGGGGAGTGTATTTTTGCTTTGCAAGTGTGCGATTGCATGTGCAGCTGAGCGGGATGAAAATGTTTTTTGCAGTTTCAGAGTAGGTCTGAACTTACTCAGCCCTTGCGATCACTTCAGCCTGTCCAGTCCCGGAATTGACGTCAGACACCCGCCCTGCAAACGCCTGGACATGCCTGCATTTTCCCTACCACTCCCAGAAAACGGTCAGTTGACACCCATAAACGCCTTCTTCCTGTCAATCTCCTTGCGATCGGTTGTGCGAATGGATTCGTCGCTAGAAGCATTGCACAGCAACGATGCTGTTTGTACCCGTACGACGCACGTGCGCATTGCGGTGCATACGCATGCGCAGTAGTGACCTGATCGCACTGCGAAAAACGGCAGCAAGCGATCAACTCGGAATGAGCGCCCCAGTCTGTAGGACAGTTTGTGGTGCAGTTCAGAACTTTTGCCTCTGAGCTCGGATGTAACAGTGAAGCCCTGGTTGCCACATTCTTGCAGGGATTGTTCAAAGATGAACAATCCCAGGATGCAGTCATCCTTGGATGGGGCAGGGACTGGAGTGATTGGCCAAATATTCTCTGTAATGTACTGCGGAATATGTGTGTGCTATATAAATAACTGGTAATAATAATAATCATCATCATTACAATGTTCTGATATTTTAGTGCATCAGGGTAGATTTTCCCCAAAAAACGGAGGATGTCCGCAGCGTCCCAGCCAGCTTCTTCCTAGCAAGCCCTTGTCAGCTGAGGGAATCTGAGGATATCATACCAGCTCACATGGAGGGAGCAGCCACTTACAAGCTCCCGCAGTGGGGAACTGGTAACAAAAGCTCCAGCCTATTCAGCGCTATTTGTTTGATGCAAATGAATGGTAGTGGGTTTAACAGGATTAAAGCATCTATTTGAGGATTGAGAGGTCTATTTATTAAGCCTTAGATGGCGATAAAGTTGATGGAGATAAAGTACCAGCCAATCACCGCTTAACTGCCATGTCACAGGCTGGGTTTGAAAAATGACAGGAGCTGATTGGCTGGTACTTTATCTCCCTGTCCATTCATACCAGCATTCCAATTGCTGTATTAGTGCAGGTTATCCGATTGATATTTTTCTGTGTTTTGTGTAAACAAGACTTGTGTTTTTTATGCATCCACATGCATAAATGAACCCCGCAGCTTAAACTGACAAAGTTGATTTGTTATAACTAAGACGTATACAAAGACTTGACATTAGCGCCTGGATAAAAAGGTTTTTTGGTTTGCTAATAAACCTGAATGACCACCTCTGTGTTCCAGAACCATCTTTCCAGGAATTCAGACACACTTGAGCATCATCAGCAGCATCTCAGTAGCCCAAAGGTTCACCCAACCATTCTGGAGGTGCTTGAATTGAATTTGCTCTTTACTTCCCTGTTGCAGAAGGAATATAAGAGATTTCCATAATGGTCTGTAGCTATCAGGTGTATGATATCCATAGCATACACTAATATGAGGTTTCCTTAAACTAATACATATGGCAGTGCTAATTTCACAGGAAACTCTACACCCGGTGGATTTTTGTCTGACAGAACAACCACAGCTGATGGTCATTTAAACATTCTGCAGATAGTATTTCCCAGCTCCTTTACCTTAACTGGATTCTTTCATTGAATAATTATAATATTTATATAAGGCTCAAAAAGGACTAGAAGTACTTTACGTGTATGGTATAATGTTACACTGGACAAAACTCATATATTTATAATGGAGATAACATATTCCTTAGTGTAAAACATCAAAATACACTTTTTTGTAATCACAGACATCAAATAATATTTAACATTCTGCTGTATTAAAAAAAAAATTACTTATCTAAAATACATTTTAATTAACTAGCTCCTTCCTCCTGCCATCTGACATAATAGCAGGATACCCATGTCTAGGACATAATCGTGGTTCTTATTCCTCCTAAGCCTGTATTGGTCTATTATGGGTTCTAAGCCCTGGAGATGTGACCTGTATTCTGCCCTTTGTCAGCGAATTATATGATGCCAGCCCAATTAACACTGAAATTCTGAATGACAGCATGATGCCAGGGCCTCATATTGGGTTGGGTTCAGGTGACCGGCATTTGGGATCCTGCCAGTCACCATACTGACACCGGGATCCTGAGCTTTAGATGCCGGCGAGGGGCGAGCACAACGAAGCCCCTTGTGGGGCTCACTGCGCTCGCCAGGCAGTGGGCTCAGTGGCTCGCTGTGTTCGTCACAGGTTCTATACCCACTCTATGGGTGTCGTGGACACCCACGAGTGGGAATAGTCCCTGTCAGACAGGCTGTTACTTGGTCGGGATCCCGGTGTCGGTATAGTGACCAGCGGCCTCCCGACCGCCATTCATATAACTACATCCTCTCATAGTGACCTTCTGTGGCCTAATCTTTGGTCACTATTTTTTCCAATACCGCAACCGCACAAAGGAATGGAGATCAGGTGTTGGGGGCTCAATGGGAGTGAGTGTTTCTACGTCTTCTATACATTTTTGCAACCACAAGTTGGAATTCAATTTAAATTAAAATTAATATTAAAATTAGGTGTTCTTGGATGTATATTGGAACAGTTTACACCCAAACTATAGTCACTTAGATTCAGTGAAGCTAACCATTATGTGACTGCAGCCTGTAGACCCAATAGGATTTTTAAGTCACATTAATGGATGTCTTCACTATATACAGGTGAATGGAACACTTTAAGGTGCAGGCTGTGTAAGTTCTATTCTGAATAAATTTTAGTACTTTAAAAGGTGACATGCTCTTATATTTTATTTTGCGTACTAATCGCGCGTCGTCACTCCTTCATAATCGCTGTGCTGCAGACCTATTTTTCACAAGCATGGACACTTTAGTGTACTAACATTATGCAGATTTACAGCTTGCCTGTGCAGCGCCTGGCAGGGAAATAATGGTAATTATCACTCTCCCTGGGAACAGCAGGCGTATTCCTGGTATGCATTACATGCTTGTGTGCAAGTCTATCTAAGTTCCGGATTTTGAGACAAGCCATGTGATATTACAGGAACGATGATTCCATTCTACAAAGTGTCTTTGTTCCTCTCTGGAACTAATGTATTGAAAACAGCCGGCTCATTAGTCATATTGCTCTGCAGAGGAGAGAGGGGACAAGCAGGGTAAACCTGCAAATGGCAGCTCCGCAATCAGTCTGTACTGTGTTTATTTACTATGCTCTATGTTTTCCAAGGGTAATATAAAGAGGTAATACATAAATATTACAGATTACATAAAGAGGTCCTGCATTTATTTAAAGTTGGGCACAGAACTCAGAGTATGTGTAATATAATTATAATATACATACCAGAGACTGATTAAGGGAGGGACGACAAGGGCGGTCGTCCCAGGGCTCCCACAAACAGGGGGTCCCCGAAACAGGGTAATCTGACCCGGCAATTTGGACGTCTGTCACTGCCCCCTGAGTCCCCTTATCAGTGGGATGAAGAAACTCGATAGCCGCTCTGTGCTTATGCAGCCTGAGCAGTGGCAGACCCTGTTCGAATTGCAGGGTAAGAGAGCACAGGAGGTGCAGGGCCTTCTTTTCGTATGGGCTCAATGGGCAGTTGCCCAAGGGCCCCAGGAGTAAGAGGGCCCTAGGCTGATAGTTGAGGGTCCTCTTTTTCCAGGGGTACCAGATTTAGAAAAATTGGCAATGGGTTAGCAGAGCTATCCAATGTCACACGCCATAGGCGGCGTTCACCACGCTTACCCCTGCGTGCCTGCTGGTCTGTGTTGCGGCCTCCGCCTTTGGTGATCCACGGGCTCCGGCGTCTGGCTGGCGCGGCTCCTGACGGTTCCCCGGGGCAGGGGCGCCGCCATGACACCCGGCATCACGTGGGCGGGAAGCAGGTGACGTCATCAGACTGTTCCGCCAATCCAGCGGAGGCGCGAGATTCAAAGTCAGACGCCGGGCAGAGCCTCGGCGCCTGAGTATCGTCTTCTCTCCTGACGTGGATGCCAGTGCTCTTGTTCCCGACGTATCTCTCTGCAGTCGTACCCCAGTGTCTCCGGCACTTCCAGGTGCCAGTTGCTGCACAGTTCAGCGTATACCGCGGCTGGTGTGTTTCTCTGCAATCCAGTCACCAGTGCTTCTTGGAGTCAGCGTGGGCTGTGGGCTAATCACCGCTCTCAAGTCATACAAATCATCAGTGTCTTTAATCACCGCTCTCAAGTTCTACAAATCATCAGTCTTTAACCACCGCTCCCAAGTTTTGCAAGTTGCCAGTGTCTTTAACCACCGCTCTCAAGTTCTACAAATCATCAGTGTCTTTAACCACCGTTCTCAAGTTCTACAAATCATCAGTGTCTTTAACCACCGTTCTCAAGTTCTACAAATCATCAGTGTCTTTAACCACCGCTCTCAAGTTTTATAAATCATCAGTGTCTTTAGTCACCGCTCTCAAGTCATACAAATCATCAGTGCCTTTAACCACCGCTCACAAGTGTTTCAAATCGTCAGAGTCTTTAACCACCGTTCACCAGTTCTTCAAATCACCAGTATCTTTAAAAACATCACTTACAAGTTCTTCAGTCATTATTATCTTGTACCAACACTCACAAGTACTTCTTTTCCTGGAATCCTTAGCATTGCTTACAAGTTCTCCTATAGGCCTGGACATTTCCAATACGTTCCTTCTCTGAATGTGACATTGTGTTGCTCTCTTCCTGCAATAAAGTTCTTTAATATTTTCACCAAGCTTTACTGTCAGAGTCCTGTATGAGGAAGACCTATATTAAGCCATCCCTGTTCCGACCCAACTGTGGTTCCTCTCCTCTACCATCGGGAGAACCCCCGAGTTCACAACACCCCCAACCTAGGTCAGTGACAGTATACTCAGGCCTCATGGACCCGGGGGATCGGAGCCCAGAGGCAAGTACCATCCAGATCTTGATTTCTCGAGTACAAAGTCAGGAAGCAGCACAGGGCCAGGTGATGCATTATCTCCAGGAATTGTCTGGCCGGCTGGATCAAATTCAGACTTCTCTGGCTTCAGTAGTACCGGCCCCAGTTCCAGTACCTGCTCCAGTGGTTGTTTCTAGTAATGTTCCATCCTCCTCTGGAACCAGGTCACGCCTTCAGCTCCCTACTCCTTCTCGCTATAATGGGAATCCAAAGAATTGCCGTGGTTTTCTCAATCAGTGCGAGGTACATTTTGAACTTCTTACACATAACTTCCCTACTGATCGGTCCAAGGTGGCATACATTATTTCTTTGCTCGAGGGTTCAGCGTTGGATTGGGTGTCTCCGTTATGGGAGCGATCTGATCCATTGGTTTCTAGTTACACCAATTTCATTGCGTCATTCCGGAGGATCTTTGATGAGCCAGGCAGGACGACCGCTGCCTCTGCAGACTTGCTTCGTGTCCGACAAGGCTCTCGTTCAGTGGGACAGTATGTGATTAATTTTCAGACCATAGCCTCAGAACTGCGTTGGAATTATGATGCCCTTCAGGCTGCCTTTTGGAACGGGCTCTCCGATCGTCTAAAGGACGAGTTGGTCACTAGAGATTTGCCGGATTCTTTCGAACAGTTGATCTCACTCTGTGTAAAGGTGGATCTTTGCATGCAGGAACGAGGTGGCGAACGTAGTCGGTCAGATCGATCAAGGGTCCGATCTTTTCCGTCTAAGCAAATGGCTATTCCAAGTCCTGATGAACCCATGCAGATTAATCGATCTCGGCTGTCCCAAGAAGAACGTCAGCGTCGTTGTGAGGGTAGACTCTGCCTCTACTGTGGAGCCGCGGATCATTTTCTCAAGTTTTGCAAGTCTCGTCCGGGAAACGGGCAGTCCTAGCTTGTTCCGGAGGAGTCGAGCTAGGGGTTTCTTCTAAACCTTCTCCGTCAGTGGACTGTTTACTCTCCGTGTCTCTGTTCTCCGAGTCAATAGCCAAACCCGTTAAGGCTCTGCTGGATTCAGGGGCTGCAGGAAATTTTATTTCCCTTTCCTGTGCTCAGAATCTGGGTTTTCAGCTACGGTCGGTCGAACGACCTATTACGTTGACTGCTATCAATGGTACCCAAATTTCTAACGGTCTGATTTCAAGTTGTACAGTACCAATCAAACTGCAACTAGGAGCTCTGCATCAAGAACATCTGGAGTTCCTAGTGATTCGGGAGATGCCCCACGATCTGGTTCTTGGCCTTCCTTGGCTTAAACTTCAGAACCCTCACGTCGACTGGAGTTCGACACAAATAACATCTTGGAGTCCTTTTTGTCATTCAATTTGTCTCACCCCTGTCTATCCGCTCCGTGTATCTTTCAAGTCAGATGAAGAGCTCATTCCAGAGGCCTATCGGGAGTTTTCTGACGTGTTCTCGGAGCAAGCGGCCGATTTGCTACCACCGCATAGACCCTGGGACTGTCCCATTGAGCTCATTCCGGGGAAAATGCCACCTCGGGGTCGCACTTATCCCTTATCATTACCCGAGACCCAAGCTATGTCGGACTATATCAAGTCTAATCTGCAGAAAGGATTCATCCGCCCCTCTACCTCCCCGGCGGGGGCGGGTTTCTTTTTGTGAAGAAGAAGGACGGAGGGCTAAGACCCTGTATTGACTATCGTGGTCTAAATGATGTCACCATTAAGAATAAGTATCCTTTGCCGCTCATTACGGAGCTCTTTGATAGAGTTCGCGGAGCCCGAGTTTTCACCAAACTTGATTTAAGGGGAGCTTATAATTTGATACGTATCCGACAGGGAGACGAATGGAAGACGGTCTTCAATACCAGGGACGGGCATTACGAGTACCTGGTAATGCTGTTTGGCCTCAGCAATGCTCCTGCCGTCTTCCAGGGATTCATTAACGAAGTCTTTCGGGATATGCTATACCTAAGTGTCGTGGTATATTTGGATGACATTCTGATATTTTCTAAAAATCTCACAGAGCACAGAATTCAGGTCAAAGAGGTACTTCTTCGATTACGAGAGAATCATCTTTATGGCAAGATTTCCAAATGTACCTTTGAGGTTTCTTCTATTCCATTTCTTGGTTACATCATTTTGGGCACGGAGCTTCATATGGATCCAGAGAAACTCACTGCCATCCAGGACTGGACTCAGCCTCTTTCTTTGAAAGTGGTACAACGATTTCTGGGCTTTGCAAATTACTACCGGAAATTCATAAAGGGATTCTCTACCATCGTGGCACCTATTACCGCCCTAACCAAGAAGGGTTCTGACCCAAGTCATTGGTCCTCCGAAGCTATAGCAGCATTCGCTCAGTTAAAGGCAGCCTTTATTTTCGCTCCAGCACTTCAGCAACCAGATTTTTCAAAACCATTCTTTTTGGAGGTTGATGCTTCCACGGTAGGCATAGGTGCCGTGCTTTCGCAGTACGCTCCAGATGGGAAGTTACATCCATGTGGTTTCCATTCTCGCAAATTCTCTCCTGCGGAACAGAATTACACCATTGGAGACAAAGAACTTTTGGCAAAAAATCTGCCTTGGAGGAATGGAGATATCTTTTGGAAGGTGCTAAACACCTAATTACAATTTTCACTGATCATAAGAATTTGTTGTACCTCAAGACGGCCCAGTGCTTGAATCCCCATCAAGCTAGATGGGCGCTCTTCTTTACTCGGTTTTCGTTTGTTATTAAGTACCGGGCTGGGACTTTTAACACCAAGGCTGATGCTTTATCCCGTTCCTCAACAGCTTCGGATGAGGAGAATTCCGTTGAGAAGGCTTTGATTCTCAGTCCAGTTTCTATGTCGGCGGCTCCCACCGCTCTGGGTCCTCCTCCTGGGAGAATGTCTGTGCCAGCTAAATTTCGACCAAGGTTGTTGCAGTGGGCTCATATTTCCAAGTTTTCCGGTCATCCTGGAGTTCAAAAGATGTGGGAGTTTCTACGAAGGTCTTACTGGTGGGACACTATGAAGAAGGATATTCAAGATTATGTCAACTCATGTCTTCAGTGTGCTCAGCACAAAATTCCTCGTTTGCCTCCTGCGGGGTTGTTGCATCCACTGTCCATTCCTCAGAGGCCCTGGACCCATATCTCTATGGACTTTGTCACTGAATTGCCCCTCTCCAAGGGTCACAATACTGTCTGGGTAATTATTGACCGTTTCTCTAAGATGGCACATTTTGTACCTTTGCCGGGGTTACCATCAGCGCCCAAGTTGGCTTTGTTATTTATCCGAGAACATTTCCGCCTGCACGGTTTACCTCAGGAAATCGTCTCTGACCGGGGGGTACAATTCACTGCAAGATTCTGGTGAGATCTCTGTACGGCAAAAAAAACTCAAGTTTTCATCCGCTTACCATCCACAGACCAACGGGCAAACTGAACGCGTCAATCAAGATTTAGAGACTTTTCTCCGTGTTTATCTCTCTCCCTCGCAAGATGATTGGGTGGAACTGTTGCCTTGGGCCGAGTTTGCCCATAATCATCTGTACCACTCTTCGACTGGTGAGTCCCCATTTTTCATTAATTATGGGTTCCATCCTCAAGTTCCTGAATTACCCATTTGTCCTCCGTAGGATGTTCATGCTGCAGCCTCTACTCTTCGGCACTTCAGTCAAATTTGGAGTCGGGTTCATGCTAATCTCATGAGAGTCTCCGGCCGCTATAAGTTCTTTGCGGATAGGAAGTGACGAGCAGCTCCCCAATACAAGGTTGGTGACAAGGTATGGCTCTCCACCTGCAACCTCCGGTTAAGAGTGCCCACTATGAAGTTCGCCCCAAAGTTTATTGGTCCTTACCCCGTGTTACAAGTCCTGAATCCAGTTGTCTGCAAATTGGGATTGCCTTCCCACCTCCGGATACCAAACTCCTTTCATGTTTCTCTCCTTCGCCCCCTTATTTTAAACCGGTTCCATTTAAAGTCCCCGAGGCCAACCTCTGCAGAGTCTGAAGCTGGAACGGACTTTGAAATCAAAGCTATTCTTGACTCTCGTTATCTTCACAAGAATCTACAGTATTTAGTGGAGTGGAAAGGTTTTGGCCCCGAGGAGAGGAGCTGGGTCAAGGCTACTGAAGTTATGGCTCCCCGACTGGTGCGGATTTTCCATTCCAGACATCCAACAAAACCTGGAAAGTGTCCGGGTGCCACTCCTGGAGGAGGGGGTACTGTCACACGCCATAGGCGACGTTCACCGCGCTTACCCCTGCGTGCCTGCTGGTCTGTGTTGCGGCCTCCACCTTCGGTGATCCACGGGCTCTGGCGTCTGGCTGGCGCGGCTCCCGGCGGTTCCTCGGGGCAGGGGCGCCGCCATGACACCCGGCATCACGTGGGCGGGGAGCAGGTGACGTCATCAGACTGTTCCGCCAATCCAGCGGAGGCGCGAGATTCAAAGTCAGATGCCGGGCAGAGCCTCGGCGCCTGAGTATCGTCTTCTCCCCTGACGTGGATGCCAGTGCTCTTGTTCCCGACGTATCTCTCTGCAGTCGTACCCCAGTGTCTCCGGCACTTCCAGGTGCCAGTTGCTGCACAGTTCAGCGTATACCGCGGCTGGTGTGTTTCTCTGCAATCCAGTCACCAGTGCTTCTTGGAGTCAGCGTGTGCTGTGGGCTAATCACCGCTCTCAAGTCATACAAATCATCAGTGTCTTTAATCACCGCTCTCAAGTTCTACAAATCATCAGTGTCTTTAATCACCGCTCTCAAGTCATACAAATCATCAGTGTCTTTAACCACCGCTCCCAAGTTTTGCAAGTTGCCAGTGTCTTTAACCACCGCTCTCAAGTTCTACAAATCATCAGTGTCTTTAATCACCGCTCTCAAGTCATACAAATCATCAGTGTCTTTAACCACCGTTCTCAAGTTCTACAAATCATCAGTGTCTTTAACCACCGTTCTCAAGTTCTACAAATCATCAGTGTCTTTAACCACCGCTCTCAAGTTTTATAAATCATCAGTGTCTTTAGTCACCGCTCTCAAGTCATACAAATCATCAGTGCCTTTAACCACCGTTCACCAGTTCTTCAAATCACCAGTATCTTTAAAAACATCACTTACAAGTTCTTCAGTCATTATTATCTTGTACCAACACTCACAAGTACTTCTTTTCCTGGAATCCTTAGCATTGCTTACAAGTTCTCCTATAGGCCTGGACATTTCCCATACGTTCCTTCTCTGCCATGTGACATTGTGTTGCTCTCTTCCTGCAATAAAGTTCTTTAATATTTTCACCAAGCTTTACTGTCAGAGTCCTGTATGAGGAAGACCTATATTAAGCCATCCCTGTTCCGACCCAACTGTGGTTCCTCTCGTCTACCATCTGGAGAACCCCCGAGTTCACAACACCCCCAACCTAGGTCAGTGACATCCAACATCAAAGCAGTGGTCCCCATCCAAACCTGTTAATTGCTCTTCCCAGCCAGTGATCTTGGGTTCTGTCTGACTTAGAGTTTTTCTGAAGGTATACTCCAAAAGCTGGGTCTCTCCCCTTTTGGAGGACACTGTCAGCTTGTCTCTACTATACCCAGAACCAGAGAAATCAGCCTTCCAGCAGCTAGTCCCTGCTCCAGCTCCATAAGCCTTGTGGATTGCTCTGGCTCCTTAACTCTGATTCCAAAGTCCCCAGTACCTCCTGAAAGGTGGGACTCTCTAGTTTTTTATCCCATTGAAAGCTAAGAAATCTATTTCCAGGAACAGGAGATATCTGCAGTCAAGCAAGCTGCCCTTCCACCGGAAAACGATGAATATTAAGCCCACTCCACTGTCCACCCCTCCCCTGCATATTAAACACCCCCTACCACCCTGGAAGTCATGTGCTGAGGCCCCTATAGCCCAATGCCCCCTTCTACAGTTTAGTGTTCTCCCTCCTGCCCCATCTCCCACCATCTGTGCAGTAAAGGAGTAATTAGCAGAAATTACTGTTTCAGGTCATATATGCTGAGCAGAAGATAGAACACCCATTAGCCCTACCCTACAACAAAGCTGCTGCTGATAGCACCCTCCACCCCTACCGCTGGAGTATGGGTAGGTACCCCAGAGCATTGGTTTGCCCAGGGGCCTACATTGCTGCTAAGACGGTCCTGCGGGGGTGAGTACCTAGGTGCAACGAAGTGGGGAGGGGGGGATTGGGCTAGTAATAATACAGTACGCCATTAATATAAATAATAATGCATTTTATACATTCTGTAGGTTATATTGATGTCACGTGTTAAAGTCTTATAGAGTTTAGTAATAACTAGTTATGACCCATCTGTTTGCTGTTGTCATTTAAATGACCATTGCCTTAGACAGACTGCATTGGAATATCAGGCAATAGTATCTTCATGACTTCATCATTCATGTGACATACAGTAGGCATTTTTTACTTTTGTCTGGTAAAATGCTTGCTCCCTAAAACAATGGGCCATGTGTTTTTGTTTTTTTTAACAAGCTGTTGCTTGATAGTTGATAGAGCAGAGCATTTGATCTATAGATCTATCTATCTATCTATCTATCTATCTATCTATCTATCTATCTATCTATCTATCTATCTATCTATCAAACAATAAATGCCTTTGTAACTGTACTTGTTGATGAAAAGGGAAGCAGTCAGGATCCCAGCAGTCAGAATCCCGACGCTGGAATCCTGACTCTGGCCCTCATTCCGAGTTGTTCGCTCGCTAGCTGCTTTTTGCAGCATTGCAAACGCTAGGCCACCGCCCTCTGGGAGTGTATCTTAGCATAGCAGAATTGCGAACGAAAGATAAGCAGAACTGCTAATAAATAATTCTTTGCAGTTTCTGATTAGCTCCAGACCTACTCACGAATTGCGATCAGCTCAGTCCGTTTAGTTCCTGGTTTGACGTCACAAACACGCCCTGCGTTCGGCCAGCCACTCCCCCGTTTCTCCAGACACTCCCGCGTTTTCCCTGACACGCCTGCGTTTTTTTTTAAACGCTGGGAAAACGCTGATTTGCCGCCCAGAAACGCCCCTTTCCTGTCAATCATTTACCGAACAGCAGTGCGACTGAAAAGCGCAGCAGAAGCTACAGCAAAACAGCTAAGTTTTGTGTTAAATAACTAAGTGCATGCGCCCTGCGTGCCTTGCGCATGTGCAATTTGCAACTAGTCGCAGCATAACGAAAATCGGCAACGAGCGAACAACTCGGAATGACACCCATAGTGCAATAAATATTTTTTGTGCACTGCACATTGGGGGTAATTCCAAATTGATCGCAGCAGGAAATTTTTTAGCAGTTGGGCAAAACCATGTGCACTGCAGGGGAGGCAGATATAACATGTGCAGAGAGAGTTAGATTTGGGTGGGGTATTTTGTTTCTGTGCAGGGTAAATACTGGCTGCTTTATTTTTACCCTGCAATTTAGATTTCAGTTTGAACACACCTCACCCAAATCTATCTCTCTCTGCACATGTTATATCTGTCCCTCCTGCAGTGCACATGGTTTTGGCCAACTGCTAAAAAATTTCCTGCTGCGATCAACTTGGAATTACCCCCAATGTGCAGTGCACAAAAAATATTTATTGCACTATGGGTGGGTTATTTTGTTTCTGTGCAGGGTAAATACTGGCTGCTTTATTTTTACACTGCAATTTAGATTGCAGATTGAACTCACAACACTGCTGTGTGTTCCCAGATCAGTATTAACAATGGGGCTGATGGAGCTGCAGCTCCAGGTCCACTCCACACCCCAAAATAGTCCCACTGCATCTGCAGCAACATACCCTCCAACAATTTACACATAAAAATTGCTACAAATTCGAAAAGGGGGCATGGTCATGGGTAAAGTGATGTGGCCATGCCCCCTTTCCTATACTTTCAATGGAAGTTTGGAGAGCCAAAAATCGGTACAGACCATAAAAAAAGGTACTGTACCTGCCATAAACATGCAGTTGCATACCTCCCAACTGTCCCGATTTTGGCGGTACACAGTGGCGTCACAAGGCGGGTGCGGGGGGTGCGGCCCGCACCCGGGTGTGACGCCTGGAGGAGGGTGACACCAAATGTCAGCTCCTCCGCAGTGACAGGAACCAGGTGCTGCAGTGAGAAAGTCTCCTACAGCACCCGGCTCCTGTCACAAAAGAGGAGCCGACAGCGGACGGAGACTGGCTCTGGGGGAAGCCCAGCATCTCCGGAGATGCTGGGCACGCCACCAGAGTGACGATTCCGGGATCCCCGCGAAGCCACGCCCCCTAAGTACAAGGCCACGCCCCCTTTCTTGCCGCGATCGCGGCAGCAGATCAGGGGCGCGCACCGGGTGTCACCACACCCGGTGACGCCTCTGGCGGTACAGTCCTGTTTTTTACAGTCTGTCCCGCTGTCCCAACCACGGGTCGCAGTGTCCCGCGGGGGGGGGCAGTTTGGAGCTCCCCCCAGTCACTCATCTATTCCCTGACAGAGAGGGATAGGGGGCATGGCAGGCAGCTCTCTGAGCGCTGTCCATACCCCCACAGTGACAAAACCGCGAGGCCACGCCCCCTTTGGACGCGCGCCGTTACTGTCCCTCCTGCTGTAACCCAAAAGTTGGGAGGTATGTAGTTGGAGGGTATGCGCTGTAGATAGGAGAAAAAAACACTTTTACTGCAGCGTCCTATGTCCTGCTGCCAGTCCGCCTGCGCCCTCCGGCATCAACAATTCCCACTCCCTAGCCACGGTGCAGGTGGAACAAAAGCTGCTGTGGCCACCGGCATAGATGTGTATGAAAGCGGCGCACGGAAGGCTTTCATAGCCCTCCCTGCGCCGCATACTCTCTGAGCCCCGCAGCCTCCTCAGCGCGTGATATCACAGAAGTGCCTCCCCGCCACAGCCGCGCCTAGATCCCCAGGGGCCCTGACTCCGCAACACAGTACCTGGGCTGCCGGCCTGGAAGCCCCGAGATGGCTAATGTAACGGATAGAGTGGGTGATATCACGGAGGGTAATGTCTGGACGCTGAATCAATGTAAAAAGTGACAGTGCTGTACAGTACAGTGGATGTGCAGTGTCACTGACACTGCACAGCACTCTCACCTTTTACATTGATTCAGCGAGTCAGTCAGTTCTACCAGCCAGTCACTATTGTTAGCACCGGTGTCCCAACGCGCCGCATTACAGGGAGGTAGACGCACTAAATAAACTACAGCTCCCAGCAGCCCTTAGCACCAAAGCATTCCGGCGCTAAGGCCTGCTAGGAGCTGTGGTTTATTGAGTGCCATCTTCTTCCCTGTAATGCCGTGTGTTGGGACACCAGCGCTAACAATAGTGACTGGCTGCTTGGCTGCTGTGTGAGTCTCTGGGAGAACCGCTGCCAAAGGGAGGACAGCAGCTTAGCAGCTTCCCGGAGGAGAAGCAGTAGAAACATTACCCGCCCCTCCCTCACTCACAGTACCTCCGGGCCCCATCCGCGGCACCCCCACACAATCCCTTCAGCACCCGCGGTGGCTCTAGACCCCCTCCCCCACCCGCAGCACCCCCGCACCCGCCCCTCCTCCACCCACCGCACCCCCGCAACCGCTCCTCCCCAACTGCGGTGGCTCCGGACCCCCACCAGCGACACCCACCCTCCCCCACCTTCGGCACCACCACACCAGCCCCTCCCCCACCCGAGGCACCCCCGCTACCGCCGCTCTGCCACCCACGGTCCCCCCAGACCCCATCGGCGTCTCCCCCACACCCACCACTCCCCCAGTCACAACACCTACTAGGTGATTCATCAGGCCCTGAGTGCGCTGTTTACGCCGTTGCAAGGGGCTTCGATTCCTTAACCGTCACACGCCCTTTGTCCATGCAATATTTAACCACTCACACAATTATGATTGGAGGTAATACTCCATATAATAAAAATAATGCACGCCACAAAGGCGTGCAAGGGTTAAGGGGGTGTAGCCCCTTCGACGGTGTGAAGAGTGCCTGTAGGGTGCGATGAATCACCTAGTAATAATAATAATACTACCTATCACTGAGTGCTGGCTAGGAGGTGATGATTTAAACAGAATCCCTTAAGTACACCAAACCCTGTGCTTTCCATTCATTTTTGCACTCAGTAGTCAGTACACCGCTCACTGATCTGTGCAGCGAATGTGGTCACCAGTAAGGAGGAAGCGGATCCTGACTGCCGCTGCATTGTGGGGCGGAGCTAATGCATGTCGACCAATAATAGTTGACTTAATGTCTGTCGACCTTAGTCATGTCAACCTAGCATCTAGATACCAGGAAATAATAATCACCCTTCCACACGATCAGTGATTGTCTCAAATAGCTTTAGCTCTGGTCACCTAAAACATCTAATGCACCCTACACACTGGGTGATAAAACTGAAAGATATGGACTATCTCGTTCAGTAATGAACAAGATATCGTTCATATCTTTCAGTGTGGAGGCACCAGTGATGAACGATGAGCGGCCCCGCACTCGTTCATCGCTGGTGCCCCGTCGCTTGTGCATGCAGGCCAATATGGACGATCTCGTCCATGTTTGCCTGCACTGATATGGAGCCGGGTGACCGGGGGAGTGAAGAAACTTCACTCCCCCCGTCACTGCTCCCCCCCTTCCCCGCCGCCGGGTCGCCCGTCGGCCGTATCCACCGTTGGGCAGCTCAGCGGCGGATCGCAAGTGTGTAGGGCCGATTACTTGTGTGAATAACAATAGGCTCTCTTTTATATAAAACAATCTGCATTTTCTGTGTAATGGTTCAGTAAAACAGTGATTATATTAAGGCATTCAAAGTTTATTTTCAACACATATTATAACATTTTCATTTCAGATACAGTACACTGCGTTTCAAGCCATGTTTATGCAGATTTGCCCTAGGAAGAGATAATAATTTCTTTCGGCTGCTCCCCTGGAACCGCATTCATTTCCATTTGTGGCCCATACGGCCTAAGAAGAGGAAACTTTGTAGCACGCTACAATTCTTTTGAGAGATTTATGGTTCTGCAGGGAGAGCCATTAAGGGCCAGGGTATCTGTGAACAGAGCCATTGCTGTGGAGAGCACTTCCTCTCCTCTAATTCTCCACTTTGAAGCCGGGTGTCTGGCCTTGCAGTCTAATAATACAGCTCTCTTGTAAAAATGCACAGCTCATTGCCACCTTTTCCTTTCACTCTGCACTCAGCACTGACCAGCCCGCAGTTGGGGAATCCCTGTTGTGTGCTGAGCAAGTGGTCTGCTCGGCTTCTGCAGAACAGGGCAAAAAGAGGACACATATTTCCCAGAAAACAACCGTCTGCCTTTTTTAGGTCTGCACGTTGACATTGCTGCTTTTCCCAGAAAGCGTTTGTCACAAACTGCTGGCCGGTTATATTTATTATCTGCAGGTTACACAGGCAGGGAGAATTTGTCAGTCCTCTTGGGAATGTATTTATTTAGAATACAGTTCTTCAGGGCAACTTGCTGCTGTTAGACATTGATATATTATACTGCGCTCTGTGGCAATGTCACTGGCCGGACATTTGCTGTTGCTAACAGAAAAATATTCTTGTAACCTGTACATTGGAAATAAATCTGTTAGGTGTAGGTTGTCCTGCAGGAATAGTGGATCTTCCCCTTTGATTGAAAGTAAATAAACCTGTCTTGCAGAATTGTAATCACAGCCTTATTGGTCCCCCAGGCTCCTGACATTGCAACTTAGTGCAGTTTCTAAAAGTGCATATGCTGCCTCCAGTATTACTAGGCACGAATAACATGACAGAGGGATGAGGCATAAAGTACTGGAGAGTACAGATAGCAGCACAGGATAACCACTGCACTGTTATTGGTAGTATACGGTGGTGGATAGATGCTGGGGTAGCGTGATGTAGTGAAGACATTAATATACCTTTTTTCTCCATTTGGCCAAGATATTGTACTGTGCAGCTCGCTACTGTAAGGAGGGCAGGGTCGGACTGGCACACAGGGGTACAGGGGAAACCACCGGTGGGCCCCACTGCCTGAGGGCCTTCTCCTTCCTCTAGGGATCAGGTTCCAGACTGTGCACTTGTATTATACATGGTAGATATGTTGCATTACACTGCACAAGACAACTGTGTATTTCAATCCTCTGTGGAGGCTGACCACACCCCCTTTGTAGGCTGGCCACACCCCTAAGTATGGGCCCCTATCACTGCATTCCCCCGGTGGGCCCTTCATGCCCCAGTCCGACACTGAAGGAGGGCATATCTTTTGTATACAGTGCATGGTGGGCAATAGATGGTAATGGTGGTGAGGTGCATGTGGTCCATGGGGGTAACAAACTGGCCCTTCTGGCCAACGTTGTTTCTCTCTTGTTAACATCCTGGTGTTTCAATTATATTTTCTCAGTAGCCTTGGGGGGACATTTACTAAGTAGTGATAATTATTATTTATTTATTTATTACCAGTTATTTATATAGCGCACACATATTCCGCAGCGCTTTACAGAGAATATTTTGGCCATGCCCTGCCCCAGTGGAGCTTACACTCTATATTCCCTACTACATGTATACACACACACACATTCATGCTAGGGTTAATTTTGTTGGGAGCCAATAAACCTACCAGTATATTTTTGGATTGTGGGAGGAAACCCACGCAAGTACGGGGAGAATATACAAACTCCACACAGTTCGGACCGTGGTTGGAAACGAACCCATGACCTCAGTGCTGTAAGGCAGTAATGCTAACCATTACACCATCTGTACTGCCCCATAAGAGCAGAGAAGAGAGCCAGTGGAGCAGTTGCCCCATGGCAACCAATAAGCACTGAAGTAACATCTACAATTTGCATACTATAAAATGATACAGAGCTGCTGATTGGTTGATGGGGCCACTTCTCCATTGGCTCACTTCTCCGCTCTTATCACTGCTTAGTAAATATCCCCCTTAGAGTGTTTAAATTTTATGGCTGTGCAAACACTCATTATGTGATATTAATAATTATAATCCCATGATGGGATACAGTGCTAGGGTAATCTGCGTCTCCTTTGTGGCAATGTAAGCCAGTTTTGAGCACTTTGAGAAATGCTGTACATCTTTGCCCACCACTCGTCTAGTGAATGAATGCTGAATGATTTTATCACCTTTGCCAATACAAACATGTATTGGTATGGTATTGGAATCCCGGCGCTTGGGATTCCGGCATTCAGAATACAGACAGCAGCATCTCAACGCACAGGATCACTAAGCCTAACCTCCTACTTAGGGAGGTAACTAAGCCTAACCTCCTACCCTCCCTCCCTGCCTGCAGCCTGACCCTAACCCTCCCCCCTGCATCCATGGTTAGTAAATGTCCCCCTGTAACACTTATGTCAGGTACTTGCTTTGCTCCACCATAGCTCACATTGGGGCCTATTTGTCAAGGAATATTTATAAGCTATACCCCTGAAAACAGCCACAATGATTATTTATGGCCTACAATACAACAGCAAATATTGGAAATATTCCCCACTTTCAAGCACAAACGCAACCTATTTGCATATTTACCAAGTTTTAGCCTCAGTTAGAGAAAGTATGGATTCAATAGATATCCATATGGTAACTGCAACTGAATGCCAATGCAAGCCTTTGAAATGGGAGCCATAGGACAATTTGTAGTGGTTACCAGTAGTCTATAGCATGATACTTATACCAATGTGTATACCCGTCTTCATTTGTAAGTGATTATTAACAGAGAAATGTTGCCGCAGCCCTACTGAATGATGAATTAAGGTAGCATGTGACATTTCGATGCACAGGTTCTGCTCTCTCAATGAATTACCATTTGGGTTACACAGTTGGAATTGTTGCATATTTATTTTACTGACAGGCAGCACAAGTTCCTTGTATGGTCCTCACATCAGTGCTGCCCTGTTACATATAACCTATTGTTCCATTTTGTTCCATCAGATAATTGTTACCAGGTGGGTTTTCTAGCTCCTATTATGCAGTTTGAGGAAAGTGATTTTAATGAGGGTGTCACAGATGAGAGAAGAGCGCCATCTGCTGGACAAGCCATCTTATACATGAGAGCTCAACTGCTCAAGTGAGAATGGGGGAATGAATGCAGTGATTTCATTTATCCCATACCTCACTGCACAGAATGGACTGCTGCTCTGTACACAACAAAGCAGACATTACCATACCCTGTCTAGAAGATTTATCATAGTTCTGGCATGTACACCTGTCATCTGTCTGGTTAATAATCTCTCTAGAGAGTGCCAAATGAACCCTATCTGTATTCCTCTGAGCAGGACTCACTATAATGTAATAACGTAAAGCACAAAGCATTTCCTTTCGTATTCTTTACTTTCATTGGATGCTTGGGTCTGTGTGGTTTGTATGTACCATATGGAATACGTGGAGGTAATCAGAGGCAAAAGCCTAGCACATTATCTGTACAGTTACATGAGAGAATGATAGATTCATGATTAGCAAAATTGTCAAAAATAATGGTTTAAAACTGGTACCAGCACATTTTCAAGACAAATGAATCAGGGATTAATTATATAAATGGTGTTAAAATGTGTAGAACTTCGAATAGTTAAATAAAATTAACCTGTGTTAATTACTGTTAGGGTATCATTCCTGGAAATTGGGGATAGAACATGGATTCCCAGTTTAGATCGCATGTGGCTCATTTAGAGTTAGATGCGTTTGTGGCAAAAGTGCAGGGGTGAAATCCACTGCGCAAAATACAATACATCCAATTAAATATAAACATAAATGAGATTAATGTACATCAAAATGTAATTTAAGAGTCATCATTCTGGAAACACCATTAATCATCAGCAATGTCATTGTAAAACAAAAGCTGATAAATAAAGCTGCTCAGTATGAGTTATGCTGCTTTCAGATCGCAAATGCCGGATCCTACCCGGTAAGAGAAACGTGTCCTTACCGGGTGGGATCCGGCATTTGCTCTCCTCTGCTGGCTTTCCGACCCGGCAATATACCGGATCGGTTGCCATAGCAGCGGGGGGCGCAGCAGCAGCAGGGGCGGAGTGGAGGCGGCGCTGGGAGATGAGCTCATCTCCTGCGCCGCCTCTCCCTATGCTGTGAATGGGAGCCGTGTCGCATCGGAACGGCTCCCATTCACACTGCACCTGACCCGGTATTCGACCCGGTAATAACCCTTCTTTTTAACCGGGTTGAATTACCGGGTCAGGCGACCCGCTAATTCGGGAAAGGCGCTTTCACATCGCACACTGACCCGTTTCGACACGGCAATATACCGTGTCGATACCGGGTTATTTGTGCGATGTGAAAGGGGTATTAGTAGCAGCGGTATCCGGATGGTAGGTCGACAGTACATAAGTTGACCACTATTGGTCCACATTGATATGGTTGACACAGGAAAAAGGTTGACACATTAAAATGGTTGCCATGGACAGGTCAACACATAAAAATGTCGACATGGCTTTTTTTTTTAAAATAGATTTTTTACTGTTTCATTCTTTACTATCCACGTGGACTACAACTCGGAATAGTAACCTGTGCCAAGCGCAGTTTGCTCGCCATGCAAAGAGACGCGGTGCACTAATTGGGGTTTCTGGTCATGTTACACAAAAAACAACACCAAAATCACTCAAAAAATCCATGTCGACCTTTTCATGTGTCGACCTGTTCCCTGTCAACCATTTTAAGGTCTACCTTTTTCACATGTCGACCTTTACCACGTCGACCAATAGTGAACAACCTAATGGCTGTTGACCTTGACTAGGTCGACCCCTTGATCCATAACCATAGCAGCAGGCCTCCCAGCCTGTTATTTGCATCTCAGCTCTGTTGTGTATAGGGTTAGTCTCTAGAGGGTGAGTTTTTCTTGAATGGAAGAAAAGAGAGAATCCCCTCAATACATCTAGGTGATTAATAACTTGGTTAAAGATGGTTGTGGGGAATATTTATTTTACTTAAATATTTTGTCACTGTGTTTGTTTTGTTAACAGTGGTACTAAAACAGCAGGACCTGGATGCCAGGGCATGCTGGTGTTCTTAAATTTACAAGCACCAGCATACACTGGCCACCATGTATATGGCGGAATTTGCCAGGGCTTGCAGTACCACAGAAAAAAATACTTATTTCCAAACTTTTAACCATTGATTAACCCTTCACCCACCAGCAAGGCTGCTTTATGACAGGGGTACCTCACATTTTTCCTGCTGTAGTAACACCAGCTCTGCCTGTCATAACCCGGTGCTGGTTGTGGCTTTTGAGGAGGAACCTTGCACTTTTCCTTCCCTACAACCAGCCTAGGCCATTAGCACTGGTGCCTGGATCACCTACTAGGGTGGAGCAGTGGTTCCTAACAGAGCCGGCCCTAACCAATATGATGCCCTAGGCAAGATTTTGGTTGGTGCCCCCTAGCACCGCCGCTAGGTCTGCAAGAGATGCCTGGCATGAGTCAGCTGGCAGCTCTGCTAACGTTGGGCGCCTTTTGTTTATGGAAATGCATCTTATTTGCATTACTGTGTGGCTAGGATGAACAAGCAGCTTCCGCTGAGTAAAATGATATGCAGCATGCCTATATTCTGTGTGCGACTGCGGCTGTATCTGCATACGAAATGCTACATTACAGTGATTTCCAGGAATACACTGCAACGTAGCATTTCGTATGCAGATACAGCCGCAGTCACACACAGAATGTAGGCATGCCGCATATCATTTTAATCAGCAGAAGCTGCTGGTGCCCCTAAGCATACCAAATGCCCTAGGCATTTGCCTAGTTTGCCTATGCCTAAGGCCGGCTCTGGTTCCTAAACTTTTATGAACCACAGTGCCTTAGACTATCAGCATTTTTGTTAAAACACTCCTAGGCCAGAAGTTCTTTATTTAGAAATTCAGTAAAAATTATTACATTAAGTATATTTATGGGAGATATATTATAGCGGCACAGTCTGTGCTGCTACAACACCTCCTACTTCGCCTAATACCTGAGGAGAAGTAGGAAGGAACATCGACAACATGTATGAACATTCTGTCTACCGTAGCAGAGGAGTGAAAACTCCCCCCACCAATCCCCACCAGAGTCCACAGCTTAGTGCTAATGCTCTGTCTCTCCCTGCCCGGTTAGCTCCAGTGCGCATGTACAAGATCTCGCTACTCTCGTGAGATCTCACATGCAGCCTTAAGCCAGCCGCCGCCACAGCCAGGGACAGTGCTGTCTCTGGCTGTGGTGTATGGGCAACACCACCTCCAGCTGTCAAAATCGATAGCTGCAGGTGTCGCAACGGTCCGTGCAACTGATCATTCTTATATTGCCCTGCACATCTAAATCATAGCAGCACTGATAATGACATGGACGTCACACACTGCTGCTGTCTTACATGGGAGATAATCGGTATCAGTGCACATAACATGCACTGATAGCACTTCTCCCCCATAACAGAGGGCAATACATTTATCCCATTGTGTTTACTTGTCATCCTTAGGTTCAGTTATGTGGTGGTGGACAAGATTACACTTCTATTTGTCCACATATTTTATGATTGACAACCACTAGCACTGGTTTTGCCGAACATATTGACAATAAATAATTTTGGACCAAATGTATTAAGTCATAAAAAGTGATATAGTGGAGACGGATAAAATAAGAATTTACTTACCGATAATTCTATTTCTCGGAGTCCGTAGTGGATGCTGGGGTTCCTGAAAGGA
Organism: Pseudophryne corroboree; assembly: GCF_028390025.1. Taxonomy (NCBI): domain Eukaryota; kingdom Metazoa; phylum Chordata; class Amphibia; order Anura; family Myobatrachidae; genus Pseudophryne; species Pseudophryne corroboree. The sequence continues at coordinate 273,705,133 of NC_086446.1, forward strand.
CCATGGGGAATAGCGGCTCCGCAGGAGACAGGGCACAAAAAAGTAAAGCTTTACTAGGTCAGGTGGTGTGCACTGGCTCCTCCCCCCATGACCCTCCTCCAGACTCCAGTTAGGTACTGTGCCCGGACGAGCATACACAATAAGGGAGGCATTTTGAATCCCGGGTAAGACTCATACCAGCCACACCAATCACACCGTACAACTTGTGATCTAAACCCAGTTAACAGTATGACAACAGAAAGGGCCTCTTAAAGATGGCTCCTTAACAATAACCCGAATTAGTTAACAATAACTATGTACAAGTATTGCAGATAATCCGCACTTGGGATGGGCGCCCAGCATCCACTACGGACTCCGAGAAATAGAATTATCGGTAAGTAAATTCTTATTTTCTCTATCGTCCTAAGTGGATGCTGGGGTTCCTGAAAGGACCATGGGGATTATACCAAAGCTCCCAAACGGGCGGGAGAGTGCGGATGACTCTGCAGCACCGAATGAGAGAACTCCAGGTCCTCCTTTGCCAGGGTATCAAATTTGTAAAATTTTACAAACGTGTTCTCCCCCGACCACGTAGCTGCTCGGCAGAGTTGTAATGCCGAGACCCCTCGGGCAGCCGCCCAAGATGAGCCCACCTTCCTTGTGGAGTGGGCTTTTACAGTTTTAGGCTGTGGCAGGCCTGCCACAGAATGTGCAAGTTGAATTGTGTTACAAATCCAACGAGCAATCGACTGCTTAGAAGCAGGTGCGCCCAACTTGTTGGGTGCATACAATATAAACAGCGAGTCAGATTTTCTGACTCCAGCCGTCCTTGCAATGTATATTTTTAAGGCTCTGACAACGTCCAACAACTTGGAGTCCTCCAAGTCGCTAGTGGCCGCAGGCACCACAATAGGTTGGTTCAGATGAAATGCTGATACCACTTTAGGGAGAAAATGCGGACGAGTCCGCAGTTCTGCCCTATCCGAATGGAAGATTAGATAAGGACTTTTATAAGATAAAGCCGCCAATTCAGATACTCTCCTGGCAGAGGCCAGGGCTAGTAACATAGTCACTTTCAATGTGAGATATTTCAAATCCACCTTTTTCAATGGTTCAAACCAATGGGATTTGAGGAAATCTAAAACTACATTTAGATCCCACGGTGCCACCGGAGGCACCACAGGAGGCTGTATATGCAGTACTCCCTTGACAAAAGTCTGGACCTCAGGGACAGAGGCCAATTCTTTTTGGAAGAATATTGACAGGGCCGAAATTTGAACCTTAATGGATCCCAATTTGAGACCCATAGATAATCCTGATTGCAGGAAATGTAGGAAACGACCCAGTTGGAATTCCTCCGTCGGAACCCTCCGATCCTCGCACCACGCTACATATTTTCGCCAAATGCGGTGATAATGTTTCACGGTGACTTCCTTCCGTGCCTTAATCAAGGTAGGAATGACTTCTTCTGGAATGCCTTTCCCTTTTAGGATCTGGCGTTCAACCGCCATGCCGTCAAACGCAGCCGCGGTAAGTCTTGAAAAAGACAGGGACCCTGCTGTAGCAGGTCCCTTCTCAGAGGTAGAGGCCACGGTTCGTCCGTGAGCATCTCTTGAAGTTCCGGATACCAAGTCCTTCTCGGCCAATCCGGAACCACTAGTATTGTTCTTACTCTTCTTTGCCGTATGATCTTCAATACCTTTGGTATGAGCGGCAGAGGAGGAAACACATACACTGACTGGTACACCCAAGGAGTTACCAGTGCGTCCACAGCTATTGCCTGTGGATCTCTTGACCTGGCGCAATATTTGTCCAGTTTCTTGTTGAGGCGAGACGCCATCATGTCTACAATTGGTCTTTCCCAACGGTCTATTAACATGTTGAAGACTTCTGGATGTAGACCCCACTCTCCCGGATGAAGATCGTGTCTGCTGAGGAAGTCTGCTTCCCAGTTGTCCACGCCCGGGATGAACACTGCTGACAGTGCTATCACGTGATTCTCCGCCCAGCGAAGAATCTTGGCAGCTTCTGCCATTGCACTCCTGCTTCTTGTGCCGCCCTGCCTGTTTACATGGGCGACCGCCGTGATGTTGTCCGACTGAATCAACACCGGCTTTCCTTGCAGGAGAAGTTCCGCCTGGCTTAGAGCATTGTAGATTGCTCTTAGTTCCAGAATGTTTATGTGAAGAGACTTTTCCAGACTCGTCCATACTCCCTGGAAGTTTCTTCCTTGTGTGACTGCTCCCCAGCCTCTCAGGCTGGCGTCCGTGGTCACCAGGATCCAATCCTGAATGCCGAATCTGCGGCCTTCTAATAGGTGAGCCTTCTGCAACCACCACAGAAGTGACACCCTTGTCTTTGGTGACAGGGTTATTCGCAGGTGCATCTGCAGATGCGACCCTGACCATTTGTCCAACAGATCCCTTTGGAATATTCTTGCATGGAATCTGCCGAATGGAATTGCTTCGTAAGAAGCCACCATTTTTCCCAGGACTCTTGTGCATTGATGTACTGACACTTTTCCTGGTTTTAGGAGGTTCCTGACCAGATCGGATAACTCCTTGGCTTTTTCCTCTGGAAGGAAAACCTTTTTCTGAACCGTGTCCAGAATCATTCCTAGGAACAGCAGACGAGTTGTCGGGATTAAATGGGATTTTGGAATATTCAGAATCCACCCGTGTTGTCTTAGCACCTCTTGAGATAGTGCTAAAGCTGTCTCCAGCTGTTCTCTGGACCTTGCCCTTATTAGGAGATCGTCCAAGTATGGGATAACTAATACGCCTTTTCTTCGAAGAAGAATCATCATCTCGGCCATTACCTTGGTAAAGACCCGAGGCGCCGTGGACAATCCGAACGGCAGCGTCTGAAACTGATAGTGACAGTTTTGAACAATGAACCTGAGGTACCCCTGGTGTGCGGGGTAAATCGGAACGTGTAGATACGCATCCTTGATGTCCAAGGATACCATAAAGTCCCCTTCTTCCAGGTTCGCTATCACTGCTCTGAGTGACTCCATCTTGAACTTGAACTTTTTTATGTAGAGGTTCAAGGACTTCAGATTTAGAATAGGCCTTACCGAGCCATCCGGCTTCGGTACCACAAATAGAGTGGAATAATACCCCTTTCCTTGTTGTAATAGGGGTACTTTGACTATCACCTGCTGAGCGTACAGCTTGTGAATGGCTTCCAACACCCTCTCCCTTTCGGAAGAGACGGTTGGTAAGGCAGACTTCAGGAAACGATGAGGAGGATCCGTCTCTAATTCCAACCTGTACCCCTGAGATATTATCTGCAGGATCCAGGGGTCTACCTGCGAGTGAGCCCACTGCGCGCTGTAATTTTTGAGACGGCCCCCCACTGTCCCCGAGTCCGCTTGAGAGGCCCCAGCGTCATGCTGAGGTTTTTGCAGGAGCCGGGGAGGGCTTCTGTTCCTGGGAAGGAGCTGCCTGTTGGTGTCTCTTCCCTCTTCCTCTGCCTCGTGGCAGGTACGACAAGCCCTTTGCTCTCTTATTTTTGTAGGAGCGAAAAGGCTGCGGTTGAAAGGTCGGTGCCTTTCTCTGTTGGGGAGTGACTTGAGGTAAAAAAGTGGATTTCCCGGCAGTAGCCGTGGCCACCAAGTCTGATAGACCAACTCCAAATAACTCCTCCCCTTTATACGGCAAAACCTCCATGTGACGTTTTGAATCCGCATCGCCTGTCCACTGTCGTGTCCATAAGGCTCTTCTGGCTGAAATGGACATAGCACTCACCCGAGATGCCAGTGTGCAAATATCCCTCTGTGCATCACGCATATAGATAAATGCATCCTTTATTTGTTCTAACGACAGTAAAACATTGTCCCTATCTAGGGTATCAATATTTTCAATCAGGGATTCTGACCAAATTACTCCAGCACTGCACATCCAGGCAGTTGCTATAGCTGGTCGTAGTATAACACCTGCATGTGTGTATATATTCTTTTGAGTAACTTCCATCTTTCTATCTGATGGATCCTTAAGTGCGGCCGTCTCAGGAGAGGGTAACGCCACTTGTTTGGATAAGCGTGTGAGCGCCTTGTCCACCCTAGGGGGTGTTTCCCAGCGCGCCCTAACCTCTGGCGGGAAAGGGTATAATGCCAATAACTTTTTTGAAATTATCAACTTTTTATCAGGAGCAACCCACGCTTCATCACACACGTCATTTAATTCTTCTGATTCAGGAAAAACTGTTTGTAGTTTTTTCACACCATACATAATACCCTGTTTTACGGTATCTGTAGTATCAGCTAAATGTAACGTCTCCTTCATTGCCAAAATCATATAACGTGTGGCCCTACTGGAAAATACGTTTGAATTTCTACCGTCGTCACTGGAATCAGTGCCCGTGTCTGGGTCTGTGTCGACCGACTGAGGCAAAGGGCGTTTTACAGCCCCTGACGGTGTTTGAGGCGCCTGGACAGGCATTAATTGATTGTCCGGCCGCCTCATGTCCTCAACTGACTGTTTAAGGGAAGATAAACCATCACGTAATTCCACAAATAAAGGCATCCATTCTGGTGTCGACCCCCTGGGGGGTGACATCTGCATATTTGGCAATTGCTCCGCCTCCACACCAATATCGTCCTCATACATGTCGACACCACGTACCGACACACACCGCAAACTCACAGGGAATGCTCTAATGAAGACAGGACCCACTAGCCCTTTTGGGGAGACAGAGGGAGAGTCTGCCAGCACACACCACAAAGCGCTATATATACAAGGGATATCCTTATATTAAGTGCTCCCTTATAGCTGCTTTAATATATATATATATAGCCATTAATGTGCCCCCCCTCTCTGTTTTACCCTGTTTCTGTAGTGCAGTGCAGGGGAGAGACCTGGGAGCCGTTCTGACCAGCGGAGCTGTGACAGAAAATGGCGCCGTGTGTTGAGGAGATAGGCCCCGCCCCTTTTTCGGCGGGTTCTTCTCCCGCTATTTTTCCAGTCAGGCAGGGGTTAAATATTATTTTTAGCCTTGTATAAGGTTTATATTTGCCTCTCAGAGCGCCCCCCCCCAGCGCTCTGCACCCTCAGTGACTGCCCAGTGAAGTGTGCTGAGAGGAAAATGGCGCACAGCTGCAGTGCTGTGCGCTACCTTATGAAGACTGAGGAGTCTTCAGCCGCCGGTTTCCGGACCTCTTCACGCTTCAGCATCTGCAAGGGGGTCGGCGGCGCGGCTCCGGGACCGGACTCCACGGCTGGGCCTGTGTTCGATCCCTCTGGAGCTAATGGTGTCCAGTAGCCAAGCAGCAAATCCACTCTGCATGCAGGTGAGTTTACTACTTTCCCCCTAAGTCCCACGTTGCAGTGATCCTGTTGCCAGCAGGACTCACTGTAAAGAAAAAAACCTAAACTAAACTTTCTCTAAGCAGCTCTTTAGGAGAGCCACCTAGATTGCACCCTTCTCGTTCGGGCACAAAATCTAACTGGAGTCTGGAGGAGGGTCATGGGGGGAGGAGCCAGTGCACACCACCTGACCTAGTAAAGCTTTACTTTTTTGTGCCCTGTCTCCTGCGGAGCCGCTATTCCCCATGGTCCTTTCAGGAACCCCAGCATCCACTTAGGACGATAGAGAAAGAATGATAAAGCACCAGCCAACCAACTTCTGTCATTTTTCAAACACATCCTGTAACATGGCAGTTAGGAAGCTGATTGGCTGTTCATTTATCACTCTTTGGGGGAGATTCAAATGTTTGAAAAGTCGTTTGAGTGTCTGTTTTTCCTGTCTATTAGATAGGAAAAAACAGACAGCCAACTGACTTTTCAAACATTTGAATCTCCCCCATTATCCGTCTCCACTTTTTAAGGATTCATACATTTGGGCCCATTTGACTACTAAACCGTGGCACCCCTGCAATCGCCCTGAGACATCCCACCGTAGCACATCAACCAGTTTGGAAAACACTGCTCATGGTGGTCTCTGTAATAGGCAGAAATTTAGTTTGATTGAATAGAATTAAAGAGACAGCTCTTAGTACCACTTAGTCCCTTTCCTCAGACATACTAAGAGCTTGTGGTTTCATTAATCCTGCTCATCCAATAAAAGGATCAAATTTACGGCATTTTCCTTATATCCACATCCAGTGTGGTAGTAATCTGTAACTAAAACTGCAATATGGGAAAGATGTATGCCCTGTATATAAGTAGAGCTAATTTGCTAATTTTTGTCTTTAGAAAACAATGTTTTTATTGGAGCAGTCCTATACAAAAGAACAGTGGACATGAGACAAGGCTGAGCTGAATGAACAATAACAGAATATGTACATCCAATAAGCATTTTACAAGCACAATAAAAATAACCAAACTAAAACAAGAAATGAAAGAAAAAAGACAAAGGACAGTGGGGGTCATGCAGATCCGATCGCTGAGCAGCAATTTTTGCAGTCCTGCGATCAGACAGTCGCCGCCTACAGGGGTAGTGTTTTTTCGCTGTGCAAGTGTGCGATCGCATGTGTAGCAGAGCTGCACAAACTGGTTTTGTGTAGTCTCTGCGCAGCCCAGGACTTACTCTTCCAGTGCGATGAGAATAGGCTGTTCGGGACCGGAGCGGACGTCAGACACCCTCCCTGAAAACGCTTGAGCCCACCTGCGTTTTTCCGGACACTACCTAAAAACGGTCAGTTGCCACCTGCAAACGGCTTCTTTCTATCAATCTCCTTGCGAACGCCCGTGCTAATACTGTAGATCCTTCGCACCATCCTGTCGCAGGGCGCCGATACCCGTTGCAGCCGTACAACGTGCAAGCACAGTGTGGTGCATACGCATGCGCAGTTCGGACCTGATCGTCTGCTGTGCGAAAACGCACAGCAGCGATCAGATCTGAATTATCCCCTGTATCCAGTTTTGTTTTTTGTTTGTTAGAAATTAAAACTTAAAGAAGAGTAGAAAAGGAAGTAAAACAGGTAGACAAAGGGCAATAATAGAGGGAGAAATTCAAAAAACAGTATTGTAGAAAAGTGTAGTTAAATTAAATTAAAGGAGCTTAAAAAAAAGAAAAAAAAAAAGAAAAAAAAAAGAGACAAAAAAAGAAAGAAAGAACACAAAAGGAATCAGCAGAATCCAGTGATGGTGATAGATTGTATTTAAAACCATGGGGACTACACGGAATGGGACATGGATACTGTTTTGTTCTGCAGGATGGTGATCTTTTCCAGTGGTCCTCAAACTGTGTGCCGTGGTACCCTGGGGTGACTCAGGACCAGGAGTGTAGTGAGGGTGGCTCCGGTGGAGCACCAAGTTCTGGACGCCAAAGTAGCTAGAGGGCTCACTGCCGACTGCCACCACCCCTTCCAGCGGGTCACTTTACTAGCAGCCGCAGAGCAGGAGGAGAAGAAGCAGAGGGGGTGTACACTGACTCGGAGACTAGGCAGGGAACAGGGCAGGCCAGAGGCAACAGCAGGAGACACCGACAGCCGGCACATGCTTCGGCATGTTCTGCACGCCCTCTGTATATGTCTCACTGTCTGCTTGTAGTTGTGCAGCAGGGTTACTACTGTCCTGTAGCACCACTCTCTGCCCCTGCTGCTGCAGCATCTCTTTCTTTCCTGGAAGCTGCAGAACATGTCTCTACTTCAGATACTGCAGCATCTCTTGCTGCCCCGGCTTCTGCAGAACCACTCTCTGACCCGGCTGCTATAGCACTCCTCTCTGACCCGGCTGCTGCAGTACTTTTCTCTACATTGATGCTGGCAGTTCCAGTGTATTATTTTCATAGAGGCATTGGGGGATTATTAAAGTCGGGGGAGGGGGCAATTTTGGTGCATTATTTTCATTGAGAGTTCAGGGGGGTTTCAGGGCTGTGGGAGGGGGTCACATATGAGGCTTTATTTTCACTGAGGAATTGTGAGGTCAGGTTAGTCGGGGCATATATAATGTTTTTAATGTGTTTGACCTAAACAAGTAAATCGTTAAATACAGCGGCTCTAGCATGGTGTAATGTGTATAAGGGGCTCAAATGTAGTGTAACGTGTATACGGGGCTCTACTGTGTGATTTAATGTGAATAACAGACACTACTGTGCGGTGTAATGTAAATCCCTAAAATTGTACTACTCTGTGACCACGCACCTTCCCAATGAAGCCATTATTTTTTTATATACATATTCTGCAGCGCTTTACAGAGTATAGTTTGCCATTCACATCAGTCCCTGTCCCATGGGAGCTTACAATCTATGGGGCAGATGTATTAAAGTGGAGAAGGCATAAGGAAGTGATAAACGCACCAGTCAGTCGCTCCTGCCAGTTTACATATTGGAGCGGATTGGCTGGTGCATTTATCACCAATTTATCACTTCCTTATGCCTTCTCCAGGTTAATACATTTGCCCCTACATTCCTTACCACACACAGACACACACAATAGGGTTAATTTTTGTTGGGAGCCAATTAACCTACCAGTATATTATTGTATTGTGGGAGCTAACCAGAGTTCCCGGAGGAAACCCAAGCAAGCTCGGGGAGAATATACAAACTCCACACAGTTAGGGCCATGGTGGGAATCAAACCCATAAACTCAGTGCTGTGAGGTAGCAATGCTAACCATTACACCGTCTGTACTGCCATGCCCCTATATTGTTGTTGCAAGCCTTCGGCATGCACTGACCCTAGAGGGGCACCCAAAGGAAACTTTCGCCCTGAGCTCCACAAGGTCTAGAACCGGCCCTGTCACCAATTTAGGATTTTTAAATATTGTTTTTTTTCAAATGTAATATGCCAACCAATTCAATACAGGGGAGGTGGGCGCCAAAACAGACCTTGCTCCGGTCACTGTGGCACCTAGCTACACCTCTGCTCGGGACACTTGCAGGGGTGCCCTGGGTTAGTGGTCCAGGACCAATTCAAATTATTTATGGTCAATGTAATAGTCAAAACCAGAGCTGGTGGTTGTCAATCATAAAATATGTGGACAAACAAAAGCAAATCTTGTCCCTCACCTCACAACTGACCCTATGGATGACATATAAACACGAATTTACTTAATTTAATATTTCTTACTAAATTTCTCAACAAGAAACTTTTATCCTAGGGGTACCGTGAAAAAAACATTGATACTTTAGGGCGCCATGATTCAAAAAAGTTTGGGAACTACTGATTTATTCCATAGAAACGTCATTGATTTAGCTAAAACAGTGACCATCACTGGGGGACTGACACATCTAGTGTTTTGCTGTTAGGGATTTAGGGTCTATTACTAAGCCTTGGATGGAGATAAAGTACCAGCTTCTAACTGTCATTTTTCAAACCCAGCCTGTGACATGGTAGTTAGGAGCTGATTGGCTGGAACTTTATCTCCATCCACTTCATCTCAATTCAAGGCTTAGTAAATAGACCCCTTAGCCTTGAATAGAAGCATTTATTAGGGCCACCAATGGGTCCAGGGTCATGTCAGATCCAATTACATGGCTAATCAGAGACTGGAAGTGACCCCATATGGAGAAATGTAGCCTCCTCTCCACAAAGCCTCCAACAGGAAATGGATACCCCAGGGAAAATAGCGTGGAGCTTGGTTGACAAATTTACTCCATAGAGGGAGATAAAGTACCAGCCATCCAGCTCCAAACTGCCATATTACAGGCTGTGTTATGAACATGCTGATTGGTTGCCAGTTTATCTCCCTCACCTTTATCTCTCTCCAAGGCTTAGTACATATGCCTCATAGTCATGTGTAGCATTTGTTAAAAAACTGTATTAATAACGTATAGCATTAAGTGGTATTATATTATTATTATTATTATTATTACTATTACATTTTATTTATAAAGGCAACACAAGTGTTCGCAGCGCTATACAAAGGACAGTACCGGGAGACAAAACTTAGCATTACAGTAAATAAGAATTTACTTACCGATAATTCTATTTCTCGTAGTCCGTAGTGGATGCTGGGGACTCCGTCAGGACCATGGGGATTAGCGGCTCCGCAGGAGACAGGGCACAAAAGTAAAAGCTTTAGGATCAGGTGGTGTGCACTGGCTCCTCCCCCTATGACCCTCCTCCAAGCCTCAGTTAGGATACTGTGCCCGGACGAGCGTACACAATAAGGAAGGATTTTGAATCCCGGGTAAGACTCATACCAGCCACACCAATCACACTGTACAACCTGTGATCTGAACCCAGTTAACAGCATGATAACAGCGGAGCCTCTGAAAAGATGGCTCACAACAATAATAACCCGATTTTTGTAACAATAACTATGTACAAGTATTGCAGACAATCCGCACTTGGGATGGGCGCCCAGCATCCACTACGGACTACGAGAAATAGAATTATCGGTAAGTAAATTCTTATTTTCTCTGACGTCCTAAGTGGATGCTGGGGACTCCGTCAGGACCATGGGGATTATACCAAAGCTCCCAAACGGGCGGGAGAGTGCGGATGACTCTGCAGCACCGAATGAGAGAACTCCAGGTCCTCCTCAGTCAGGGTGTGCCCCTGACCAAGTATCAGCTCGGCAAAGTTGTAAAGCCGAGACCCCTCGGGCAGCCGCCCAAGATGAGCCCACCTTCCTTGTGGAATGGGCATTTACATATTTTGGCTGTGGCAGGCCTGCCACAGAATGTGCAAGCTGAATTGTACTACACATCCAACTAGCAATCGTCTGCTTAGAAGCAAGAGCACCCAGTTTGTTGGGTGCATACAGGATAACAGCAAGTCAGTTTTCCTGACTCCAGCCGTCCTGGAAACTATATTTTCAGGGCCCTGACAACATCTAGCAACTTGGAGTCCTCCAAGTCCCTAGTAGCCGCAGGTACCACAATAAGCTGGTTCGGGTGAAACACTGACACCACCTTAGGGAGAAACTGGGGATGAGTCCGCAGCTCTGCCCTGTCCGAATGGACAATCAGATATGGGCTTTTTTTGAGACAAACGCCGCCAATTCTGACACTCGCCTGGCCGAGGCCAGGGCCAACAGCATGGTCACTTTCCCTGTGAGATATTTCAAATCCACAGATTTGAGCGGTTTAAACCAATGTGATTTTAGGAATCCCAGAACTACGTTGAGATTAGAGATGAGCGGGTTCGGTTTCTCTGAATCCGAACCCGCCCGAACTTCATGGTTTTTTTTCACGGGTCCGAGCAGACTCGGATCCTCCCGCCTTGCTCGGTTAACCCGAGCGCGCCCGAACGTTATCATGACGCTGTCGGATTCTCGCGAGACTCGGATTCTATATAAGGAGCCGCGCGTCGCCGCCATTTTCACACGTGCATTGAGATTGATAGTGAGAGGACGTGGCTGGCGTCCTCTCCATTTAGATTATAAGAGAGAGAGATTTACTGGAGCTTAGGACTAGGAGGAGTACTGTAGAAGTGTAGAGAGTGCAGAGAGTTTACTAGTGAGTGACCACCAGACAGTGCAGTTTATTTAATATATCCGTTCTCTGCCTGAAAAAAGCGATACACACAGTGACTCAGTCACATACCATATCTGTGTGCACTGCTCAGGCTCAGCCCAGTGTGCTGCATCATCTATATATATTATATATCTGTCTGACTGCTCAGCTCACACAGCTTATAATTGTGGGGGAGACTGGGGAGCACTGCAGTGCCAGTTATAGGTTATAGCAGGAGCCAGGAGTACATAATATTATATAGTGAGTGACCACCAGACAGTGCAGTTTATTTAATATATCCGTTCTCTGCCTGAAAAAAGCGATACACACAGTGACTCAGTCACATACCATATCTGTGTGCACTGCTCAGGCTCAGCCCAGTGTGCTGCATCATCTATATATATTATATATCTGTCTGACTGCTCAGCTCACACAGCTTATAATTGTGGGGGAGACTGGGGAGCACTGCAGTGCCAGTTATAGGTTATAGCAGGAGCCAGGAGTACATAATATTATATTAAAATTAAACAGTGCACACTTTTGCTGCAGGAGTGCCACTGCCAGTGTGACTGACCAGTGACCTGACCACACTGACCACCAGTATAGTTAGTAGTATACTTATATTGTGATTGCCTGAAAAAGTTAAACACTCGTCGTGTGACTTCACTTGTGTGTTGTTTTTTTTTTTATTCTATAAAAATAAAACTCATTCTGCTGACAGACAGTGTCCAGCAGGTCCGTCATTATATAATATATAATATATACCTGTCCAGCTGCAGTAGTGATATATATATATTTTTTATATCATTTATCATCCAGTCGCAGCAGACACAGTACGGTAGTTCACGGCTGTGGCTACCTCTGTGTCTGCACTCGGCAGGCAGTCCGTCCATAATTGTATACCACCTAACCGTGGTTTTTTTTTCTTCTTTATACATACATACTACTACGACATCTCTTTATCAACCAGTCTATATTAGCAGCAGACACAGTACAGTACGGTAGTTCACGGCTGTGGCTACCTCTGTGTCTGCACTCGGCAGGCAGTCCGTCCATAATTGTATACCACCTAACCGTGGTTTTTTTTTCTTTCTTCTTTATACATACATAGTTACATAGACATCTCTTTATCAACCAGTCTATATTAGCAGCAGACACAGTACAGTACGGTAGTTCACGGCTGTGGCTACCTCTGTGTCTGCACTCGGCAGGCAGTCCGTCCATAATTGTATACCACCTAACCGTGGTTTTTTTTTCCTTTCTTCTTTATACATACATAGTTACATAGACATCTCTTTATCAACCAGTCTATATTAGCAGCAGACACAGTACAGTACGGTAGTTCACGGCTGTGGCTACCTCTGTGTCTGCACTCGGCAGGCAGTCCGTCCATAATTGTATACCACCTAACTGTGGTTTTTTTTTCTTTCTTCTTTATACATACATAGTTACATAGACATCTCTTTATCAACCAGTCTATATTAGCAGCAGACACAGTACAGTACGGTAGTTCACGGCTGTGGCTACCTCTGTGTCTGCACTCGGCAGGCAGTCCGTCCATAATTGTATACCACCTAACCGTGGTTTTTTTTTCTTTCTTCTTTATACATACATACTACTACGACATCTCTTTATCAACCAGTCTATATTATTAGCAGCAGACACAGTACAGTACGGTAGTTCACGGCTGTGGCTACCTCTGTGTCTGCACTCGGCAGGCAGTCCGTCCATAATTGTATACCACCTAACCGTGGTTTTTTTTTCTTTCTTCTTTATACATACATACTACTACGACATCTCTTTATCAACCAGTCTATATTAGCAGCAGACACAGTACAGTACGGTAGTTCACGGCTGTGGCTACCTCTGTGTCTGCACTCGGCAGGCAGTCCATAATTGTATACTAGTATCCATCTCCATTGTTTACCTGAGGTGCCTTTTAGTTGTGCCTATTAAAATATGGAGAACAAAAATGTTGAGGTTCCAAAATTAGGGAAAGATCAAGATCCACTTCCACCTCGTGCTGAAGCTGCTGCCACTAGTCATGGCCGAGACGATGAAATGCCAGCAACGTCGTCTGCCAAGGCCGATGCCCAATGTCATAGTACAGAGCATGTCAAATCCAAAACACCAAATATCAGAAAAAAAGGACTCCAAAACCTAAAATAAAATTGTCGGAGGAGAAGCGTAAACTTGCCAATATGCCATTTACGACACGGAGTGGCAAGGAACGGCTGAGGCCCTGGCCTATGTACATGGCTAGTGGTTCAGCTTCACATGAGGATGGAAGCACTCAGCCTCTCGCTAGAAAAATGAAAAGACTCAAGCTGGCAAAAGCAGCACAGCAAAGAACTGTGCATTCTTCGAAATCCCAAATCCACAAGGAGAGTCCAATTGTGTCGGTTGCGATGCCTGACCTTCCCAACACTGGACGTGAAGAGCATGCGCCTTCCACCATTTGCACGCCCCCTGCAAGTGCTGGAAGGAGCACCCGCAGTCCAGTTCCTGATAGTCAGATTGAAGATGTCAGTGTTGAAGTACACCAGGATGAGGAGGATATGGGTGTTGCTGGCGCTGGGGAGGAAATTGACCAGGAGGATTCTGATGGTGAGGTGGTTTGTTTAAGTCAGGCACCCGGGGAGACACCTGTTGTCCGTGGGAGGAATATGGCCGTTGACATGCCAGGTGAAAATACCAAAAAAATCAGCTCTTCGGTGTGGAGGTATTTCACCAGAAATGCGGACAACAGGTGTCAAGCCGTGTGTTCCCTTTGTCAAGCTGTAATAAGTAGGGGTAAGGACGTTAACCACCTCGGAACATCCTCCCTTATACGTCACCTGCAGCGCATTCATAATAAGTCAGTGACAAGTTCAAAAACTTTGGGTGACAGCGGAAGCAGTCCACTGACCAGTAAATCCCTTCCTCTTGTAACCAAGCTCACGCAAACCACCCCACCAACTCCCTCAGTGTCAATTTCCTCCTTCCCCAGGAATGCCAATAGTCCTGCAGGCCATGTCACTGGCAATTCTGACGATTCCTCTCCTGCCTGGGATTCCTCCGATGCATCCTTGCGTGTAACGCCTACTGCTGCTGGCGCTGCTGTTGTTGCTGCTGGGAGTCGATGGTCATCCCAGAGGGGAAGTCGTAAGCCCACTTGTACTACTTCCAGTAAGCAATTGACTGTTCAACAGTCCTTTGCGAGGAAGATGAAATATCACAGCAGTCATCCTGCTGCAAAGCGGATAACTGAGGCCTTGACAACTATGTTGGTGTTAGACGTGCGTCCGGTATCCGCCGTTAGTTCACAGGGAACTAGACAATTTATTGAGGCAGTGTGCCCCCGTTACCAAATACCATCTAGGTTCCACTTCTCTAGGCAGGCGATACCGAGAATGTACACGGACGTCAGAAAAAGACTCACCAGTGTCCTAAAAAATGCAGTTGTACCCAATGTCCACTTAACCACGGACATGTGGACAAGTGGAGCAGGGCAGGGTCAGGACTATATGACTGTGACAGCCCACTGGGTAGATGTATGGACTCCCGCCGCAAGAACAGCAGCGGCGGCACCAGTAGCAGCATCTCGCAAACGCCAACTCTTTCCTAGGCAGGCTACGCTTTGTATCACCGCTTTCCAGAATACGCACACAGCTGAAAACCTCTTACGGCAACTGAGGAAGATCATCGCGGAATGGCTTACCCCAATTGGACTCTCCTGTGGATTTGTGGCATCGGACAACGCCAGCAATATTGTGTGTGCATTAAATATGGGCAAATTCCAGCACGTCCCATGTTTTGCACATACCTTGAATTTGGTGGTGCAGAATTTTTTAAAAAACGACAGGGGCGTGCAAGAGATGCTGTCGGTGGCCAGAAGAATTGCGGGACACTTTCGGCGTACAGGCACCACGTACAGAAGACTGGAGCACCACCAAAAACTACTGAACCTGCCCTGCCATCATCTGAAGCAAGAAGTGGTAACGAGGTGGAATTCAACCCTCTATATGCTTCAGAGGTTGGAGGAGCAGCAAAAGGCCATTCAAGCCTATACAATTGAGCACGATATAGGAGGTGGAATGCACCTGTCTCAAGCGCAGTGGAGAATGATTTCAACGTTGTGCAAGGTTCTGATGCCCTTTGAACTTGCCACACGTGAAGTCAGTTCAG
Organism: Pseudophryne corroboree; assembly: GCF_028390025.1. Lineage (NCBI taxonomy): Eukaryota > Metazoa > Chordata > Amphibia > Anura > Myobatrachidae > Pseudophryne > Pseudophryne corroboree. Next base: position 273,720,624 of record NC_086446.1, read on the forward strand.
ACACTGCCAGCCTGAGTCAGGTCATTCCCCTCATCAGGCTTTTGCAGAAGAAGCTGGAGACATTGAAGGAGGAGCTAACACGGAGCGATTCCGCTAGGCATGTGGGACTTGTGGATGGAGCCCTTAATTCGCTTAACAAGGATTCACGGGTGGTCAATCTGTTGAAATCAGAGCACTACATTTTGGCCACCGTGCTCGATCCTAGATTTAAAGCCTACCTTGGATCTCTCTTTCCGGCAGACACAAGTCTGCTGGGGTTGAAAGACCTGCTGGTGACAAAATTGTCAAGTCAAGCGGAACGCGACCTGTCAACATCTCCTCCTTCACATTCTCCCGCAACTGGGGGTGCGAGGAAAAGGCTCAGAATTCCGAGCCCACCCGCTGGCGGTGATGCAGGGCAGTCTGGAGCGACTGCTGATGCTGACATCTGGTCCGGACTGAAGGACCCGACAACGATTACGGACATGTCGTCTACTGTCACTGCATATGATTCTCTCAACATTGATAGAATGGTGGAGGATTATATGAGTGACCGCATCCAAGTAGGCACGTCACACAGTCCGTACTTATACTGGCAGGAAAAAGAGGCAATTTGGAGGCCCTTGCACAAACTGGCTTTATTCTACCTAAGTTGCCCTCCCACAAGTGTGTACTCCGAAAGAGTGTTTAGTGCAGCCGCTCACCTTGTCAGCAATCGGCGTACGAGGTTACATCCAGAAAATGTGGAGAAGATGATGTTCATTAAAATGAATTATAATCAATTCCTCCGCGGAGACATTGACCAGCAGCAATTGCCTCCACAAAGTACACAGGGAGCTGAGATGGTGGATTCCAGTGGGGACGAATTGATAATCTGTGAGGAGGGGGATGTACACGGTGATATATCGGAGGGTGATGATGAGGTGGACATCTTGCCTCTGTAGAGCCAGTTTGTGCAAGGAGAGATTAATTGCTTCTTTTTTGGGGGGGGTCCAAACCAACCCGTCATATCAGTCACAGTCGTGTGGCAGACCCTGTCACTGAAATGATGGGTTGGTTAAAGTGTGCATGTCCTGTTTTGTTTATACAACATAAGGGTGGGTGGGAGGGCCCAAGGACAATTCCATCTTGCACCTCTTTTTTCTTTTCTTTTTCTTTGCATCATGTGCTGATTGGGGAGGGTTTTTTGGAAGGGACATCCTGCGTGACACTGCAGTGCCACTCCTAAATGGGCCCGGTGTTTGTGTCGGCCACTAGGGTCGCTAATCTTACTCACACAGTCAGCTACCTCATTGCGCCTCTTTTTTTCTTTGCGTCATGTGCTGTTTGGGGAGGGTTTTTTGGAAGGGACATCCTGCGTGACACTGCAGTGCCACTCCTAGATGGGCCCGGTGTTTGTGTCGGCCACTAGGGTCGCTAATCTTACTCACACAGCTACCTCATTGCGCCTCTTTTTTTCTTTGCGTCATGTGCTGTTTGGGGAGGGTTTTTTGGAAGGGACATCCTGCGTGACACTGCAGTGCCACTCCTAGATGGGCCCGGTGTTTGTGTCGGCCACTAGGGTCGCTTATCTTACTCACACAGCGACCTCGGTGCAAATTTTAGGACTAAAAATAATATTGTGAGGTGTGAGGTATTCAGAATAGACTGAAAATGAGTGTAAATTATGGTTTTTGAGGTTAATAATACTTTGGGATCAAAATGACCCCCAAATTCTATGATTTAAGCTGTTTTTTAGTGTTTTTTGAAAAAAACACCCGAATCCAAAACACACCCGAATCCGACAAAAAAAATTTCGGTGAGGTTTTGCCAAAACGCGTTCGAACCCAAAACACGGCCGCGGAACCGAACCCAAAACCAAAACACAAAACCCGAAAAATTTCAGGCGCTCATCTCTAGTTGAGATCCCACAGTGCCACTGGAGGCACAAAAGGGGGTTGTATATGCAGTACTCCCTTGACAAATTTCTGGACTTCAGGAACTGAAGCCAATTCTTTCTGGAAGAAAAATCGACAGGGCCGAAATTTGAACCTTAATGGACCCCAATTTGAGGCCCATAGACACTCCTGTTTGCAGGAAATGCAGGAAACGACCGAGTTGAAATTTCTTCATGGGGCCTTCCTGGCCTCACACCACGCAACATATTTTCGCCACATGTGGTGATAATCTTGTGCGGTCACCTCCTTCCTGGCTTTGACCAGGGTAGGAATGACCTCTTCCGGAATGCCTTTTTCCCTTAGGATCCGGCGTTCAACCGCCATGCCGTCAAGCGCAGCCGCGGTAAGTCTTGGAACAGACATGGTACTTGCTGAAGCAAGTCCCTTCTTAGCGGCAGAGGCCATGAGTCCTCTGTGAGCATCTTTTGAAGTTCCGGGTACCAAGTCCTTCTTGGCCAATCCGGAGCCACGAGTATAGTTCTTACTCCTCTACGTCTTATAATTCTCAATACCTTGGGTATGAGAAGCAGAGGAGGGAAGACATACACCGACTGGTACACCCACGGTGTTACCAGAACGTCCACAGCTATTGCCTGAGGGTCTTTTGACCTGGCGCAATTTCACAATCATGTGGAAGACTTCCCGATGAAGTCCCCACTCTCCCGGGTGGAGGTTGTGCCTGCTGAGGAAGTCTGCTTCCCAGTTGTCCACTCCCGGAATGAACACTGCTGACAGTGCTATCACATGATTTTCCGCCCAGCGAAAAATCCTTGCAGTTTCTGCCATTGCCCTCCTGCTTCTTGTGCCGCCCTGTCTGTTTACGTGGGCGACTGCCGTGATGTTGTCCCACTGGATCAATACCGGCTGACCTTGAAGCAGAGGTCTTGCTAAGCTTAGAGCATTGTAAATTGCCCTTAGCTCCAGTATATTTATGTGGAGAAAAATCTCCAGACTTGATCACACTCCCTGGAAATTTTTTCCCTGTGTGACTGCTCCCCAGCCTCTCAGGCTGGCCCCCGTGGTCACCAGCATCCAATCCTGAATGCCGAATCTGCGGCCCTCTAGAAAATGAGCACTCTGTAACCACCACAGGAGAGACACCCTTGTCCTTGGAGATCGGGTTATCCGCTGATGCATCTGAAAATGCGATCCGGACCATTTGTCCAGCAGATCCCACTGAAAAGTTCTTGCGTGGAATCTGCCGAATGGAATCGCTTCGTAATAAGCCACCATTTTTCCCAGGACTCTTGTGCAATGATGCACTGACACTTTTCCTGGTTTTAGGAGGTTCCTGACTAGCTCGGATAACTCCCTGGCTTTCTCCTCCGGGAGAAACACCTTTTTCTGGACTGTGTCCAGAACCATCCCTAGGAACAGCAGACGTGTCGTCGGAAACGGCTGCGATTTTGGATATTTAGAATCCACCCGTGCTGTCGTAGAACTACTTGAGATAGTGCTACTCCGACTTCCAACTGTTCTCTGGACCTTGCCCTTATCAGGAGATCGTCCAAGTAAGGGATAATTAAGACGCCTTTTCTTTGAAGAAGAATCATCATTTCGGCCATTACTTTGGTAAAGACCCGGGGTGCCGTGGACAATCCAAACGGCAGCGTCTGAAACGGATAGTGACAGTTCCGTACCACGAACCTGAGGTACCCTTGGAGAGAAGGGCAATTTGGGACATGGAGGTAAGCATCCTTGATGTCCAGGGACACCATATAGTCCCCTTCTTCCTGGTTCGCTATCACTGCTCTGAGTGACTCCATCTTGATTTGAACCTTTGTATGTAAGTGTTCAAAGATTTCCCATTTAGAATAGGTCTCACCGAGCCGTCTGGCTTCAGTACCACAATATAGTGTGGAATAATACCCCTTTCCTTGTTGTAGGAGGGGTACTTTGATTATCACCTGCTGGGACTACAGCTTGTGAATTGTTTCCAATACTGCCTCCCTGTCGGAGGAAGACGTTGGTAAAGCAGACATCAGGAGCCTGCGAGGGGGAGACGTCTCGAATCTCCAGTCTGTACCCCTGGGATACTACTTGTAGGATCCAGGGGTCCACTTGCGAGTGAGCCCACTACGCGCTGAAACTCGAGACGACCCCCCACCGCACTTGAGTCCGCTTGTACGGCCCCAGCGTCATGCTGAGGACTTGGCAGAAGCTGTGGAGGGCTTCTGTTCCTGGGAATGGGCTGCCTGCTGCAGTCTTCTTCCCTTTCCTCTATCCCTGGGCAGATATGACTGGCCTTTTGCCCGCTTGCCCTTATGGGGACGAAAGGACGGAGGCTGAAAAGACGGTGTCTTTTTCTGCTGAGATGTGATTTGGGGTAAAAAAGTTGGATTTTCCAGCTGTTGCCGAGGCCACCAGGTCCGATGGACCGACCCCAAATAACTCCTCCCCTTTATACGGCAATACTTCCATGTGCCGTTTGGAATCTGCATCACCTGACCACTGTCGTGTCCATAAACATCTTCTGGCAGATATGGACATCGCACTTACTCTTGATGCCAGAGTGCAAATATCCCTCTGTGCATCTCGCATATATAGAAATGCATCCTTTAAATGCTCTATAGTCAATAAAATACTGTCCCTGTCAAGGGTATCAATATTTTCAGTCAGGGAATCCGACCAAGCCACCCCAGCGCTGCACATCCAGGCTGAGGCGATCGCTGGTCGCAGTATAACACCAGTATGTGTGTATATACCTTTTTAGGATATTTTTCAGCCTCTCAGCTGGCTCCTTGAGGGCGGCCCTATCTGGAGACGGTACCGCCACTTGTTTTGATAAGCGTGTGAGCGCCTTATCCACCCTAAAGGGTGTTTCCCAACGCGCCCTAACTTCTGGCGGGAAAGGGTATACCGCCAATAATTTTCTATCGGGGGAAACCCACGCATCATCACACACTTCATTTAATTTATCTGATTCAGGAAAAACTACAGGTAGTTTTTTCACACCCCACATAATACCCTTCTTGTGGTACTTGTAGTATCAGAAATATGTAACACCTCCTTCATTGCCCTTAACATGTAACGTGTGGCCCTAAAGGAAAATACGTTTGTTTCTTCACCGTCGACACTGGAGTCAGTGTCCGTGTCTGTGTCGACCGACTGAGGTAAATGAGCGTTTTACAGCCCCTGACGGTGTTTGAGACGCCTGGACAGGTACTAATTTGTTTGCCAGCCGTCTCATGTCGTCAACCGACCTTGCAGCGTGTTGACATTATCACGTAATTCCTTAAATAAGCCATCCATTCCGGTGTCGACTCCCTAGAGAGTGACATCACCATTTCAGGCAATTGCTCCGCCTCCTCACCAACATCGTCCTCATACATGTCGACACACACGTATCGACACACAGCACACACACAGGGAATGCTCTGATAGAGGACAGGACCCCACTAGCCCTTTGGGGAGACAGAGGGAGAGTTTGCCAGCACACACCAAAAACGCTATAATTATACAGGGACAACCTTTATATAAGTGTTTTTCCCTTATAGCATTTTAATATATATATACATATCGCCAAATGAGTTCCCCCCCTCTCTGTTTTAACCCTGTTTCTGTAGTGCAGTGCGGGGGAGAGCCTGGGAGCCTTCCCACCAGCATTTCTGTGAGGGAAAATGGCGCTGTGTGCTGAGGAGAATAGGCCCCGCCCCCTTTTCGGCGGGCTTCTTCTCCCGTTTTTCTGAGACCTGGCAGGGGTTAAATACATCCATATAGCCCCCAGGGGCTATATGTGATGTATTTTTAGCCAGAATAAGGTACTATCATTGCTGCCCAGGGCGCCCCCCCCCCCCCCAGCGCCCTGCACCCTCAGTGACCGCTGCTATGAAGTGTGCTGACAACAATGGCGCACAGCTGCAGTGCTGTGCGCTACCTTATGAAGACTGAAGAGTCTTCTGCCGCCGTTTCTGGACCTCTTCACTTTTCGGCATCTGCAAGGGGGGTCGGCGGCGCGGCTCCGGGACGAACCCCAGGGTGAGACCTGTGTTCCGACTCCCTCTGGAGCTAATGGTGTCCAGTAGCCTAAGAAGCCAATCCATCCTGCACGCAGGTGAGTTCACTTCTCTCCCCTAAGTCCCTCGTAGCAGTGAGCCTGTTGCCAGCAGGACTCACTGAAAATAAAAAACCTAACAAACTTTTACTCTAAGCAGCTCTTTAGGAGAGCCACCTAGATTGCACCCTTCTCGGCCGGGCACAAAAATCTAACTGAGGCTTGGAGGAGGGTCATAGGGGGAGGAGCCAGTGCACACCACCTGATCCTAAAGCTTTTACTTTTGTGCCCTGTCTCCTGCGGAGCCGCTAATCCCCATGGTCCTGACGGAGTCCCCAGCATCCACTTAGGACGTCAGAGAAAATAAATAACAAACAGAGTACAGGTAACAATGAGCACCACAATTCTCACAACATAATACAGCTTAGATATAAGTAGCGAGGGAGTGATCAGCGCACTACTAGGAGCTGGTGGCCACAGATAGAGATGAGCCTTTACCAGCAGGAGAAAAAGTGGGTAAAGATGGTCGCTGAGTAGGGGAGAGCTGTGAGAGAAATATGTCAAGAAGAGGGTTTTGACAACAAGAGGAAAGAGGGCCCTGCTCTGAGGAGCTAACAATCTGGTAGGAAGGGGCGACAGACAGATGACATGAGGTGTAAGCAGGCAGGAGGTAGCCTGATGGCAGGGTGTAAGCAAAGAAGAGATGGTCAAGGCATGAGGCAGGGAGATGGAGGAGCAGCCTCAGGACTAGGTTATGCATCGGAAAGGGTATGCTTTGATGAATAGTTGGGTTTTCAGTGCCCGTTTGAAGTTTTGCAAGGTCGGGGATAGTCTAATGGAGCGGGGGAGCGCGTTCCACTGAAGGGGTGCAGCACGGGCAAAATCTTGGATATCGAGCATGGGAAGCAGTGACCAGGGTAGAGGAGAGGCGACGGTCATTGGCCGACTGTAGGGGGCGGGAGGGAGTATGAAGGGAGAGGAGGTTGGAGATGTAGGGAGTACACCAACAACCTTTCATATACCCCTTTCAAAGTACTTGGAACTATGGAAAAACTGCATGAAATAATATAATAAATATATACTGTACATTTAGAACGGTATATTCTGGAATATCAATAGAATTCGTTTTATTTATCTCTGAATTTGAAATTCCAGTATAATAAGTGAAAATTATAATAAAATAATTCTAATACATTAAATGGCTCATGAATGATCAATTAGCAGCACCTATTTTTATGTAAATTAAATTAAGTCAAGAAAATACAGGGGCCCATATTTATCAAGCCTTGGAGAGTCATCAATTGCACAGTGATAAAGTACCAACCAATCAGCTCCTAACTGCCATGTTACAGACTGTGTTGGAAAAATGACAGTTTGGAGTTGATTGGTTGCTACTTTATCACCATACAATTTATCACTCTGGATAAATCTGGGCCTAATTTTCATTTCAATTGACTAAAAAAAACAACAACTTAGTATAATGTATGCAGTACACTACTGTAAATTACTACAAGGATATTATAAGTAATTGAGGAGTTCCAAGACCATATAAAAACCAATAATTTACAGTAGGGGTGTTGAATTCCTTATAATAATAATAATAATAATAATAATAATAATCAAGCTTTGGACACTAAATCAATGACATTAGGATCACCTTTTACACCATATTTGAATTAGTTCACACATTATATGCATTGTCATCATTTGGTATATTATGAAGTATTATACTGTATACAGGTTGTTCTATCAGATTAAAAAAATAAGGGTCTATATGAATACTTTTTGCATTTTTTTTCTATTTATGAAATCTTCCTTCATAGTTCGGATCTGGGAAAATCTTGTCCCATTATTGTCTTTGAACAAAGCTGTGATTTCCTAGTAGCCATACCGCAAGTCCATTTATCTTATTGCAAGTCTGGCGTACTGGAACCTAGGTATGTGCGTAGGTCACTGATAGAAGTCTGGATGATTTTGGCTGCAATAGTTTCCTTGTTGAGCCGTTGATGAGCTGCATAACGATGACATCCCCCAAAGGAATAGAAATAGTCCCCTCCATTCCGGCCTTTGATCCAGAGAACATCTATTGGTGGCACCAGGTCTGCATCCTCCTGTAGTAGAACATGTTACATTCTCACTTTAACATTGTGAAACATTTTAGAGCAACCTATAGATACATTCGGCAAGCCCCCAAATAAGATATGTGCAGTCTTTTTCAATAAAGGAGAAATGCATCAAACCTTCGAGAGAGAGAAAACTGCCAATAGTAGTGCATAGTACATGAGATGACCGTTAAAAGCTCATTAGTTGCTATGGGTAACTTCTCCACTTTATCTCTCTCACAGGTTTGATACAACTCCCCTTAAGTGTGGAATGTTAAAATCTCTCAGATTCCTCACATTTTCTGTCATCCTTTTTATATTGTAAGTATACAATTATTGTACGTATTGAAAGTAACAATAGCTCTACTTTACTTGGTAGTCAAAGCTAAGGTTTGAAGATACTGATCCCAAGGCAGAAATCATGCAGTGGCTTTAGGGGGTAATTCAGAGTGGATTGCAGCAGCAAATTTGTTAGCAGTTGGGCAATACCATGTGCACTGCAGGCGGGGGGGGGGGGGGGGGGGCGCAGATATAACATGTGCAGAGAGAGTTAGATTTGGGTGGGGTGTGTTCAGTCTGAAATCTAAATTGCAGTGTAAAAATAAAGCAGCCAGTATATACCCTGCACAGAAACAATATAACCCACCCAAATCTAACTCTCTCTGCAAATGTTATATCTGCTCCACCTGCAGTGCACATGGTTTTGCCCAACTGCTAACAAATTTGGCGATCAACTCTGAATTACCCCCTTAGACAAGAGTAATACGGGCTTGCACTGTGTGGACACCTATATAGCATCATTGATTAGAAAAGCTGTAATATAAAGGGCTGAATAAAACAACAGTAGTTAATCACATAGGGGGACATTTACTAAGCAGTGATAAGAGCGGAGAAGTGAGCCAGTGGAGAAATTGCCCCATCAACCAATCAGCAGCTCTAATTTAGTATAATTTTATAGTATGCAAATGATAGGTGTTACTTCAGTGCTGATTGGTTGCCATGGGCACTTCTCCACTGGCTCACTTCTCCGCTCTTATCACTGCTTAGTAAATGTCCCCCATAGTCACTTATTCCTTGTGAATTGTGAAGCCAGATTCTCAAATAATGGCTCAGCCCACAGATTGGATGTTTAGACAACAGGTTCACTAAAAACAAAATAAAAATAACAGAGAAATTGTATTAATATGCACTATAAATTTGGATTAGTATACCAGTAGGTATTTTATATATAAATTATGCCCCACAAGTTGCAGTGAAAGAAAATAGCTGAGTGATTTCATATTTTCCTGCATGAGAACGAAGAGTTAATCTTAAAATCAGATTGTCAAGGGAATAAAAGGAACACATGAATAAATACCCAGCAATGATTTATATCAGTGTTCCAGTCTGGTAATGTATAGGAGCAAAAGACAATTGACCATTTGCTCCCAAACCTTGAAAACAGACAAATTAGTTAAATCTATTTGATTTAACCAATTTATCTAAACAACCATTTTTGTCCATTTTCTGGCTTTTGGGAGCAAATGGCTGATTGTCATTTGCTCCCATACATTACCAGATTTTTGTTCCAACCAGAAAGATTGGGCAGATAATCGTATACTGTGCATCCAGTGACTGGCAGCCATGATGGTTTATCTTGTCATTTCTTTGTTTAGAGCAAAAACTATTAAAACTTGGAATAATATCTTTTTTTTTTTTTTAAAGCTATATGTTTTTCAGGTTGGGCTTTACATACTACGATTAAACAATTTTTTGGCATTGATACAAGATAACCAGAGAATAGTACCCCTATCAGGTATCAGACCTGGGGCCTACACAGGTATGACCCAGGTCTAAATTCTTGGGCAAGATGCGTTCACACTGAACCCCCGGTCTGCCCTGGAATTTGGGGTGTATTTAAAGGAGACTCTTTCATGTGTATTATTCAGCTCTTGATATTTGTTAATAGCAAATAATAAGAATTTACTTACCGATAATTCTATTTCTCGTAGTCCGTAGTGGATGCTGGGGACTCCGTCAGGACCATGGGGGATTAGCGGGCTCCGCAGGAGACAGGGCACATCTAAAAAGCTTTTTAGGTCACATGGTGTGTACTGGCTCCTCCCCCTATGACCCTCCTCCAAGCCTCAGTTAGGTACTGTGCCCGGACGAGCGTACACAATAAGGAAGGATCTTGAATCCCGGGTAAGACTCATACCAGCCACACCAATCACACCGTACAACTTGTGATCTGAACCCAGTTAACAGTATGATAACAAAACGAAGTAGCCTCTGAAAAAATGGCTCACAACAATAGTAATAACCCGATTTTTGTAACAATAACTATGTACAAGCATTGCAGACAATCCGCACTTGGGATGGGCGCCCAGCATCCACTACGGACTACGAGAAATAGAATTATCGGTAAGTAAATTCTTATTTTCTCTAACGTCCTAGTGGATGCTGGGGACTCCGTCAGGACCATGGGGATTATACCAAAGCTCCCAAACGGGCGGGAGAGTGCGGATGACTCTGCAGCACCGAATGAGAGAACTCCAGGTCCTCTTTAGCCAGAGTATCAAATTTGTAAAATTTTACAAACGTGTTCTCCCCTGACCACGTAGCTGCTCGGCAAAGTTATAATGCCGAGACTCCTCGGGCAGCCGCCCAGGATGAGGCCACCTTCCTTGTGGAATGGGCATCTACATATTTCGGCTGTGGCAGGCCTGCCACAGAATGTGCAAGCTGAATTGTACTACAAATCTAGCGTGCAATAGACTGCTTAGAAGCAGGAGCACCCAGCTTGTTGGGTGCATACAATATAAACAGCAAGTCAGACTTTCTGACTCCAGCCGTCCTAACTATATATATATATATATTATATATATATATATATATATATATATATATATATATATATATATATATATATATATATATATATATATATATATATATATATATATATATATATATATTTTTAGGGCCCTGACAACGTCTAGTAACTTGGAGTCCTCCAAGTCCCCAGTAGCCGCAGGCACCACAATAGGTTGTTTCAGGTGACAACGCTGACACCCCTTTAGGAAGAAACTGAAGACGAGTCCCAGTTCTGCCCTGTTCAAATGGAAAATTCTAATATGGGCTTTTGTAAAACAAAACCGCCCATTCTTTTTGACAATCGCCTGGCCGAGGCCAGGACTAACAACATGGTCACTTTCCATGTGAGATATTGGTCAACAGCATGGTCACTTTCCATGTGAGATATTTCAAATCCACAGATTTGAGCGGTTCAAACCAATATGATTTTAAGGAATCCCAACACTATGTTGAGATCTCACGGTGCCCCTAGAGGCACAAAAGAACTGTATATGGAATACACCCTTTACAATCTGGACTTCAGGAACTGAAGTCAATTTTTTCTGGAAGAAAATCTACAGGGCCGAAATTTAAATCTTAATGAACCCCAATTTGAGGCTCAAAACACTCCTGTTTTCAGGAAGTGCAGAATCGACCTAGTTGAATTTCCTTCGTGGAGCCTTCCTGGCCTTACCCACGCAACATATTTTCACCACATGTGGTGATGACGTTGTGCGGTCACCTCCTTCCTGGCTTTGACCAAGGTAGGTATGACCTCTTATGGAATGCCTTTTTCCCTGCAGAATCCGGTATTCAACCGCCATGCCGTCAAACGCAGCCGCGGTAATTCTTGGAAAAGACATGGTACTTGCTGAAGCAAGTCCCGTCTTAGCACCCCAGGCCCTTAGTCCTCTGTGAGCATCTCTTGAAGCTCCGGGTACCAAGTCCCTCTTGGCCCATCCGGAGCCACTAGTATAGTTCATACTCCTCTATGTCTTATAATTCTCAATACCTTGGTTATGAGAAACAGAGGAGGGAACCCATACACTGACTGGTACACCCACGGTGTTACCAGAACATCCACAGCTATCGCCTGAAGGTCTCATGACCTGGCGGAATACCTGTCCCGTTTTTCGGGCGGGACGCTATCATGTCCACCTTTGGTCTTTGCCAACGGTCCACAATCATGCTGAAAAACTTCCCTATGAAGTTTCCACTCTCCCGGGTGGAGGTCATGCCTGCTGAGGAAGTCTGCTTCCCAGTCGTCCACTCCCGGAAAGAACACTGCTGACAGTGCTATCACATGATTTTCCGCCTAGCGAAAAATCCTTGCAGTTTTGTCACTGCCCTCCTGCTTCTTGTGCCGCCCTTTCTGTTTACGTGGGCGACTGCCGTGATGTTATCCCACTGGATCAATACCGGCTGACCTTGAAGCAGAGGTCTTGCTAAGTTTAGAGCCTTATAAATTTGCTCTAAGCTTATTTATGCAGAGAGAATTCTCCAGACTTAATCACACATCCCTGGAAATTTTTTCCCTGTGTGACTGTTCTCCAGCCTCTCAGGCTGGCCTCCGTGGTCACCGGCATCCAATCCTGAATGCCAAATCTGCGGCCCTCTAGAAGATGAGCACTCTGTAATCACCACAGGAGAGACACCCTTGTCCTTGGATATAGGGTTATCCGCTGATGCATCTGAGGATGCGATCCGGACCATTTGTCCAGCAGATCCCACCGAAGAGTTCTTGCGGGAAATCTGCCGAATGGAATTGCTTCGTAATAAGCCACCATTTTTACCAGGACTCTTGTGCAATGATGCACTGACACTTTTCCTGGTTTTAGGAGGATCCCGATTAGCTCGGATAACTCCCTGGCTTTCTCCACTGGGAGAAACACGTTTTTCTGGACTGTGTCCAGAATCATCCCTATGAACAGTAGACGTGTCATCGGAAAAAGCTGCGATTTTGGAATATTTAGAATCCACTCGTGCTGACGTAGAACTACTTAAGATAGTGCTACTCCGACCTCCAACTGTTCTCTGGACCTTGCCCTTATCAGGAAAGCGTCCATGTTTCCTTTTAAGAAAAATCATCATTCCGGCCATTACCTTGGTAAAGACCCGGGGCGCCGTGGACAACCCAAACGGCAGCGTCTGAACTGATAGTGACAGTTCTGTACCAGGAACCTGAAGTACCCTTGGTGAGAAGGGCAAATTTGGACCTGTAGGTAAGCGTCCCTGATATCCAGTGACACCATATCGTCCCCTTCTTCCTGGTTCGCTATCACTGCTCTGAGTGACTCCATCTTGATTTGAACGCTTGTATGTAAGTGTTCAAATATTTCAGATCTCACCGAGCCGGTTGGCTTCAGTACCACAATATAGTGTGGAATACTACCCCCTTCCATGTTGTAAGAGGGGTACTTTGATTATCACCTGCTGGGAATACAGCCTGTGAATTGTGTGAGGGGGAGATGTCTCGAATTTCCAATGTACACCTGGGATACTACATGTAGGATCCCGGAGTTCCCTTGCGAGTGAGCCCCCTGCGTACTGAAACTCTTGAGATGACCCCCTACCGCACCTGAGTCCGCTTGTACGGCCCCAGCGTTATGCTGCGGACTTGGCAGAAGCTGTGAGGGGCTTCTGTTCCTGGGAATGGGCTGCTTGCTGCAGTCTTCTTCCCTTTCCTCTACCCCTGGGCAGATATGACTGGCCTTTGCCCGCCTGCCCCTATGGGGACGAAAGGACTGAGACTGAAAAGACTGTGTCCTTTTTTGCCGATATGTGATTCGGGGTAACAAAAAGTGGATTTTTCAGCTGTTGCCATGGCCACCAGGTCCGATGGACCGCCCCTTTATACGGCAATACTTCCACATGCCGTCTGGAATCTGCCTCACCTGACCACTGTCGTGTCTTCGTCTGGCAGATATGTAAATCACATTTACTCTTGATGCCAGAATGCAAATATCCCTCTGCGCATCACGCATATATAGAAATGCATCCTTAAAATGCTCTATAGTCAATAAAATCTTGTCCCTGTCAAGGGTATCAAAATTTTCAGTCAGGAAATCCGACCAAGCCCCCTCAGCGCTGCACATCCAGGCTGAGGCGATTGCTGGTCGTAGTATAACACCAGTATGTGTGTATATACTGTCATGATATTTTTCAGCTTCCTATCAGCTGGCTTCTTGAGGGCGGCCGTATCTAGAGACGGTAACGCCATGTTTTTATAAGCGTGTGAGCGCCTTATCCACCCTAAGGTGTGTTTCCCAACTCGCCCTTACTTCTGGCGGGAAAGGGTATACCGCCCATAACTTTCTATCGGAGGAACCCCACGTATCATCACACACTTCATTTAATTTATCTGATTCAGGCAAAACTACAAGTAGTTTATTCACACCCTACAAAATACCCTTATTTGTGGTACTTGTAGTATCAGAAATATGTAACAGCTCCTTCATTGCCCTTAACATGTAACTCGTGGCCCTAAAGGAAAATTACGTATGTTTCTTCACCGTCGACACTGGGGTCAGTGTCCATGTCTGTGTCTGTCGACCGACTGAGGTAAATGGGCGTTTTTACAAGCCCCTGACGGTGTCTGAGACGCCTGGACCGGTACTAATTTGTCCGCCGGCCATCTCATGTCGTCAACCGTCTTGCAGCGTGTTGACATTATCACGTAATTCCATAAGTAGACCATCCATTCCGGTGTCGACTCCCTAGAGAGTGACATCAACATTACAGGCAATTTGCTCCGCCTCCTCACCAACATTTTCCTCATACATGTCGACACACACGTACCGACATACAGCACACACACAGGGAATGCTCTGATAGAGGACAGGACCCACTAGCCCTTTGGGGAGACAGAGGGAGAGTTTGCCAGCACACACCAAAAGCGCTATAATGTATATAACAACCCTAGAAGGTGTTGTTTCTATATATGCGCTCTTAATATATCATTATATCGCCAATTTATGCCCCCCTTCTCTTTTAACCCTGTTTCTGTAGTGCAGTGCAGGGGAGAGTGGGAGCCTTCCTCACCAGCGGAGCTGATCAGGAAAATGGCGCTGAGTGCTGAGGAGAATAAGCTCCGCCCCCTTTTCGGCGGGCTTTTCCTCCCGGTTTTTTAATAACTGGCCTGGGTTAAAATACATACATATAGCCTTAATGGCTATATGTGATGTATTTATTTGCCAAATAGGTATTTATATTGCTGCCCAGGGCGCCCCCAGCAGCGCCCTGCACCCTCCGTGACCGTGTCAGTGAGCCGTGTGACAACAATGGCGCACAGCTGCAGTGTTGTGCGCTACCTCTCTGAAGACTGTGAAGTCTTCTGCCGCCTGTTTCCGGACCTCCGTTCCGCCGTCTTTCTTCAGCGTCTGTAAGGGGGATCGGCGGCGCGGCTCCGGGACGAACCCCAGGCTGACCTGTGTTCCGACTCCCTCTGGAGCTCAGTGTCCAGTAGCCTAAGACTTCAATCCTCCTGCACGCAGGTGAGTTGCCAGTCTCTCCCCTAAGTCCCTCGTTGCAGTGATCCTGTCGCCAGCAGGAATCACTGATTAGAAACCTAAAAAAAAAACTTTACTAAATAGCTCCTTAAGAGAGCCATCCAGTTTGCACCCTTCTCGGACGGGCACAAAAACCTAACTGAGGCTTGGAGGAGGGTCATAGGGGGAGGAGCCAGTACACACCATGTGACCTAAAAAGCTTTTTAGATGTGCCCTGTCTCCTGCGGAGCCCGCTAATCCCCCATGGTCCTGACGGAGTCCCCAGCATCCACTAGGACGTTAGAGAAATGTGGTTTTATTTCCTAGTTAAACACATTTTGCTATAAAGCTGTGCTGCTAACTAGGTCATTATTTTTTATTTTTTCTTACTAAGGTCATCCCACTCACATTCCCCCTCCCGGGTATGGGTCGTTGGGTCGACACAACTTAGGTCGACAGCCATTAGGTCGACCACTGAAGGTCGATATGGGCATTAGGTCAACATGCACTAGGTCGACATGGGCATGAGGTCGACATGTACTAGGTCGACAGGTGAAAAGGTCAACATGAGTTTTTGGACTTTTTTGGGTGTCGTTTTCTATGTAAAGTGACGGGGAACCCCAATTAGTGCTCACCATATTTCGGGAAAGGTGCCTCGCTCCGCTACCGCTGTGCTCGGCACAGGTTACCGTTCCCAATTGTAGTCCACGTGGATCGTAAAGTATGAAAAAGTAAAAAAATAAAAAAGGTGACAAACTCATGTCGACCTTTTGACCTGTCGACCTAGTACATGTCTACTTAATGCCCATGTCGACCTTCAGTGGTCGACCTAATGACTGTCGGCGTAAGTTGTGTCGACCTAACGACCGTATCCTCCCCTCCCACACCCAGCTATCAGCCAGTATTACCATTCCTCAGTTCCAGAGCTACTCTTCTTGTGTGTGAACTTCCTGTAAGTACTTTATACAGCATTTGCCCAGTCTGCTGTGTAATAGTCTAAACTTAGCTGGGTTATGTTATAGCCATTAGCCGAACAGCCAGACACTTTTCTTCTAATGGGCCCTACACACTTAGCAATAATACTGAAAGATGTGAACGATCTCGTTTATTAATGTACGAGATATCGTTCATATCTTTCAGTGTGTAGGCACCAATATTGAATGATGCACAACCCCGCGCTCGTTCATCATTGGTGCTGGGTCGTTTAGACATACATGCCAATATGGACAATTTCATCCATATTAGCATGCAGGGCTATGGGGCCGGGTGACGGGGGTAGTGAAGAAACTTCACATCCCCCCTCCCCCCCTCCTCCCCGTCACCCCCCTCCCCACCACCGCCGGGTCGTCCGTCGGCCGTAACAACCGTCGGGCATCTCGGCGGCAATTCCGCCAGTGTGTACGGCCATTAACCCAGGTTGGATGCATTCACACTACAGATGACCCAGGTCACACCCGAGAAAATCCCTGGTATAGAGTAGGATATTGGACCCCGGACTTCAACCGGGACACTTCTGTTCGCACATAGCAAATACCCGGGTCAATACATGTTCATAGGAAAAGAAAATATGGGTTTTTGCTTTATATCTGAAAGGGTGTGAAAGGGTTACTATACGGAAGACACAGCTTACCACTTACTATAGTATGCACAAAAAAGCTAAATAAAAATAAGAATTTACTCACCGGTAATTCTATTTCTCGTAGTCCGTAGTGGATGCTGGGGACTCCGTAAGGACCATGGGGAATAGACGGGCTCCGCAGGAGACTGGGCACTCTAAAGAAAGATTAGGTACTATCTGGTGTGCACTGGCTCCTCCCTCTATGCCCCTCCTCCAGACCTCAGTTAAGGAAACTGTGCCCGGAAGAGCTGACATTACAAGGAAAGGATTTTGGAATCCAGGGTAAGACTCATACCAGCCACACCAATCACACTGTACAACTTGTGATAAACTTACCCAGTTAACAGTATGAACAACAACTGAGCATCACTCAACCGATGCTACATAACCATAACCCTTTGTTAAGCAATAACTATATACACGTATTGCAGAAAGTCCGCACTTGGGACGGGCGCCCAGCATCCACTACGGACTACGAGAAATAGAATTACCGGTGAGTAAATTCTTATTTTCTCTAACGTCCTAGTGGATGCTGGGGACTCCGTAAGGACCATGGGGATTATACCAAAGCTCCCAAACGGGCGGGAGAGTGCGGATGACTCTGCAGCACCGAATGGGCAAACACCAGGTCCTCCTCAGCCAGGGTATCAAACTTGTAGAATTTTGCAAATGTGTTTGAACCCGACCAAGTAGCAGCTCGGCAAAGCAGTAATGCCAAGACCCCTCGGGCAGCCGCCCAAGAAGAGCCCACCTTCCTTGTGGAATGGGCTTTCACTGATTTTGGATGCGGCAATCCAGCCGCAGAATGAGCCTGCTGAATCGTGTTACAGATCCAGCGAGCAATGGTTTGCTTTGAAGCAGGAGCACCCAACTTGTTGGATGCATACAGGATAACAGCGAGTCAGTTTTCCTGACTCCAGCCGTCCTGGCAACATAGATCTTCAAAGCCCTGACTACATCAAGCAACTTGGAATCCTCCAAGTCACGAGTAGCCGCAGGCACCACAATGGGTTGGTTCAAATGAAAAGATGACACCACCTTTGGCAGAAACTGCGGACGACTCCGCAATTCTGCCCTATCCATATGGAAAACCAGATAGGGGCTTTTACATGACAAAGCCGCCAATTCTGACACACGCCTAGCTGAGGCTAAGGCCAACAGCATGACCACTTTCCACGTGATATACTTTAGCTCCACTGTCTTAAGTGGCTCAAACCAGTGGGATTTCAGGAAACCCAAGACCACGTTAAGATCCCAAGGTGCCACTGGTGGCACAAAAGGAGGCTGAATATGCAGCACTCCCTTAACAAACGTCTGTACCTCAGGCAGTGAAGCCAGTTCTTTTTGAAAGAAAATGGATAGGGCCGAAATCTGGACCTTTATGGACCCTAATTTTAGGCCCATAGTCACACCTGACTGTAGGAAGTGCAGGAATCGACCCAGCTGGAATTCCTCTGTAGGGGCCTTCCTGGCCTCACACCAAGCAACATATTTTCGCCATATACGGTGATAATGTTTTGCGGTCACGTCCTTCCTAGCCTTTATCAGCGTAGGAATAACTGCATCCGGAATGCCCTTTTCTGCTAGGATCCGGCGTTCAACCGCCATGCCGTCAAACGCAGCCGCGGTAAGTCTTGGAACAGACAGGGCCCCTGTTGCAACAGGTCCTGTCTGAGAGGCAGAGGCCATGGGTCCTCTGTGAGCATTTCTTGCAGTTCCGGGTACCAAGTCCTTCTTGGCCAATCCGGAACAATGAGTATTGTTCTCACTCCTCTTTTTCTTACGATTCTCAGTACCCTGCGTATGAGAGGAAGAGGAGGAAACACATAGACCGACTGGAATACCCACGGTGTCACCAGTGCGTCCACAGCTATCGCCTGAGGGTCCCTTGACCTGGCGCAATACCTCTTTCATTTTTTGTTGAGGCGGGACGCCATCATGTCCACCTGTGGCAGTTCCCATCGATTTACAATCTGCGTGAAGAATTCTTGATGAAGTCCCCACTCTCCCGGGTGGAGGTCGTGTCTGCTGAGGAAGTCTGCTTCCCAGTTGTCCACTCCCGGAATGAACACTGCTGACAGTGCTTGCACGTGATTCTCCGCCCAACGAAGAATCCTGGTGGCTTCCGCCATTGCCACCCTGCTTCTTGTGCCGCCCTGGCGGTTTACATGAGCGACTGCCGTGATGTTGTCTGACTGAATCAGCACTGGTTGGTCTCGAAGCAGAGGCTCCGCTTGACTCAGGGCGTTGTATATGGCCCGTAGCTCCAGGATATTTATGTGCAGACAAGTCTCCTGACTTGACCACAGCCCTTGGAAGTTTCTTCCTTGAGTGACTGCCCCCCACCCTCGGAGGCTTGCATCCGTGGTCACCAGGACCCAGTCCTGTATGCCGAATCTGCGGCCCTCGAGGAGGTGAGCACCTTGCAGCCACCACAGAAGAGACACCCTGGCCCTGGGGGACAGGGTGATCATCCGATGCATCTGAAGATGCGATCCGGACCACTTGTCCAGCAGATCCCACTGAAAGATCCTCGCATGGAACCTGCCGAAGGGAATGGCTTCGTATGACGCCACCATCTTTCCCAGGACTCGTGTGCAGTGATGCACCGACACCTGTTTTGGATTTAGGAGGTCTCTGACCAGAGTCACGAGCACCTGAGCCTTCTCCTCCGGGAGAAACACCTTCTTCTGGTCTGTTTCCAGAATCATGCCCAGGAAGGGCAGACGCGTCGCAGGAATCAGCTGCGACTTTGGAATGTTCAGAATCCAGCCGTGCTGATGCAACACTTCCTGGGAGTGTGCTACGCTGATCAGCAACTGCTCCCTGGGCCTCGCCTATATGAGGAGATCGTCCAAGTATGGGATAATTGTAACCCCTTGCTTCCGAAGGAGCACCATCATTTCCGCCATCACCTTGGTAAAAACTCTCGGTGCCGTGGACAGGCCAAACGGCAACGTCTGGAATTGGTAATGACAGTACCGTACCACAAACCTGAGGTACTCCAGATGAGGCGGATAAATGTGGACATGCAAGTAAGCATCCTTGATGTCCAGAGACACCATAAAATCCCCCTCTACCAGGCTTGCAATGACCGCTCTGAGCGATTCCATTTTGAACTTGAATTTCTTCAGATAAAAGTTCAGGGATTTTAAATATAAAATGGGTCTGACCGAACCGTCCGGTTTCGGTACCACAAACATAGTGGAATAGTAGCCCCTTCAGTGATCGCGCTGAGCCCAAAAAAAAGTGGGTCCCAGGGACCCCTCACTTTTGAAAATTGGGGTCCTACCGGTCTTTTTCTGGGTCCCATCGGAATGAAGGTTCTTTTAAACTTAATCTTGTTTGGACACTACAAAAGTGTTGCAAGCTGGGGTGATGGGGGTGACAATGCTGCTGGGCTGTGTAACATTAGGCAGGAAGTGAATTGGTGTCCCACCTCCCAGACCGCAAAGCAGAGGGAATGCGCGCCACAAAATTTTAGGGGCGTGGCTTCGTGGGGAAGGGGCGTGACCACATAATAGTGCCAATTCACATTACACCACACAGTAGTGCCGTTTATACACATTGCACCAGGTAGAACCTCCTATGCACACTGCGCCAGGTAGAGCACTTTATACATATTGCGGCAGGTACAGCACGTTATACACTTTGCACCAGGTAGAGCACGTTATACACAATGCACCAGGTACAGCACGTTATACACAATGCACCAGGTACAGCACGTTATACACAATGCACCAGGTACAGCACGTTATACACAATGCACCAGGTACAGCACGTTATACACAATGTGCCCAGTAAAGCACGTTATACACAATGCGCCCGGTAGAGCATGTTATACACACTGCACCAGGTAAGAGCACTGAGGCACACTGCACCAGGTAAGAGCACTGAGGCACACTGCACCAGGTAAGAGCACTGAGGCACACTGCACCAGGTAAGAGCACTGAGGCACACTGCACCAGGTAAGAGCACTGAGGCACACTGCACCAGGTAAGAGCACTGAGGCACACTGCACCAGGTAAGAGCACTGAGGCACACTGCACCAGGTAAGAGCACTGAGGCACACTGCACCAGGTAAGAGCACTGAGGCACACTGCACCAGGTAAGAGCACTGAGGCACACTGCACCAGGTAAGAGCACTGAGGCACACTGCAGTAATCACCGTCGTCCCCCCCCCCCCCGGGCCGTAGCAGACACAGGGACACAGACAGGGAACGCACCACACGTGCAGGGATCGGCGTCCTCCGTGATCTAGTGGGTAAAGCTGGGCAAAGTACCTGGGGCTTCCCGCGGTGCCGTCTGAGGCAGTGGCCGCGCTACCGCTCTTGCCTTTGATGTGTTCTCTCAAAGCAAGTGCGGTAGCGCGGCCACTGCCTCAGACGGCACCGCGGGAAGCCCCAGGCACTTTGCCCAGCTTTACCCACTAGATCACGGACTCTGATCCCTGCACATAATTGCCAGCACCTCTCAGAGTCCCTGTGGCAACCCCCGTCCCCCATCCGCACTATAAACTTACGGACACCGAGTCACCCTTCCTCTGCAAGCAGCCTGGCGCCAAAGAGGAGGGGAAACTGGCTCCACCTCCTCTTTATATCATTCAGCACGGGGCCTGCATGTCAGTTAAACAAATCCCCCTTACAGATTGGCGGAATGAGGAGCGCGTCCCCGGGGACCCGCCCACTTTGTAAACTTGAGTCCCGTGTCTTCAAAAACGGGTAAAAAACGCGCTATAGCGCGTTTTTGCGATCACTGCCCCTTCCCCGTTGAAGGGGGGGAACCTCTACCACCACCTGCTGGAGAAAAAGTTTGTGAATTGCCGCCAACACTATCTCCCTTTCCATGGGGGAAGTTGGTAAGGCCGATTTTAGGTAACGGTGAGGGGGCGTCACCTCGAATTCCAGCTTGTATCCCTGAGACACAATTTGTATAGCCCAAGGATCCACCTGTGAGCGAACCCACTGGTGGCTGAAATGTCGGAGACGCGCCCCCACGGCTCCTGGCTCCGCCTGTGGAGCCCCAGCGTCATGCGGTGGATTTAGTGGAAGCCGGGGAAGACTTTTGTTCCAGGGAACTAGCTGCATGGTGCAGCTTTTTTCCTCTACCCCTGCCTCTGGCAAGAAAGGACGCACCTCTGACCTTCTTGCTCTTCTGAGAACAAAAGGACTGCATTTGGTAATACGGTGCATTCTTAGGCTGTGGAGGGACATAAGGCAAGAAATTTGACTTCCCAGCCGTAGCTGTGGAAACTAGGTCCGAGAGACCGTCCCCAAATAATTCCTCACCCTTATAAGGTAAGACCTCCATGTGTTTTTTAGAGTCGGTTGTATAAACAGACTTCAGGATAGCTTCCTGCTTTCTATCCGCAGGATCCTTTAGGGCGGCCGTATCCTGAGACGGCAGGGCCACCTTCTTAGACAAGCGTGTCAACGCCTTGTCTACCCTAGGGGAGGATTCCCAGCGTAACCTGTCCGTTGGCGGGAAAGGATACGCAATAAGTAATCTCTTGGAAATTATCACCTTCCTGTCAGGGGAATCCCACGCTTTTTCACATAATTCATTTAATTAATGTGAAGGGGGAAAAGTCACTTCATGCTTTTTCTCCCCATACATATAAATCCTCTTGTCAGGGACAGGATTTTCCTCAGAAATGTGTAATACATCCTTCATTGCTACAATCATGTAGCGGATGGCTTTAGTCATTTTAGGCTGCAACTTTGCCTCATCGTCATCGACACTGGAGTCAGATTCCGTGTCGACATCTGTGTCAACTATCTGGGATAGTGTGCGCTTTTGAGACCCTGACGGCCTCTGCGCTGTAGGATCAGGCATGGGTTGAGACCCTGACTGTCCCAAGGTTACAGTTTTATCCAATCTGTTATGCAAGGAGTTTACATTATCATTTAACACCTTCCACATATCCATCCAATCAGGTGTCGGCACCGTCGGCGGCGACACCTCACTCAGCTGCACTTGTTCTGCCTCCACGTATCCTTCCTCATCAAACATGTCGACACAGGCGTACCGACACACAGCACACACACAGGGAATGCTCTGACTGAGGACAGGACCCCACAAAGGCTTTTGGGGAGACAGAGAGAGAGTATGCCAGCACACACCCCAGCGCTATATAACCCAGGGATTACACTGTACCTTAGTGTTTACCCCGTAGCTGCTGTTAAATATATCTCTGCGCCTAAATTTATGTGCCCCCCCCCCCCTCTCTCTCTCTTTTTTACCCTCTATTGCACCTGAATACTGCAGGGGAGAGCCTGGGGAGCGTCCTTCCAGCGGAGCTGTGAAGAGAAAATGGCGCTGGTGTGCTGAGGAAGAAGGCCCCGCCCCCTCAGCGGCGGGCTTCTGTCCCGCTTTAATGTGTAAAAAATGGCGGGGGCTCGGGCATATATACAGTCCCAGACTGTATATATGTCTATTTTTGCCAAAAAGGTAATTAATTGCTGCCCAGGGCGCCCTCCCCCCCTGCGCCCTACAGTGACCGGAGTGTGCGGTGTGCTGTGGGAGCAATGGCGCACAGCTGCAGTGCTGTGCGCTACCTTAAGTGAAGACAGGAGTCTTCAGCCGCCGATTTCGATGTCTTCATGCTTCTGCTGCTTCTGTACTTCTGGCTCTGCGAGGGGGACGGCGGCACGGCTCCGGGAATGGACGATCAAGGTTAGGTACCTGTGTTCGATCCCTCTGGAGCTAATGGTGTCCAGTAGCCTAAGAAGCGCTACCTAGCTGCCATGAGTAGGTTTGCTTCTCTCCCCTCAGTCCCTCGTAGCAGAGAGTCTGTTGCCAGCAGAAGCTCTCTGAAAATGAAAAACCTGACAAAATACTTTCTTTTCTAGCAGGCTCAGGAGAGCCCACTAGGAGCACCCAGCTCTGGCCGGGCACAGATTCTAACTGAGGTCTGGAGGAGGGGCATAAAGGGAGGAGCCAGTGCACACCAGATAGTACTGAATCTTTCTTTAAAGTGCCCAGTCTCCTGCGGAGCCCGTCTATTCCCCATGGTCCTTACGGAGTCCCCAGCATCCACTAGGACGTTAGAGAAATGTACTTAAAACACTCACAAAGCATAATCTGGCCAAGCTAATAAGTGCAAATGGAGAGATCACACTTTGCCAGTCTCAAGTGGCTAACTAGTACTGTCATCATCATCCGCAATAATACAACTTTCTCCAGACTTTACGCATCTTTTTCCTGGTCTGCAAATGCTTGCACTTGCGCATACATGTACTTGGCTTATGTTCCAATGCTTCTTTTCTGCTCATCCAGATGCAGGGAGACTACACACATCTGCATATGTGTGCTCATACTGTTATAGGCATGTACAGTTTCAATTCATAAAATCTGCTATACCACGAGGATGTGTGCTCTGCTCATCAGTAGGACAAAACTGAAAGGACACTACTAACAGTCAGAAACTATTACAGGCAAATCGTGGTATCATTACCTGGAGGGTTTCCATAAGACTCTGAACCTTACTCTCCTCTAGGACAGATGGGATGGGTCTGATCAGCACCCTCATTGGGACGTTATGGGTGGTAGGGATGTGACTGGAATGAATGCTCCTGCTTTCCTGGATCGTGCTCTCTGTCATCATCCTGCGAGCTTGGCCCATACCATTTAGCAAATGCACACTTCGACTCAGGCTGAATATCTGTTTCAGCTGCCTGTGATACATTCTTGCAGACTTCCGGGCTGTCCCACTTTTATCTGGAATGAACCACTTTGTCATAAATATGGGGAAAATAAATAATAATAACTGATATTAAATGAAACTTGCAAATTGTAAATAAATATTTCTCAGCTTCTGAATTTACAATAATGACACACAAATGTGAATGGTAACGACAAAAAGTTGTGTCAGTTTCCCTGTGTCCTCACCCCTCTGTCACTAAGTGGTGCAGTCTGGAAGCTGAATCAGTATGAATCAGCAAAGCAATGATGTACGGATGAATGATGAGCACTTCCCTTGGACTGTAGTGAGCCATGAGACATGCTGGTGCTGAGTCCATGCCATTACATAACCTGTGCTTATTGTCAGAGCCACAGGATGTGTGTTTATACTGCTTTATTTGTGTGTGCTGGCAGAGTTCCATTGCATTCACCAAAGATTCTGCCTTTTAGATCTTAAAACATTAGGTGCAAGGGTATACTGATGATGATGATGATGATTATTATTATTATTTAGGATGAAGCAAGAAGTATGAAAACAGTTATGCATATTTTCAGTACAAAAACACGTTAGCATATAAGGCATCCATACATTTATTTAAATTAACCAACCAACCAACCAACCAACCAACCAACCAACCAACCAATATATACAACTATCTTACCACTAAAAATAACCACATGGATACATAATGCTTTGGTTTAAAGATCATCATTTTTTTAATTAAAGGGATGCCCCTGAGTTGTACTTGGAGTAGGAGGCAAAGAAGGACGCTATAAACACTCAGTTAAAGCCAGATATGATTTTAAACTAAATTAGGAGGCGACTTATATGCCCCCCTGTGGCAAATATAAGCTGAGTGACAAAAACTCACAACCTCTTACTGAAGCATAATAGGAGTATATCTGCAGAGACTGATGCCCAAAGTCCTCCCCTCACCAGCTACCCTACAAAATTTGAATCAAATGGTATGTGCCCCACACATACCTCCCAACTTTCCAAGACCCTGTGTCGGGACACTCGCACAGCAGTGCCGTGTGCGACCCGAAAAGGGGATATGGCTTAGAGTGGGAAGGCGTGATCTCAGACGAGTGGGCGTGACCGGGTGCCACGGACCCGTTTTCAGCATTTTGTGTTCTCCGAGCAGCCCGGCAGCCCCCTGCTGCCCTCCCAGCATTGAAAAGATGCAGCGTGCGTGCGCAGGACATCTATTCAGAGATCACTTGCTGCTTTGCAGGGCAGCGGGTGGTCAAAGCCTCCCCCATCTGACGCCCCCCGCCCGCGGGACACTGCGACCCGCGGGAGGGACAGCGGGACAGTGTCCGAATAACGGGACTCTCCCGCTGAAATCGGGACAGTTGGGAGGTATGCCCACAGCAGCTTCTTACACCTTATGTTGCCGCTGGTTTGTAGCGCCTTCCCACCCAACAGCCCTTATAAAATGAAGAGTTAGTAAAAAGAGAGAAACCAAAAGGAAGAATAGGAAAATTGAAGGGAGGGACAAACACCATCTGGCAAGATGGCTGTCAAGATCACCATCACCACACAAACCCCAATCCTAATCTACCTGGTAGCAGTTGACAATTCTAAACCAATTACAAAAAAACTAAGGACTCATATAGGGAAGTAATCATGAACAAACTGTGAAATTAGAATTTTTAGTTTTCAATTCTCATCCTTTCATTTCACAGTTTTTTCACTATTCACCATGCCTCTCTAATAAAAATATCACTTCTGAAAAACTGCTATTTTTGGGAAGCAATTTTTCAGATAAGTGATATTTTTACCCCTGCAGCTGAGACATTCATAAGGATTTCCTCACACTGCGCATGTACATTTAACTTTTTATTTTTATCCCCCTGTTGGTCTGCCCCACCTTCCGCCCTGGCACTCTGCTGTAGCTGTGGGACTCCCGCAGCCCTCCCTTCCCCCCGAGGCGGTGACCCGCTGCACCTATCTGCAGCCCCCCTTTGTCAGCACTGATTACCGGGGCTGAAGGGAACACCCCCCGCTGAATGAATAGTACTTAAAGTGCACTAGGTGTCCAGTGGTATTGGATATATTACCGCTTGGTCAGCCGTCCATAGGGAAACAGCAGCTGCACTCAGATTTAATACAGTCTGCCAAAGAGGTTTGCAATCCTCTTTCCCAGGTGGCTGCTGAAAGAGCCGGCCCTAGCCAATTTGATGCCCTAGGCAAAATTTTGTCTGGTGCCCCCTAGCACCGCCGCTAGTTCTGCATCTGACCCAGCAACTCTCAGGCAGTTCAACCCTGCATAATGCCACACAGTAATTCCCATAATACACATAATTCCACACAGTAATGCACCTTACACATATGCCCCACATTAGTAATGCCCATAATACACATAATGCCACACAGTAATGCACCTGACACATATAATGCTAGTAGCTTTTTTATAAAACTTATGACTGCGTTTTGTGAGATGGGGGTGGCAGGATGGGTGGGTGCGTGCTTGCGCTCGCACCCGTCAAAGGGGCACCCATATAAGGGATGTGACCTCACTGGGTATGCCATCCTTTGCAAGTCTCACCCTTTATTTTCGCTTGCTCGTTGGATACAGATAGCAGCAATGTCCAGATACTGCCACACTTGCTGGTTATACAAAAAGATCAGTATCAAACATGTAGCAACTGTCCAGTCTCTTCACTGTTCAGTGTGTTTGCTGGTGTCTGTTACTCCCGGCAACTGCATGCCCGGTCTGCTGTGTCCGAAAGTCACGCTGCACTGATGTTTCATATAGAAATAGCGCAATGCAACTTACTGACCACGTTACAGTACTGGAAGGCAGGGGAATTTTATGGCATGGACTGACTAGGAAATAAAGGTGGTCATTCCGAGTTGATCGCAGCCAGCAACTTTTTGCTGCTGCTGCGATCAATAGTCCACGCCTATGGGGGAGTGTATTTTAGCTTAGTAGAGCTGCGACCGCTTGTGCAGCCCTGCTAAGCTAAAAAAAATTGAAGCAGAAGTAGACCAGCCCTGGACATACTTACCCTGTGTGGTGGATCCAGCGATGATGGGCCCGGCTTTGACGTCACACCTCCGCCCTCTGTTGTCCTGGACACGCCTGCGTTTTACTCACCACTCCCCGAAAACGGTCTCCAACGGTCCGGATCCGCCCTGCCACGCCTCCTTCCTGTCAATCTTCTTAGTGGTCGCCTCTGCGACCGCTTCCGTCGGTAGCCGCGACGTAACCCGGTGACCTCTGTCGCCGGGCAACGTCGCTAATGCGCACAGCGGCAGCCGCGCATGCGCATTCCGCACCCGTTCGCACCGCATTGAAAAACCGCTGCGTGCGAACGGGTCGGAATGACCCCCAAATTGTGGTGAGAACACTGCCCATGTTATGTCCCTGCAGACAACTGGGGTTTGCACAGGGATAGGACACACACACAGGATGGCAGGGTTCCTTCCCCCATGTACACAAGCAGTATAGGTGATGTCAGATTTATGTGAAGCAGTCTTCCACAATACACATGTGGTATCATAAGGAGCCATCCAGTAATAACCTTATATAGTCAGTGAAAATGTCACATGTCCAGGAATTGCAGTTACCAGGCTTCTGCTGTCTCTCACAAGTCAGGGGTATTCAAGCATGTTGGAGGGAGTTTAACTTACTTTAAGGGTGTCACGACGCCGCCGCGGTCCTCATACTTACCCCTCCGGGCGCGCTGGGTCTCCGTGCGGCCATCCTCGCTGGCGGGTCCCGGCGTCCGGCGCTCCGTCCGGCCGGCGTGTGCGCCCGGCGTCCACGGGAGGTGCGGGTGACGTCATCAGGGCTTCCTCCAATCAGGCCCTGGCGGGAAGTTCAAATTCAGACGCCGGGCAGTGCTCCGGCGCCTGAGTATCATCGTTGCTTCTGTACCTGTGATCTCCAGAGCTCCCGTGCTTCCAGCGTCCCGTGCTTCCAGCACCTCCGTGCCTCAGCACTTCAGTGTCTCCAGTGTATCCGTGCCTCAGCACCTCCGTGCCTCAGCGTCTCCGTGCCTCAGCATCTCCGTGCCTCAGCACCTCAGTGTCTCCAGTGTCTCCGTGCCTCAGCACCTCCGTGCCTCAGCGTCTCCGTGCCTCAGCACCTCCGTGCCTCAGCATACCTCCGTGCTTCCAGCACCTCCGTACCTCAGCGTCTCCGTGCCTCAGCACCTCAGTGTCTCCAGTGTCTCCGTGCCTCAGCGCCTCTGTGCCTCAGCACCTCCGTGCCCTCAGCACCTCCGTGCCTCAATACCTCCGTGCCTCAATACCACCGTGCCTCCAGCACCTCTGTGCCTCAGCACTCAGCACCGCTGTGCCCCGTGCCTCCAGCACTTCTGTACCTCAGCACTCAGCATCGCTGTGTCTCCGGCACCTCCGTGCCTCAATACCTCGTGCCTCAATACCTCCGTGCCTCCAGCACCTTTGTGCCTCCAGCACCACTGAGTCTTCAAGCATCACAACGTCTCTAAGCGCTTCAGCGCCTTCAAAAACACCTCAGTACCTTTAGCATTTCGGTGCCTCTAGTACCTCAGTGCCTCCAGCACCCCAACATCGCTCACTGTAGCTTTTGGTACTCTCCACCAATTCATCAACCCCTTTACAAGTCTTGTCTTTCAGGAGACCTTCAAGCATTCACCCGTGCCTCCTGCCTACCGTCTTAATCCTGTATGAGGAAGACCTACATCCAACCATCTCTACTGCGACCCAGTAGCGGTTCCTCTTCCCGGTCACCGGAAGAAGCCCCGAGTCCACAACACTTTCCAACCAGGTCAGTGATAAAGGGACAGTGTGCATTCTATTTGACAAATGTAAACAACAGTGTATACAAGTACCGATTGAACACATTTGGAAAGTAACAGTTTGCAGATTGTCCCTCCCAGCATGAGATACTGCAGGGACATGCTTGGATGCCCCTAGACATGCTTGGATGCCCTAGGCAAATGCCTAGCCTGCCTATAGCTAAGGCCGGCTCTGGCTGCTGATATACATTATTGTATCAGCACTATTCAGTACAGCGCTTAAGACTGCTTTTTGTTTTGCAAGTTAATGTGCAGTTTGGATACAGTGCGAGCAGGGCCGGTGCTAGGGTGTCCGGCAGCCCCCTGCAAACAATACATTTGCGCCCTCCCATATGTAATAAAGGGACAGTACTCGCCAAAGAGGCGTGGTCTCACATGGAAGGGGCGTGGCCACATAATAGTGTCCCCAATTCAAATTACGCCACACAGTATCACAATCGTATTCACATTATACCACACGTAGTGCCCCTGATTCATATTGCACCAAATAGTTGTGTGCCTAATTCACATTACGACAAACAGTAGTGCTCCTTATGCACAATACCCACAGTAGTGTCCCTTATACAAATAACACCTGCAGTGGTAGTGCCACACAAAATGCCCACAATGATAGCGTGCCTAATACATAATGCTCACAGTAGTCATGCCACACAGAACGCCCACAGTAGTCATGCCACACAGAACGCCCACAGTAGTCGTGCCACACCGAGCGCCCACAGTAGTCATGCCACACAGAACGCCTACAGTAATTGTGCCACACAGAGCGCCCAAAGGAATCATGCCACACAAAGTGCCCACAGCGGTAGTGCCCCACAGAGCACCCACAGTAGACATGCCACACATAATGCCCACAGCAGTAGTGATCCACAGAGCGCCCACAGTACTAGTCCCACACAGAACGTCCACAGTAGTCGTGCCACACATTATGTCCACAGTACTAGTGCCACACAGAATGCCCACAGAAGTAGTGCAACAATTAATGCCCCACTTAAGTCAACCGGAGGGGAGGAGATAGAGGTGGTGTGCGGTACTTACCGCACACAGATCCATGGAGAGTGCTGCTGGCGCTGCTGCCTAAAGTGCAGTTTGGAGGAGGGGGTGGAAACAGGAGGGAGGGAGCCGGAGCCGCGCGTCACACTGCCTGCGTCTGTCAAACAGTGTGACAGGCGCATCGGAAGCCGGGAGCCAGCAGCAACAGCAGAGCGGGGAGAGCGCATCTTCCGACCAGCGCCTCCCTGCTTTGCAGGAGCTGCTGAGCGGGTAGCGCTGGCTCTGAGTGCGGGTTACAGTGTGGGTTGGATACAGTGTAGGTTACAGTGCATGTTGGATACAGTGAGGGTTGGATACAGTGCAGGTTCCAGTGCTGGTCGTATACAGTGCGGATTGGATACAGGGTGGGTCGGATACAGTGCAGGTTGGATACAGTGCGAGTCAGGTACAGTGTAGGTGCAGTTCAGGTTGGATACAGTGTGGGTTAGATACAGTGTGATTTACAGTTAGGGAGGCCAATCCCGGGCCATTTTTTCAATCCCGGATACCCTGCCCCGCCCGCCCCGCACATATAACTCACCAGAAACCGGGGGCGAGTGGGTGGGACACATCATCAGCTCTCTACCGGCACCTCCCAGCGGCGTGTGACAGCGCAGCGTGACCTCTCACTGCACGTTATGCTGCGCTGTGGAGCTGGGAGGAGAAAGCCGGGCAGCGTCTGAGCATCCTGAGGATGCTTAACGCTTCTCCCTCAATCCCTGGGATTGGAGCTTCCAATCCCAGGATTGAATCCCGGACGTTTTTTGCTGATCCCGGGATTGGCCTCCCTAGTTACAGTGCAGGTTGGATAAAGTGTGGGTCGGATACAGTGCAGGTCACAGTGCTGGTTGGATACAGTTCTGGTCGGATACACAGTGGCACAGAGAGAGGGGGAGCGGGTACTAATTACCTGGGCACAATCTGATGGAGGGGCCAGAGTCCGCTTCCACCCTCCCCAGTATACCTACACTAAAGGCCGTCACCATCTTGCCAGTAATATCTTTGGGTAGATAGCACCCGCACCCGCACATTGAAAGCAAAGAGTGCCAGCTTCTTGCACTTTAGTGCACATGCTCCATCTTCCCAAATTTCAATGGGAAGCTGGAATCGGCAGAGGAGGAGGGACTCACTTCCCTCAAGCAAAGTAGGGAGCAAGTGCCCTCCCCTGCACCCCCTCCTGCCCCCTACATTACAATCTCACCCTCTCTGAAACATGTGCGGGGCTGCAATGTTTTTACAATATATGTTTTTAGGCCACGCTCCGTTAATTACCAGAGCCCGACATGGCTCTCTACGCCCCTGCGGATATAGCGTTGGCTGGATACACCTATGGCGCACTTACTGTGACAGAAGGCAGGAGCTTCCCTCCAATTGTAAATACCCCTGGTAGTGTCTGTGAGGATGATGATGTTTCGAGCGCTGCAGTGTACACAGCGCTCTATGAGTGCCTGTCATGCCTGGCGTGTGTCTGCAGCCCAGCAGCAGCCTCTGGGTGAACTATAATGCAGGGATCCATCAGTGGTCAGCCCATGGATTTCAATGGGACTTTGGATCCATAACCCACGAGTTCAGACAGTGGAAAGATGGTGTTTTGCATCGGTTTTGGGATCCGAGGCAGTTGGGGAGATCTGAGTGCAATCTCGGATCTACTCAGATTCCGGAAGTTCAGGTTGGCCCCGTTATCTTTGGGAGGGGTTGGGAGGGCATCTGCAGGCAGCAAAGCAGACAGACAGTGCTGTTGCAGAATGCTAAACTGAGCTTGCAGCATCCAGCTAGGTCAACTCCTTCTGCAGCAGGGACAGTGGCGTCACAAGGTGGGTGCGGGGGTGCGGCCTGCACCAATGTGTCACCCGCCGAGGGGTGACACCAAAGTGCCAGCTCCTGCTCAGTGACAGGAGCCGGGTGCTGCACTGTAACTTTACATGCAGCAACCCGGCTTCTGTCACCATGTAGGAACAGGCTACAGAGACACGCTAGTCTCCGGGGGCAGCCCGCAACTCCCGCACCCCCAGAGTGATGAAAACGCGGGTCGGGTCCCTTAGCCACTCACCCTCCCGCGAAGTCACGCCTCCTCCAGCGGGCCGTCTGCTTAGCCACACGCCTCTCATGAAGCCACGCCTTTTCCGTGCACCGGGTGCAAAAGAGGTGATTGACGCCTCTGAGCAGGGGGGCAGGGAATAACGCAGAAGAGCCGGTACTGGCACATTCACGGCGTCATACATTATTGCACTACCAGGTGACCCAGGTGACAGGGTTGCCGGGGAGGGGTTTCCTGGAGTAGAAGGGGTCGCCGGAAAAGAGCAGTTTGCTGGGGGTGAGTTTTTTTTACCCTGGATGTTGTGCCCGGCGGGAGGTCCGGTGCAGCATCATATGTCGGCAGCGCAGGACTGGACCAAGTGACAGAGTAACAGGGGAGGGGGGGAATGTACGGTGCGTTATTATTATTAATTTTTTTAATTTATATGCAGGCAGTTGGACGGACTATCTAATAAGTATTATCAGGCACTCCGGCACTTGCGTATTTATAATGGGTGCAGTGTGTGCGGTGCACATGTTAAAACACGCACCGGCCATTTTCACGGAGTTCTGTGCAAGTGCAGTAGAGTCTAAGGACCTAATTCAGATCTGATCGCAGCAGCAAATTTGGTAGCTAATGGCCAAAACCATGTGCACTGCAGGGGGAGGGGGGCAGATATAACACGTGCAGAGAGAGTTAGATTTGGGTGTGGTGTGTTCAAACTGATATCTAAATTGCTGTGTAAAAATAAAGCAGCCAGTATTTACCCTGCACAGAAACAATACAACCCACCCAACTCTAACTCTCTCTGCACATGTTATATCTGCCCCCCCTGCAGTGCACATGGGCCCTCATTCCGAGTTGTTCGCTCGCTAGCTGCTTTTAGCAGCATTGCACACGCTAAGCCGCCGCCCTCTGGGAGTGTATCTTAGCATAGCAGAATTGCGAACGAAAGATTAGCAGAATTGTGAATAGAAAATTCTTAGCAGTTTCTGAGTAGCTCGAGACTTACTCCTACATTGCGATCAGTTCAGTCAGTTTCGTTCCTGGTTTGACGTCACAAACACACCCAGCGTTCGCCCAGACACTCCCCCGTTTCTCCAGCCACTCCCGCGTTTTTCCCAGAAACGTCAGCGTTTTTCCGCACACTCCCATAAAACGGCCAGTTTCCGCCCAGAAACACCCACTTCCTGTCAATCACACTCCGATCACCAGAACGATGAAAAATCCTCGTTATGCCGTGAGTAAAATACCTAACTTTTGTGTAAAATAACTAAGCGCATGCGCTCTGCGAACCTTGCGCATGCGCAGTAAGCGACTAATCTCAATATAGCTTTGCCCATTAGCTAACAAATTTGTTGCTGCGATCAGATATGAATTAGGCCATGAGCCCTCTAGTGCTCAGACTCTCAGTGCTGCCGGCTGAGAGGACAGGGCCCCGAACGGAGGAGGCTGCACACAGGCCTATTCCTCTCTTAAAGTGCCTCTGCACTCTGGCACCCGTTTTTTTGGGCCCCTCTCAATCGCAGGTCCCAGTTTAATTGTCCTCTTTGACCCCCCTGTCGCTGGGCCTGAGGAAAGTAAGTACTAATAGTCCTGTAAGTGCATACCTCCCAACATGACCCTCTCCAGGAGGGACACAATGCTCTGCTCATGGTCATTTCTCTTCATTTATGATTGCCATCACCTGTGTTGAGCAGGTTAATGGATAAGAAAGGTGTTTCATCACAGGTGATGGCAATCACAAATTAAGAGGGAAGTCCAGGAGCAGAGCATTCTGTCCCTCCTGGAGAGGGTCATGTTGGGAGAGATGTAAGTGAGGCTTAGTAGTACAAGCTGCTCTCTCATATTACTCACACAGAAAATACTTCCCAGCATGAGCAGGGCCGTAACTAGGGGTGGGGGCTAAGGGGTCACATGCCCCCCACCGCAGCGATCACCTCCCGCAGCTAGCAGCACTGAGGAGGGCGGCATTGACGGTATATGCACTGTACCAATGGCGGCGTCCATAGATCTAATAAGCCGCAGCAGCCGCCCCTGCTCACACCAGCTGCTGACTGCCCATAACTGCAGACATGTGTGAGCGGCACAGCAGCAGTGCCTGACGCCCGCCCACTTCCTCCAGCATGGTGGCCGCTCCCACCCCCGGGATCAGCCACCAATGTGCTTCTAATGTCCCTCCTGAGGCTCCGCCCTTCCTCTCAGAGCAGTGCGGCTGCCGGGTGGGCCTGTGGGGAAAGGTGGAAGAGCACTTGCGGAAGAAGGCTAGCAGGACCGCGGCTAGCAGGGGCTCATCAGTTCAGCAGTCGGACCACACAGTTGGCCACACTGGTAAGAGCAAAGCTCCACCAAACCTGTGCTCTTCCTCTCCTCTATGCTCAGTTCCTGTCTGAGGCTCTGAGCACCTCTGCCCTGCTCTCTTCACACTGTAAATTTCTGTCTTCACCAGTCACCAGTGTATCTATGTCACCACAACCCCCCTCACCCTAGTCACCAGTGTATGTCTCCAGCCACCCCAACACAAGCGTGTATGTCCCACCAGGCCCCAGTGTATATTTCTCCATGTTCCCCTTTTGGTCGCAGTGTGTATTTATCCATGTTCCCCCTCCCCCAGTCACCAATGTGTATGTCACTATGTGCTCCTCCATCATCTCCATGGCCCCTTCCCCCACCCCAGTCATAAGTGTGTAGATCTCCATGTCCTCCTTCCCCCTCCCCCAGTCACCAGTGTGGTACATTTCTATGTTCCCTTATCCCCTCCCGTAGTCACCAATGTGCATATCTCCATGCCCCCTCCTCCCTGTCACCAGTTTTTACGTCTCCCCCCAGTCACCAGTGTGTAAGTCTCCATGTCCCCCTTTCCCCAGCCCAGTCACCACTATGTTTGTCACCCCCACCACCACCAGTCACTATGATCCAGATTTATCAAGTCTTGGAGAGTGATAAATTTCATGGTGATGAAGTACCAGCCAATCAGCTCCCAACTATCATGTTACAGACTGCATGTGAAAAATGACAGTTAGGAGCTGATTGGCTGGTTCTTTATCACCGTGCCATTTTTCACTCTCTGAGGCTTGATAAATATGAGCCTATGTCTCTATATCCCCCCTCCGGCCGACGTGTGTCTGTCCCCTTCCCCCAGTATCCAGAATGTATGTCTCCATGTACCCCTTCCAGCTGCAGTGTGTATGTCTATATGTCCCTCTCCCCCTTCCTCTCGCCCTGCACCTCCTCCAGCCACCCCCTTTTTTCTTCCACTTGTCTCTTCCTCACCACCTTACCTTTCCTCCTTTTCTGCTGAAGGCGATGGAGTCCCACTGCCCTACTAACAGAAGCAACGAGGTACTGTCGGCTGCCAAACAGATCCGCCTCTTGGCAAGAGCAGTGTAAGCTGGAACCTGATGTCATGACGTCACGTCGGGGCCAGACGTAGAGAGGGAGGAGCAGCAGTACACAGCAGCACCGCCGTCCAGGAGTGAAGAGAAGGATGCCACTGCCATGGGAGATAGACAGTGACAGCAGCTGAATGTCAGTCTTTTGAAAATTTTCTGTAAAAAATAGGTTCTATACAATAATAAACACTTTAATATTCTCAATTATTTAATTATATTGGTAGCTTAATATTCCTTACAGTTTAAAATAGCAAACCCTATATCATATATTTTGCCACTTTAAACTGTAATATGTTACCAATATAATTACATAGAGAATATTAAAGTGTTTATTTTTTTTTATAGAACCTATTCTGTTGTATCTCTCTCTCGGCAGGGCGCATACCAATCTCAGTGTAATGAGACTAAGGTTGCACTATTGCGTGGCGTAGCTTGAATTTACTTAGTTTATTTTTTTATTTACCTATTACTTATTGTAATTTTTTTAATTCTCATTTATTTGTGTGTGTGTATATATATATATATATATATATATCTATCTATATCTATATTAGAGATGAGCGCCTGAAATTTTTCGGGTTTTGTGTTTTGGTTTTGGGTTCGGTTCCGCGGCCGTGTTTTGGGTTCGAACGCGTTTTGGCAAAACCTCACCGAATTTTTTTTGTCGGATTCGGGTGTGTTTTGGATTCGGGTGTTTTTTTCAAAAAACACTAAAAAACAGCTTAAATCATAGAATTTGGGGGTCATTTTGA
Organism: Pseudophryne corroboree; assembly: GCF_028390025.1. Lineage (NCBI taxonomy): Eukaryota > Metazoa > Chordata > Amphibia > Anura > Myobatrachidae > Pseudophryne > Pseudophryne corroboree. Next base: position 273,757,243 of record NC_086446.1, read on the forward strand.
TCCCAAAGTATTATTAACCTCAAAAACCATAATTTACACTCATTTTCAGTCTATTCTGAATACCTCACACCTCACAATATTATTTTTAGTCCTAAAATTTGCACCGAGGTCGCTGTGTGAGTAAGATAAGCGACCCTAGTGGCCGACACAAACACCGGGCCCATCTAGGAGTGGCACTGCAGTGTCACGCAGGATGTCCCTTCCAAAAAACCCTCCCCAAACAGCACATGACGCAAAGAAAAAAAGAGGCGCAATGAGGTAGCTGTGTGAGTAAGATTAGCGACCCTAGTGGCCGACACAAACACCGGGCCCATCTAGGAGTGGCACTGCAGTGTCACGCAGGATGGCCCTTCCAAAAAAACCTCCCCAAACAGCACATGACGCAAAGAAAAAAAGAGGCGCAATGAGGTAGCTGTGTGAGTAAGATTAGCGACCCTAGTGGCCGACACAAACACCGGGCCCATCTAGGAGTGGCACTGCAGTGTCACGCAGGATGTCCCTTCCAAAAAACCCTCCCCAAACAGCACATGACGCAAAGAAAAAAAGAGGCGCAATGAGGTAGCTGTGTGAGTAAGATTAGCGACCCTAGTGGCCGACACAAACACCGGGCCCATCTAGGAGTGGCACTGCAGTGTCACGCAGGATGTCCCTTCCAAAAAACCCTCCCCAAACAGCACATGACGCAAAGAAAAAAAGAGGCGCAATGAGGTAGCTGACTGTGTGAGTAAGATTAGCGACCCTAGTGGCCGACACAAACACCGGGCCCATTTAGGAGTGGCACTGCAGTGTCACGCAGGATGTCCCTTCCAAAAAACCCTCCCCAATCAGCACATGATGCAAAGAAAAAGAAAAGAAAAAAGAGGTGCAAGATGGAATTGTCCTTGGGCCCTCCCACCCACCCTTATGTTGTATAAACAAAACAGGACATGCACACTTTAACCAACCCATCATTTCAGTGACAGGGTCTGCCACACGACTGTGACTGATATGACGGGTTGGTTTGGACCCCCCCCAAAAAAGAAGCAATTAATCTCTCCTTGCACAAACTGGCTCTACAGAGGCAAGATGTCCACCTCATCATCACCCTCCGATATATCACCGTGTACATCCCCCTCCTCACAGATTATCAATTCGTCCCCACTGGAATCCACCATCTCAGCTCCCTGTGTACTTTGTGGAGGCAATTGCTGCTGGTCAATGTCTCCGCGGAGGAATTGATTATAATTCATTTTAATGAACATCATCTTCTCCACATTTTCTGGATGTAACCTCGTACGCCGATTGCTGACAAGGTGAGCGGCGGCACTAAACACTCTTTCGGAGTACACACTTGTGGGAGGGCAACTTAGGTAGAATAAAGCCAGTTTGTGCAAGGGCCTCCAAATTGCCTCTTTTTCCTGCCAGTATAAGTACGGACTGTGTGACGTGCCTACTTGGATGCGGTCACTCATATAATCCTCCACCATTCTATCAATGTTGAGAGAATCATATGCAGTGACAGTAGACGACATGTCCGTAATCGTTGTCAGGTCCTTCAGTCCGGACCAGATGTCAGCATCAGCAGTCGCTCCAGACTGCCCTGCATCACCGCCAGCGGGTGGGCTCGGAATTCTGAGCCTTTTCCTCACACCCCCAGTTGCGGGAGAATGTGAAGGAGGAGATGTTGACAGGTCGCGTTCCGCTTGACTTGACAATTTTGTCACCAGCAGGTCTTTCAACCCCAGCAGACTTGTGTCTGCCGGAAAGAGAGATCCAAGGTAGGCTTTAAATCTAGGATCGAGCACGGTGGCCAAAATGTAGTGCTCTGATTTCAACAGATTGACCACCCGTGAATCCTTGTTAAGCGAATTAAGGGCTCCATCCACAAGTCCCACATGCCTAGCGGAATCGCTCCGTGTTAGCTCCTCCTTCAATGTCTCCAGCTTCTTCTGCAAAAGCCTGATGAGGGGAATGACCTGACTCAGGCTGGCAGTGTCTGAACTGACTTCACGTGTGGCAAGTTCAAAGGGCATCAGAACCTTGCACAACGTTGAAATCATTCTCCACTGCGCTTGAGACAGGTGCATTCCACCTACTATATCGTGCTCAATTGTATAGGCTTGAATGGCCTTTTGCTGCTCCTCCAACCTCTGAAGCATATAGAGGGTTGAATTCCACCTCGTTACCACTTCTTGCTTCAGATGATGGCAGGGCAGGTTCAGTAGTTTTTGGTGGTGCTCCAGTCTTCTGTACGTGGTGCCTGTACGCCGAAAGTGTCCCGCAATTCTTCTGGCCACCGACAGCATCTCTTGCACGCCCCTGTCGTTTTTTAAAAAATTCTGCACCACCAAATTCAAGGTATGTGCAAAACATGGGACGTGCTGGAATTTGCCCATATTTAATGTACACACAATATTGCTGGCGTTGTCCGATGCCACAAATCCACAGGAGAGTCCAATTGGGGTAAGCCATTCCGCGATGATCTTCCTCAGTTGCCGTAAGAGGTTTTCAGCTGTGTGCGTATTCTGGAAAGCGGTGATACAAAGCGTAGCCTGCCTAGGAAAGAGTTGGCGTTTGCGAGATGCTGCTACTGGTGCCGCCGCTGCTGTTCTTGCGGCGGGAGTCCATACATCTACCCAGTGGGCTGTCACAGTCATATAGTCCTGACCCTGCCCTGCTCCACTTGTCCACATGTCCGTGGTTAAGTGGACATTGGGTACAGCTGCATTTTTTAGGACACTGGTGACTCTTTTTCTGAGGTCTGTGTACATTTTCGGTATCGCCTGCCTAGAGAAATGGAACCTAGATGGTATTTGGTACCGGGGACACAGTACCTCCAACAAGTCTCTAGTTGGCTCTGCAGTAATGATGGATACCGGAACCACGTTTCTCACCACCCAGGATGCCAAGGCCTCAGTTATCTGCTTTGCAGCAGGATGACTGCTGTGATATTTCATCTTCCTCGCAAAGGACTGTTGAACAGTCAATTGCTTACTGGAAGTAGTACAAGTGGGCTTACGACTTCCCCTCTGGGATGACCATCGACTCCCAGCAGCAACAACAGCAGCGCCAGCAGCAGTAGGCGTTACACGCAAGGATGCATCGGAGGAATCCCAGGCAGGAGAGGAATCGTCAGAATTGCCAGTGACATGGCCTGCAGGACTATTGGCATTCCTGGGGAAGGAGGAAATTGACACTGAGGGAGTTGGTGGGGTGGTTTGCGTGAGCTTGGTTACAAGAGGAAGGGATTTACTGGTCAGTGGACTGCTTCCGCTGTCACCCAAAGTTTTTGAACTTGTCACTGACTTATTATGAATGCGCTGCAGGTGACGTATAAGGGAGGATGTTCCGAGGTGGTTAACGTCCTTACCCCTACTTATTACAGCTTGACAAAGGGAACACACGGCTTGACACCTGTTGTCCGCATTTCTGGTGAAATACCTCCACACCGAAGAGCTGATTTTTTTGGTATTTTCACCTGGCATGTCAACGGCCATATTCCTCCCACGGACAACAGGTGTCTCCCCGGGTGCCTGACTTAAACAAACCACCTCACCATCAGAATCCTCCTGGTCAATTTCCTCCCCAGCGCCAGCAACACCCATATCCTCCTCATCCTGGTGTACTTCAACACTGACATCTTCAATCTGACTATCAGGAACTGGACTGCGGGTGCTCCTTCCAGCACTTGCAGGGGGCGTGCAAATGGTGGAAGGCGCATGCTCTTCACGTCCAGTGTTGGGAAGGTCAGGCATCGCAACCGACACAATTGGACTCTCCTTGTGGATTTGGGATTTCGAAGAATGCACAGTTCTTTGCTGTGCTGCTTTTGCCAGCTTGAGTCTTTTCATTTTTCTAGCGAGAGGCTGAGTGCTTCCATCCTCATGTGAAGCTGAACCACTAGCCATGAACATAGGCCAGGGCCTCAGCCGTTCCTTGCCACTCCGTGTCGTAAATGGCATATTGGCAAGTTTACGCTTCTCCTCCGACAATTTTATTTTAGGTTTTGGAGTCCTTTTTTTTCTGATATTTGGTGTTTTGGATTTGACATGCTCTGTACTATGACATTGGGCATCGGCCTTGGCAGACGACGTTGCTGGCATTTCATCGTCTCGGCCATGACTAGTGGCAGCAGCTTCAGCACGAGGTGGAAGTGGATCTTGATCTTTCCCTAATTTTGGAACCTCAACATTTTTGTTCTCCATATTTTAATAGGCACAACTAAAAGGCACCTCAGGTAAACAATGGAGATGGATACTAGTATACAATTATGGACTGCCTGCCGAGTGCAGACACAGAGGTAGCCACAGCCGTGAACTACCGTACTGTACTGTGTCTGCTGCTAATATAGACTGGTTGATAAAGAGATGTCTATGTAACTATGTATGTATAAAGAAGAAAGAAAAAAAACCACGGTTAGGTGGTATACAATTATGGACGGACTGCCTGCCGAGTGCAGACACAGAGGTAGCCACAGCCGTGAACTACCGTACTGTACTGTGTCTGCTGCTAATATAGACTGGTTGATAAAGAGATGTCTATGTAACTATGTATGTATAAAGAAGAAAGAAAAAAAAAACCACGGTTAGGTGGTATACAATTATGGACGGACTGCCTGCCGAGTGCAGACACAGAGGTAGCCACAGCCGTGAACTACCGTACTGTACTGTGTCTGCTGCTAATAATATAGACTGGTTGATAAAGAGATGTCTATGTAACTATGTATGTATAAAGAAGAAAGAAAAAAAAACCACGGTTAGGTGGTATACAATTATGGACGGACTGCCTGCCGAGTGCAGACACAGAGGTAGCCACAGCCGTGAACTACCGTACTGTACTGTGTCTGCTGCTAATATAGACTGGTTGATAAAGAGATGTCTATGTAACTATGTATGTATAAAGAAGAAAGAAAAAAAAACCACGGTTAGGTGGTATACAATTATGGACGGACTGCCTGCCGAGTGCAGACACAGAGGTAGCCACAGCCGTGAACTACCGTACTGTACTGTGTCTGCTGCTAATATAGACTGGTTGATAAAGAGATGTCTATGTAACTATGTATGTATAAAGAAGAAAGAAAAAAAAACCACGGTTAGGTGGTATACAATTATGGACGGACTGCCTGCCGAGTGCAGACACAGAGGTAGCCACAGCCGTGAACTACCGTACTGTACTGTGTCTGCTGCTAATATAGACTGGTTGATAAAGAGATGTCGTAGTAGTATGTATGTATAAAGAAGAAAAAAAAACCACGGTTAGGTGGTATACAATTATGGACGGACTGCCTGCCGAGTGCAGACACAGAGGTAGCCACAGCCGTGAACTACCGTACTGTGTCTGCTGCGACTGGATGATAAATGATATAAAAAATATATATATATCACTACTGCAGCCGGACAGGTATATATTATATATTATATAATGACGGACCTGCTGGACACTGTCTGTCAGCAGAATGAGTTTTATTTTTATAGAATAAAAAAAACAACAACACACAAGTGAAGTCACACGACGAGTGTTTAACTTTTTCAGGCAATCACAATATAAGTATACTACTAACTATGCTGGTGGTCAGTGTGGTCAGGTCACTGGTCAGTCACACTGGCAGTGGCACTCCTGCAGCAAAAGTGTGCACTGTTTAATTTTAATATAATATTATGTACTCCTGGCTCCTGCTATAACCTATAACTGGCACTGCAGTGCTCCCCAGTCTCCCCCACAATTATAAGCTGTGTGAGCTGAGCAGTCAGACAGATATATAATATATATAGATGATGCAGCACACTGGGCTGAGCCTGAGCAGTGCACACAGATATGGTATGTGACTGAGTCACTGTGTGTATCGCTTTTTTCAGGCAGAGAACGGATATATTAAATAAACTGCACTGTCTGGTGGTCACTCACTATATAATATTATGTACTCCTGGCTCCTGCTATAACCTATAACTGGCACTGCAGTGCTCCCCAGTCTCCCCCACAATTATAAGCTGTGTGAGCTGAGCAGTCAGACAGATATATAATATATATAGATGATGCAGCACACTGGGCTGAGCCTGAGCAGTGCACACAGATATGGTATGTGACTGAGTCACTGTGTGTATCGCTTTTTTCAGGCAGAGAACGGATATATTAAATAAACTGCACTGTCTGGTGGTCACTCACTAGTAAACTCTCTGCACTCTCTACACTTCTACAGTACTCCTCCTAGTCCTAAGCTCCAGTAAATCTCTCTCTCTTATAATCTAAATGGAGAGGACGCCAGCCACGTCCTCTCCCTATCAATCTCAATGCACGTGTGAAAATGGCGGCGACGCGCGGCTCCTTATATAGAATCCGAGTCTCGCGATAGAATCCGAGCCTCGCGAGAATCCGACAGCGTCATGATGACGTTCGGGCGCGCTCGGGTTAACCGAGCAAGGCGGGAAGATCCGAGTCGCTCGGATCCGTGTAAAAAAAGCTGAAGTTCGGGCGGGTTCGGATTCCGAGGAACCGAACCCGCTCATCTCTAATCTATATATAAAAAAATATTTTTTTTGGGAGGTGGGGGTGCCATGAGGGACATACCTCCTATCTATCTATCTATCTATCTATCTATCTATCTATCTATCTATCTATCTATCTATCTATCTATCTATCTATCTATCTATCTATCTATCATAGACAGAGAGACAGAGAGACAGATAGATAGATAGATAGATAGATAGATAGATAGATAGATAGATAGATAGATAGATAGATAGATAGATAGATAGATAGATAGATAGATAGATAGAGTGGCGAGTATGCACAGAGAAAGAAACCTACAGTTGAAAAAAGGACCCACTAAGAGTTGCCCCCATTTTCTTGCGGTCTGTACCTCTCAGGACAAAGATACTCACTCTCTGGTCTTGATTATACAGAAGACTCTCTTGCATAGAGCCCTCTATGCAAGGTCCCTTTTTTCCCCACATTGCACCTAGTGCTCCACAGCTGCAATATGGGTCCCTGAATGAGACGCCATGCAGACACGAGGAACATTGACTCCCAGTGTGTGTCTGTGATCTTGCAGAATTGCTGCGGGAGAATGGCCCCTTCCTATCAATCAGTTTGCGATTAATTCCTCACTGTGAGCGGCATTGCAAAATAACCTTGGCGCATGCTCAGTGTGATCGTGACACATGCGCAGTGGCTGATAATCACTGCTTTAATATCGGCATTCCGTCCGTATCTGAATCAGGCCCAATATTTGCAGGCTATTCCATGAAAAACAGCCATTTTGGAGGGATTCCCGAATCTACTAAGTATCCCCCAAATGTACCATGGTGGGACCGCGGCAGAAAAGTAGTCCCTCCTTTTTTAATAGCAGCCACAGCCCCCATAGGTTCTTATGGGGGTTGTGGAGCAAAGGTGTCAGATTTACCAAAATGGCGTTAGCCCATTGTAACCTATGTCTACACTTCGCAAAAATTACCGGGAGAGGGTTATCTGGAACCCTCCCTAGCAATGGATGCCGCACATGCGTGGTCAGTAGAAGAGTGAAGAAACCAGTGATGTGGTCATTTCACTCCGAACACATGACTGAGAGGCTCCTTTTGTGGCCTCTGTACCTGTGGAATAGCGGTGAGGTCTGAATCCCCTTATTCTTTTTTTACTGATACTTCAATATACTGTAGGAGAAGTCTGAACATCACAGGATCCAGCATTGTCATACAAGTAACAGCCAGCTAGTGATTGGGTGTGTACTGAATACATCCAAGCAGTTGTTTCTACTAAGGCAACTCTCCTGCAGGTGTATAGTAGAAGTAGTAAACCCCTTTAATTCCTGGCTCATAGCATTAGTGTCCGCTTTCATCTCATTATAAACATGCTCATCCAAGCATTATCGTATCTAGTCTTGCTGTGTCATATGCTGATTCCCTATTTGCTTGATGGTTTTTAGATACTGAGTATTGATCTGTACTAGTGCTCCTGAGTCTTGACTATTTCTGACATACACTATGACCCAGAATAAAGACTCACACCATAATAACTCCACTGTGTGAGTTTTCAATTTAGCAATTTAGCATGGTGGGGGAAAAATGTCAGTCAGATATATTCCCTGAATTAGATTTCTTCCAATAATTACAACTTCAAATCCAATTTCTTGCAATAAAGGCAAACAAGACATTGTGAATTTGGTATTACTATTTTTTTTCAAATGTTTATTAAAGCATGACGAAATTGAGTACATAATCAAAGAAGTACTTGAATATGACTACAGTGTAGCACACATCTAGAACAATTATTCAATGTACAGTGCATCTGGAAAGTATTCACAGCACTTCACTTTTCCCTCATTTTGTTATGTTACAAGCTTATTCCAAAATGGAATAAATTAATTTTTCCCCTCAAAGTTCTAGACACAATACCCCATAATGGCAATGTGAAATTTTTTTATGTGATTTTGCAAATTTATTAAAAATAAAAAACTACAAAATCACATGTATATAAGTATTCACAGCATTTTCCATGAAGCTCAAAATTGAGGTCAGGTGCATCCTGTTTCCACTGATCATCCTTGAGATGTTCCTACAGCTTGATTGGAGTCTACCTGTGGTAAATTCAGTTGATTGGACATAATTTGGGAAGGCACACACCTGTCTATATAAGGTCCCACACTTGACAGAGCATGTCTGAGCACAAACCAAGCATGAAGTCAAAGGAATTGTCTGTAGACCTCTGAGACAGGATTGTCTTGAGGTACAAATCTGGGGAAGGGTACAGAAAAATATCTGTTGCATTAAAGGTTCCAATGAACACAGTGGCCTCCATCATCCGTAAATGGAAGACCTTCGGAACCACCAGGACTCTCCCTAGAGCTGGCTGGCCGTCTAAACTGAGCGATCAGGGGAGAAGGGCCCTAGTCAGGGAGGTGACCAAGAACACGATGGTCACTCTGTCAGAACTACAGCATTCCTCTGTGGAGAGAGGAGATCCTTCCAGAAGGACAACCATCTCTGCAGCAATCCACCAATCAGGCCTGTATGGTAGAGTGGCAAGGACGGAAGCCACTCCTTAGTAACAAGCACATGGCAGCCTGCCTGGAGTTTGCCAAAATGCACCTGAAGGACTCTCAGACCATAAGAAACAAAATTCTCTGGTCTGATGAGACAAAGATTGAACTCTTTGGCGTGAATGCCAGGTGTCTTGTTTGGAGTAAACCAGGCACTGCTCATTACCAGGGCCAGTGGCGGATTTGCCGCTAGGCAACCTAAGTGGTTGCCTAGGGCCCGCAGGGTCAGGGGGCCCGAAGCGGGCCCCCCGCTTGTGTCACTGAGACACGCTGCCGCTCAGTCCGGCGGCAGCGTGTCTCAGCTGTCAGGAGAAGAGAGCGGCTGCCAGTACGGCTGTGTCTGGCGCGGCGGCATATAGCGGACTTCAAACCAGCCGCCGGTTCGTGAGCCAATCAGAGCTCGCGGACCGGCAGCCAATCAGAAGCCGCCGGTCCGCGAGCTCTGATTGGCTCACGAACCGGCGGCTGGTTTGAACGAAGTCTGCTATACGCCGCCGTGCCAGACACAGCCGCGCTGGCGGGCGCTCTCCTCTCCTGACTCACCCGTCCCTCACAGCCGGAGCCCGGAGGAGGAGCAGCAGCAGCAGCAGTGCAGCAGCGGTAAGCAGCTGCAGCATTGGCTGCTGTGGGGGCAATTGTATACCTGGCACTGTGGGGGCAATTGTTTACCTGGCACTGTGGGGGCAATTGTTTACCTGGCACTGTGGGGGCATTTGTATACCTGGCACTGTGTGGGCATTTGTATACCTGTCAGGTATACAATTGCCCCACAGTGTCAGATCCACAAATGCCCCCACAGTGTCAGGTATTACCTGACACTGTGGGGGCAATTGTGGATCTGACACTGTGGGGGCAATTGTGGATCTGGCACTGTGGGGGCATTTGTGGATCTGGCACTGTGGGGGCATTTGTATACCTGGCACTGTGGGGCATTTGTGGATCTGGCACTGTGGGGGCATTTGTGGATCTGGCACTGTGGGGGCATTTGTATACCTGGCACTGTGGAGGCATTTGTGGATCTGGCACTGTGGGAGCATTTGTATACCTGGCACTGTGGGGGCATTTGTATACCTGGCACTGTGGGGTCAATTGTGGATCTGGCACTGTGGGGGCAATTGTGGATCTGGCACTGCACTATTGGGGGCATATGTCTGTGTTTCACGTACCATTTTAATTGGCCACACCCATTTTTTTGGCGCGTGCGCGCCGTGGGGCACAGTACCTCTATGGGGCACTCTCTGTCTGAGTGGTCGCCGCTTAGCCCCGCTGGGAGTGCACACAGACGCTCTCATTCCAGTGAATGGGGCGCGTGTGTGTCATGGACACGTGCGCGCCCCAGACGCAGTGATAGGCCCAGGCACAGACGGAACTCCATCTGTAATGTAAGGGGGCATAAGTCAGAACAAAAATATAGTGCTATGGATTGTTTGAGGTAGGGGGGCCCCAAATCGGTATTTCGCTTAGGGCCCCATGAGGTCTGAATTTGCCTCTGACCAGGGCAATACCATCCCTACAGTGAAGCATGGTGGTAGCAGCATCATGCTGTGGGGATGTTTTTCAGTGACAAGAACTGGGAGACTAGTCAGAATAGAGGGAAAGATGAAAGCAGCAATGTACAGAGACATCTTGGATGAAAACCTGCTCCAGAGCACTCTTGACCTCAGACTGGGGTGACGGTTCATCTTTCAGCAGGACAGCGACCCTAAGCACACAGACAAGATATCAAAGGAGTGGCTTCAGGACAACTCTATGAATGTCCTTGAGTGGCCCAACCAGAGCCCAGACTTAAATCTGATTGAACATCTCTGGGGAGATCTGAAAATGGCTTTGCACCGACGCTTCCCATCCAACCTGATGGAGCTTGAGAAGGCTGCAAAGAGGAATGGGCGAAACTGCCCAAAGATAGGTGTGCCAAGCTTGTGGCATCATATTCAAAAAGACTTGAGGCTGTAATTGCTTCCAAAGGTGCATCAACAAAGTATTGAGAACAGGCTGTGAATACTTATGTACATGCAATTTCTTAGTATTTTATTTTTAATGAATTAGCAAAAATCTCAAAAAACTTTTTTTTCACATTGTCATTATGGGGTATTGTGTGTAGAATTTTGAGGGAAAAAAATTGTTTTTTACATTTTGAAATAAAGCTGTAACAACAAAATGTGGAAAAAGTGAAACGCTGTGAATACTTTCTGGATGCACTGTATGACCAGTTTACATGAGCAATATGTTCCAAAATGGTGTCAACAAGGACATAAGGCTGACAAAATGTCGTGAACCCAGATCCGTGTCCTCCACTTTCCTTCCTTACACTTTGAAGAGAAAAAAAGAAAAGAAAAAGGGTCACCAAGGTATAGACTAACAATGATCTAATCACTGATGAGAGAAAAGGGGGGGGGGAAGGTACTGTCGGACTGAGGCATGTAGGGCCCACCAGGGGAATGCAGTGGTAGGGGCCCATGTTTAGGGGTGTGGCGAGTCTGCAGAGGGGGTGTGGGCTGCCACCACATTGGTTTGACTAACCATTAGAGAGTGCAACATCTGGGCCCCTTCATTAAATTCAGTAAATTCAGCTGCTGCATACACGATAATGTACCAGATTAATAACAGCAATGCACTGTAGAAAATACACCATAGTCCAGTATATGGTAAAATATATATAATGCATACCTCCCAACTGTCCCGATTTTCGCGGGATAGTCCCGTTTTTTGGGGACTGTCCTGCTGTCCCACCCTCGGGCTCTAATCAGAGGTGAAGCCATGCCCCCTTTTCCATAAGCCACACCCCCTTTCCGGGAGCGCGTGCGACTTCGCCGCGCTTGTGTCCCTCTTCATAGAATGACAAAGTTGGGAGGTATGTATAATGTATAATTCAAATGCACAGTCTGAAACCTGATTCTTAGAACAGGAGGTGGGCCCCCCAGCAGTGGGGCCCATCGGTGGTTTCCTCTGTATCCCTGTGGGCCAGTCCAAGCCTGTATGTACTTATATAGCATTGGAAGAGGCTGCTTCTCTCCCCTCACTACACTGTCCTGCACTGAGACACTAGAACACTGTATATGTAATTATATAGCATAGGAAGAGGCTGCTTCTCTCCCCTCACTACACTGTCCTGCACTGAGACACTAGAACACTGTATATGTAATTATATAGCATAGGAAGAGGCTGCTTCTCTCCCCTCACTATACTGTCCTGCACTGAGGGGGTAATTCCAAGTTGATCGCAGCAGGATATTTTTTAGCAGTTGGGCAAAACCATGGCCCTCATTCCGAGTTGTTCGCTCGTTGCCGAGTTTCGCTATATTGCGATTAGTCGCTTACTGCGCATGCGCAATGTTCGCAGAGCGCATGCGCTTAGTTATTTTACTCAAAAGTTAGGTATTTTACTCACGGCATAACAAGGAATTTTCATTGTTCTGGTGATCGGAGTGTGATTGACAGGAAGTGGGTGTTTCTGGGCGGAAACTGGCCGTTTTATGGGTGTGTGCTGAAAAACGCTGCCGTTTCTGGGAAAAACGCGGGAGTGGCTGGAGAAACAGGGGAGTGTCTGGGCGAACGCTGGGTGTGTTTGTGACGTCAAACCAGGAACGAAACTGACTGAACTGATCGCAGTGGCAGAGTAAGTCCCGAGCTACTCAGAAACTGCAAAGAAATTTCTATTCGCAATTATGCGAATCTTTCGTTCGCAATTCTGCTAAGCTAAGATTCACTCCCAGTAGGCGGCGGCTTAGCGTGGGCAAAGCTGCTAAAAGCAGCTGGCGAGCGAACAACTCGGAATGAGGGCCCATGTGCACTGCAGGGGGGGCAGATATAACATTTGCAGTTTTGCAGAGAGAGTTAGATTTGGGTGGGTTATTTTGTTTCTGTGCAGGGTAAAAACTGTCTGCTTTATTTTTACACTGCAATTTAGATTGCAGATTGAACACACCACACCCAAATCTCTCTCTCTCTGCACATGTTATATCTGCCTCCCCTGCAGTGCACATGGCTTTGGCCAACTGCTAAAAAATTTCCTGCTGCGATCAACTTGGAATTACCCCCTGAGACACTAGAACACTATATATGTAATTATATAGCATAGGAAGAGGCTGCTTCTCTCCTCTCACTATACTGTCCTGCACTGAGACACTAGAACACTGTATATGTAATTATATAGCATAGGAAGAGGCTGCTTCTCTCCCCTCACTATACTGTACTGCACTGAGGCACTAGAACACTGTATATATGTAATTATATAGCATAGGAAGAGGCTGCTTCTCTCCCCTCACTATACTTTCCTGCACTGAGACACTAGAACACTGTATGTAATTATATAGCATAGGAAGAGGCTGCTTCTCTCCCCTCACTATACTGTCCTGCACTGAGACACTAGAACACTGTATGTAATTATATAGCATAGGAAGAGGCTGCTTCTCTCTGTCTGGCTTCAGAGCCTTACCTCCGGCGAGTGCTCCCGCGGGTTACCATCCCGCTGGTTGGCGCGGCTGCGGCGGCAGGGAGCTGCTGTGCGGCTGCCAAGGGGCCGGGGGCCGAGGGTCTGGAGAGCCGGGCGCTGCAGCGGGGATCGCTGCGGTAAGGTCCTCTAATGGTGACACAGTATAGTGTGTCAGAGACAGAAGCTGGCTAAAGCTGCTAACGGCTAAGTATGTCTCCTGGGTAGATGCTAGAATCAAGTGGGCTAAGGGACCTTTTCCATAAGGGGGAGGAGTTACGACACAAGGGGGAGGAGCTATGCCAGCGGGATAGTTCCTCTACTATCCACGGCACCAACCATTACCTTTAGTAATCAGGTGGCGAGCGTAGCAAGCCACCGAGACCGAAGCGTGGCGAGCGGAGTGAGCCCGCGAGGGTACATTTCGGGTACCCTGTTTGCCCGTAGCTCCGCCCCCTGGTGACGTGTCTCCTCCCCTAGATACGTCAGAAGGTCCCTTCTCCCACTCCGAAATAGAATCAACCATGTCTCCTGTGCTGGGGACAGCCATGTTGGAGACAAGAGTATTACCAATGAAGTTCCCAATCTGTGTCCAGCCAATCCTGCGTGTTCTCCCCTTACAAAAGGTAGCTGGCTCAGAGGGAGAGTGCCAGTGCTTCATGTTACCTCCTTGTGAAAGGTTCTCCAGCTCTGTGCTCCCAGGTTACTTCTGGCTCCCTAGTCCTGGTTGCTCTAATCCATCGGTTACCTAAACGCTGCTGCAGTCCTGCTGTCCAAGTCTGTTGCCACTTGTGGAAGCGATCACGGGGTCCCAGGTCGTAGAGGAGCTCCAGGTGCTAACGGCGGTTCCCGCAGACGTCTTCATTTCTTCAAAGTCCAAGTTCTTCAGCCTCGTCTTTCAATCACAAACCACAGTCCTCATTTCTTCAAAGTCCAAGTTCTTCAGCCTCGTCTTTCAATCACAAACCACAGTCTTCATTTCTTCAATGTCCAAGTTCTTCAGCCTCGGCTTTCAATCACAAACCACAGTCCTTATTTCTTCAAAGTTCAAGTTCTTCAGCCACGTCTTTCAATCACAAACCACAGTCCTCATTTCTTCAAAGTCCAAGTTCTTCAGCCTCGGCTTTTAATCATAAAAACACAGTCTTCAGTTCTTCTTTACCGGAGTTCTTCAGCTTCACTCTTCAAGTCATTTAACCATAGACTCTAATTCTTCCAGTTTCTTCAATTGCTCCAATATTCGTGTACAACCTTATTATTCATTAAAACTACAGTTATCTTCCTACGAAGTCCTCCTTTTCTTTACGCCCTCCGGCCAACGTTAACACTTTGTTTGGCTTCCACCCCATGAGGAGGAATTACATTCAGCCATCTCGTTTACTCTCCTCACAGGTAGCTGTCCCTTCAGCCACAGCTCGGTTGTCGGAACCCCAACTTACGCCGAGCGTGACAGTAAGCACTGGCCCAATGGATCCGGCAAGTGAGCAGGCTACCGGGGGCGATGCTTCTGTGGATAGTCTGTCTCGTCTAAATAAACAGGAGGCCATGCAGGCACAGATTGTACAGTTCATGCAGAATATGTCCACTCGTTTGGATTCTCTTCACACAGCCATTTCCACATCTCGGACTCCAGTTCCAGCTTCCAATTCACCAGCACCTAATCCTCTAGTGTCGATTCCAGTTCCTTGTTTACAACTACCGCCACCCAGTAAATTTGACGGTAGTCCAAAGCAATACTGAGGGTTCCTCAATCAATGCGAGATCCAGTTTGAACTTCAGTCAGCTAACTTTCCGTCTGATCGGACCAAAATCGCATACATCATTTCACTTCTGACCAGACCAGCTCTGGATCTACCTTCACCCTTATGGGAGAGAACTGATCCAATACTCTTGAATTACCCGGAATTCGTGGCAACTTTTCGTAAAATCTTTGACGAGCCAGGCCGGACCACCTCTGCCTCTTTGGAGATTCTGCGTCTGCGTCAGGAAACCCGTTCTGTCGCCCAGTACGTGATCCAATTCCGTACTCTGTCTTCTGTAGTGGGTTGGAATGAAGAGGCTCTCATTGCCGCCTATTGAAACGGTCTCTCCGACAAAATTAAAGATGACCTGGTCACTCAGGATGTGCCAGTTAAGCTTGATCAGCTTATTTCTTTATGTAACAAGATTGATCTAAGATACAAGGAGCGCTGTCTAGAGAGAACAAGGTTCGAGTGACCCAAATCTCAGGCCTGTCCCACTCCTAGACCATCCTCACCGTCTACTGAAGAACCCATGCAGGTCAACCGTTCTCGTCTCACCAATGAGGAACGTCAAAGACGCAGACAGGGAAACCTCTGCATGTATTGTGGGGCGGCTGACCACTTTGTTAAGTCTTGTATTCAACGACCGGGAAACTCCCGCTCCTAGCTTACGCAGGAGAGGTTAAGCTAGGAGCATTCCCCAACCAATTTACCAGGAAGGAATCACTGTTGGCTGTATGTCTGGAACTTCCCTCTACCTCCTTTCATGTTACAGCACTTTTGGATTCTGGAGCTGCAGAAAGTTTCATTACTTCCGCTTTAGTCTGACAGTTTGAAGTACCAACCACTCGTTTGGAGCGAGCTATCTCTATCACCGCGGTTGACGGAAGTTATATCCCTGAAGGGATCATCACCCACCGTACAGTTCCTCTGAAGATGAAAGTTGGTATTCTCCATTCTGAAGTTATCTCTTCCCTGGTAATTCCCAAAGCCTCTCAAAAAATAATCCTAGGATTCCCGTGGTTGCAGGAGCACAACCCCCGCTTGGATTGGCAAACTATGGATGTACTCGCCAGGGGGGAGTCGTGTTCTCAAAAGCTGTTTATCCACCGTCAAGCCACTCTTTACCTTACACTCCACTGATCTCCCAGATGCCTATCAGCCCTTTCTGGACGTGTTCAGTAAGCAAGGGGCGAATACCTTGCCTCCCCACCGAAGTTGGGACTGCCCTATCGATTTACTGCCTGGTAAAACACCTCCCAGAGGCCGAACGTACCCTTTATCTCTCCCAGAAACCCAAGCAATGTCTGAGTACATACAGGAGAATTTGGCCAAAGGGTTCCTTCGCCCTTCCTCTTCTCCAGCCGGGGCAGGGTTTTTTTTGTTACAAAGAAGGACGGGGGTCTACGGCCTTGCATCGACTACCGGGGCCTCAACGAAATGACAGTTAAGAACAGATACCCCTTGCCCTTGATTCCCGAACTATTTGACCATGTAAAGGGGGCTACCATTTTCACCAAATTGGACCTGCGGGGAGCTTATAACCTTATACGCATTTGCACAGGAGACGAGTGGAAGACTGCGTTCAATACTCACGATAGGCATTACGAATATCTGGTGATGCCCTTTGGCTTATGCAATGCTCCAGCAGTCTTCCAGAGTTATGTCAACAAGTTATTCCGAGATCTCCTCTATAAGTGCCTGGCTGTGTATCTGGACGATATACTAATATTTTCCAAAGATCTGAAAGTCCATCGGGAACAAGTCAGAGAAGTCTTGAGACGTCTTAGGGAAAATCTACTCTTTTGTAAACTAGAGAAGTGCAAGTTTGAGGTTCCCTCCATCCCTTTTTTAGGTTACATAATTTCCGGAAGGGAATTACAGATGGATCCTGCCAAAGTCCAAGCAATCAGAGATTGGACCCTTCCTACCACTCTGAAGGGAATCCAGCATTTTTTAGGCTTCGCCAATTTCTATAGGAAGTTTATTAAAGATTATTCCTCCATCATTGCCCCGATTACAGCACTAACAAGAAAAGGGTCTAATTCTGCAGCTTGGCCATCTGAGGCACTAAAAGCCTTTTCGTTTCTAAAAGAGGCCTTCATGTCTACTCCTATCCTTTGGCAACCTGATCTCAGTCGTCCTTTTCAGGTGGAGGTGGATGCTTCAGTAGAAGTGGGGGCTGTCTTATCCCAGTACTTCGAGGATCAGAAAGCTCATCCTTGCGCTTATTTTTCCCGAAGAATCTCTCCGGCAGAACAAAACTACGCCATTGGAGAATAAGAATTGCTTGCCATAAAACTTGCTTTTGAAGAGTGGAGGTACTTACTGGTGTTATGCACACCAGTGCCTGCAGGAATGTACTGGTGTCTGAACTGTTATGCACACCAGTGCCTGCAGGAATGTACTGGTGTCTGAACGGATAGGGATGCAAAACAAATGAACTTACAGACAGACTGGGGAATATGACATTACGTACACAGAAGGTGATAGGGTAACAAAATAAACACAAAGTGAACAGAGAAGCCTAGAGGCTAAGAAACTGGGTATCTCCCTAGTATTAGTAATGCTCAGATGGAAAAAGCAAGATGTTGTGTTTTAATACGTAGAGAACCCGAAATGCTGTTGCTAAGGGCAACAGCAAAACCCTAAAGGGTTACCAACGGGTGTGGCAGTAAACTCCTTGGTCAGAGATGGAATGATAGACACAAGGAGAGTCTCCACAATCCTAATCCTCACTTGCAGTGCACAGGTTCAGCTTACTGCCACTAAACTGACACCTGAACTCCTTGCACAGTGAGACAGGATTTAGGCAGGCAAATCTGAGAATACAGCCGCAAACTTGCTAAGTTCACAGAGTAGCAAAAGAACCCCAGCAAGTTAAACGACTGACTCCAGTCTTACTGCTAGGTCTGGATTGGCAGAGTGTAGTACCAAATCCCCAGGCCTATTTGCAGTAAGCAACAACAAATACAAGCAACAACAAATACAAAGCTACACAGAACTGGCTAACTTTCAGGAACTGACTAACCAACAAAGATTCAGCAGCATCTGCTTAACCTGAGAAGAGGCCTTATATAGCAGGTGCTGTCCACGCCACACTCAGACCTCACAGACTGTGAGCACAAAAACCAGCACCGGATCCCCTGCCGTGCACAGAGCCTGTAACCACTGCACAGCAAAAGACCCGAACCGGAGTATCAGCTGCGCTCAGGTTACTCCGCTAGCACTTGTCTCCCGGTTGCCATGACGACGTGGCAGCACAGGGCAGGAGACCCTAACAACTGTAAGGAGCTCAGCACCCAATCTCATTAATCACAGATCACAAAAATCTTTTATATCTTCAGACCGCCCGATGTTTAAACCCACGGCAAGCAAGGTGGGCACTGTTCTTCTCCTGTTTTTCTTTCAAGCTCAGTTATCGTCCATGGTCTCTTAATTGGAAAGCAGATGCGCTCTCTCATTCATTGAGTTCAGATGAGTCCACAGATCTTCCGGACAGACAATTCATCCTAGATCCTGCCTCTTTTGCTGCAACTCGTACTACTCTGCTTCCGCCACTGGGAAAAACCTTTGTTGCACCAGAACTCAGGAAAAAACTGCTCACGTGGGCTCATACCTCACCATGTATGGGACATGCAGGTAGCCTCAAGACTCTTAAGTTCATCCAACGCTCCTATCTGAAGATGGATGTTTTGGAATTCATAGCTGCCTGCCCAAAGTGCGCCCAACATAAAAGTTTAAGAGGATCACCATCGGGTCTTCTTCATCCACTATCTGTTCCACAAAAAGCCTGGACACACATCTCCATGGACTTTATAACTGACCTACCTGTCTCCAGAGGATGAAACACCATCTGGGTCACTGTGGACCGATTTTCCAAAATGGCACACTTTGTCCCACTCACAGGTCTTCCAACCTCTCCACAACTATCAAAAATGTTCATATCAGACATCTTCCAGTTACATGGACTTCCACAAGAGATCGTTTCCGATCGAGGGCCTCAGTTTGTGGCTAAATTCTGGAGAGCACTGAGTTCAGCTCTTGGAATGGAATTAAGTTTCTCTTCTGCATACCATCCCCAAACGGATGGCCAGACTGAGAGAGTGAACCAAGACTTAGAGACTTTCCTACGACTCTTCATGTCTTCTTCTCAAGATGATTGGCTGGGCTATCTTCCATTTGCTGAATTTGTTCACAATAATCTCTACCATTCCGCTACTCATTCCACACCCTTTTATGTGAATTATGGACTTCATCCATGTGTTCCTGCTTTCCAATCTCTTCCAGCTCTCGAAGTACCTGCTGCAGAGTTAGCCCTTCAGCAATTCACTAAGATGTGGAAACAAGTTCATGAGGCTCTGCTTAAAACATTCAATAAATATAAGTTTTTTGCAGATTGGAAACGGAAGGCTGTCCCTAGTCTCAAAGTGGGTGATCAAGTCTGGATTTCTACTCAAAACTTAAGACTCAAGGTCCTTTCCAAGAAATTTGCCCCCAGATTCATTGGACCATATCCTGTTGAAAAAGTATTGAATCCAGTAGCATACAAAGTGACATTGCCTCCGTACTTGAAGATCCCAAATGCATTTCACATCTCCTTACTGAAGCCTCTCATACTGAACCATTTTTGGGCTGCACTCCCTAGACCTCCCAATGTTCAAGCTGCTCGGGGAGAAGAATTTGAAGTTCATAGGATCCTTGACTGTCGTAAAAGATATGGTCGTCTCCAATATCTTATTGATTGGGATATGGACTGGAGGAAAGGTCCTGGGTTTCTGAAGAGGACGTCCATGCTCCAAGATTAGTCCGGGCCTTTCATATCAAGAATCCGATGAAAGCACAAGGGTGTTCAGAGCCCACCCTAAATAGGGGGGGTACTGTCAGGCTCTGGAGCCTTACCTCCGTTGGGTGCTCCCGCGGGTTACCATCCCGCTGGTTGGCTCGGCTGCAACGGCAGAGAGCTGCTGGCGGCGGGTCCTTCTGGACGGATGTGCGGCTGCCAAGGGCCGGGGGCCGAGGGTCTGGAGAGCCGGGTGCTGCTGCGGGGATCGCTGCAGTGAGGCCTTCTAGTGGTGACACAGTATAGTGTGTCAGAGACAGAAGCTGGCTAAAGCTGCTAACAGCTAAGTATGTCTCTTGTGCTGGGGGCAGCCATGTTGGAGTCCAGAGTATTACCAATGAAGTTCCCAATCTGTGTCCAGCCAATCCTGCGTGTTCTCCCCTTACAAAAGGGAGCTGGCTCAGAGGGAGAGTTCCAGTGCTTCATGTTATCTCCTTTGTGAAAGGTTCACCAGCTCTGTGCTCCCAGGTTACTTCTGGCTCCCTGGTCCTGGTTGCTCTCATCCATCGGTTACCTAAACGCTACTGCAGTCCTGCTGTCCAGGTCCGTTGCCACTCGTGGAAGCACTCACGGGGTCCCAGGTCGTATAGGAGCTCCAGGTGCTAACGGCGGTTCCCGCAGACGTCTTCATTTCTTCAAAGTCCAAGTTCTTCAGCCTCGTCTTTCAATCACAAACCACAGTCCTCATTTCTTCAAAGTCCAAGTTCTTCAGCTTCGACTTTCAATCACAAACCACAGTCCTCATTTCTTCAAAGTTCAAGTTCTTCAGCCTCGTCTTTCAATCACAAACCACAGTCCTCATTTCTTCAAAGTCCAAGTTCTTCAGCCTCGTCTATTAATCATAAAAACACAGTCTTCAGTTCTTCTTTACCGGAGTTCTTCAGCTTCACTCTTCAAGTCATTTAACCATAGACTCTAATTCTTCCAGTTTCTTCAATTGCTCCAATATTCGTGTACAACCTGATTATTCATTAAAACTACAGTTATCTTCCTACGAAGTCCTCCTTTTCTTTACGCCCTCCGGCTAACGTTAACACTTTTTGTTTGGCTTCCACCCCATGAGGAGGAATTACATTCAGCCACCTCATTTACTCTCCTCACAGGTAGCTGTCCCTTCAGCCAAAGCTCGGTTGTCAGTACCCCAACTTACGTCGAGCGTGACACTCTCCCCTCACTATACTGTCCTGAACTAAGACCCTAGAACACTGTATGTATTTATATACCATAGGAAGAGGCTGCTTCTCTCTCCTCACTATACTGTCCTGCACTGAGACACTAGAACACTGTATATTTAATTATATAGCATATGAAGAGGCTGCTTCTCTCCCCTCACTACACTGTCCTGCACTGAGACACTAGAACACTGTATGTACTTATATAGCATTGGAAGAGGCTGCTTCTCTCCCCTCACTATACTGTCCTGCACTGAGACACTAGAACACTGTATATATGTAACAGGGCCGGTTCTTGGGCGCTGGGCGCCCCGGGCGACAATAGGGGGCGTGGCTACGTACAGGGGGCATGGTCATTTACGCCCCCTGTACAGACTGAAATGATGTGCGGTGCGCGATGACGTCGTCGTGCACCGCACAGTAAAGGACTTCTCCACGAAGGGAAACTAGACGCGTACTGTATATGTAATCAGTGTTGGACTGGGGCATGTAGGGCCCACCGGGGGAATGCAGTGGTAGGGGCCCATGTTTAGGAGTGTGGCCAGTCTACAGAAGGGGTGTGGCCTGCCACCACATTGGCAGTGGGGCTCACCGGTGGTTTCCCCTGTATCCCTGTGGGCCAGTCCAAGCCTGGGTACACGTGTTTCATACCAAAGTGCATTCCTAAACACTTCCAAATTTGTTACTTGAGTGAGGGTCTCTGTGTAACTTTCCTATGTCTCGAAAAATCTCTCAGTGAACCTCTCCTTCTGTAAAGAGACCTCCAACCACTGAATCCACATTTGAAGGATACATTTCTTAGCTACAGCTGATATAGCTTTCAACAATTTCCTTACCCCCTGCGCTACTTTAGTGTCTATTGATAAGATGCCAAATATTGCACATTCAGAGTTTAGGGGTAGACAATTAACTAAATAATGATTAATATAACATCATACCAGGGTCCAAAATCTTCATATTATTGAACATGCCTATGAACAGTGCAGTAATTCAGGGGCAGATGTATTAAAGGTGGCAATTCTCCCGGTATTTGTATGGACCTGCTTTCCCCATTTAGTGTGACAAAGCAGGTCCATACATCGGTGGCATGTATCATTGGCAGCTTTGCCAAAGAGGAAGAGTGCTAATTGACCTCTTTTCTGAAGTGCACACTCCTTACCGGCTGCCCTGATCGCCTCTTGCATAGATTGTGCGCATGTGCTGGTCAGAAATTGTCAGTGGCAAGCGCATCAATATTGAAAAAACTAAGGTGGTCATTCCGAGTTGTTCGCTCGCTGCTATTTTTAGCAGAATTGCTAATAGGCTAACATCCGGCAGTTCTGCGCATGCGTATGCACCGCAGGACGCACACGCTAAGCAATTTTACACAAAACTATGCTATTTTACTTACGGGCGAACAAAGCTTTTCAGTCGCTCTGTTGATCGGAGAATGATTGACAGGAAGTGGGTGTTTTTGGGTGGTAACTGAGCGTTTTCCGGGAGTGTGCTAAAAAACGCAGGCGTGCCAGCAGAAAACGCAGGAGTGGCTGGAGAAACTGGGGAGTGGCTGGCCGGACGCTGGGCGTGTTTGTGACGTCAAACCAGGAACTAAACGGACTGAGGTGATCGCAATCTAGGAGTAGGTCTGGAGCTACTCCAAAACTGCAAGGAAATACTTAATAGCAGAATTGCTAATCTTTCGTTAGCAATTCTGCAATGCTAAGATACACTCGCAGAGGGCGGCGGCTTTGCGTTTGCATTGCTGCTAAAAGTAGCTAGCGAGTGAACAACTCGGTATGACCACCTAAAAACGTTATTGTTTCTGGAAGCACAATCTCTGGCTGTCATTATGTTCAATCAATGTTTGTAGCAATATTTTTTTGTTTTTTAAACTATGTTTAGTTTTTTGGGGTTTTGTTTTTTTAAGAAAATTGTATTGGATATACTTTAAATAAATGTTCTTAATCAGTCATTCATCAATCATTTAAAAAATGAAAATGTCTGATTTTTTTTGGGAAAAATGATTAGTTAAGTGGTTGTTTGTTCTTTCTTATACTTTTTATGGTGTAATCAGGGCTGACTCTACCATTAGGCAGCTTTAGGCAGCAAGTGGTGACTTTTTTTAAACATCTTTGGGGGTAATTTCAAGTTGATCGCAGCAGGAAATTTTTTAGCAGTTGGGCAAAACCATGTGCACTGCAGGGGAGGCAGATATAACATGTGCAGAGAGAGTTAGATTTGGGTGTGGTGTGTTCAATCTGCAAACTAAATTGCAGTGTAAAAATAAAGCAGACAGTATTTACCGTGCACAGAAACAAAATAACCCACCCGAATCTAACTCTCTCTGCACATGTTATATCTGCCTCCCCTGCAGTGCACATGGTTTTGCCCAACTGCTAAAAAATTTCCTGCTGCGATCAACTTGGAATTACCCCCTTTATGCATATAAGCGCCAGCACATGTACCACACTTTTATTTACTTTATATGCATTGAGGAAACTGGTGTTCATTCTCTTTGGTACAGATGAGGCCTCTAATGCATGTTAACTGCACATAAGGGTGTATATAAAACTGTTACTGTGTTGATATGATGAATTAGGAACACTGATGCATGGCATATTATAAATTGAGGACACTGCTGTGTGGCATATTGTAAATTGGTGACACTTATGCATGGCATATAATTTGATTGGAGGGAGCCTGGGCGGTGGGTGGAATGTTGCCTAGGGCACAAAGAAAGCACTGTCTACACTACTACAGGGCTTTCTGGAAACTAGTATTCCTACATCTTTTTAATGTTAATATGAGAGTACAGGATCTGTGCTCTATTATCTATCTATCTATCTATCTATCTATCTATCTATCTATCTCGAACTGGAATAATTGTGGACCCATCCTGGACTCAAGTAACTGTCTGACAGGTGGCGCTGTATGCAGGAAGGTAGAAAGGTATATGTACAACTTGCACATAAAGTTCTAGAATGTGGACAGGACTTGGCAGCGAAACAAATAAATAATGATATCTGTAATACCACATATAGCCAGTAGTGGAGCACTCGTGAATAACTGGAATGCTGGGGTAACTCAGAGAGCTGTGATCAATGAATACTGAGTTGCTGGGTTAATCCCAGAGAGTAGGATACACAGGAACTGCAGAGTTGCTGGACTTAACCCAGAGAACAGTATGCATGGGAATTGCGGAATTGCTGGGCTAACCCAGAGAGCAGGATGCACGGGAACTGCAGAGTTGCTGAACTATACCCAGAGAGCAGGACATCCAGCCCTGTGACTAAAAGCCTAGGTTGTATCTCTCTTTCCGGCAGACACAAGTCTGCAGAGGTGCAAAGACCTGCTGGTGAGTAAATTGTCAACTCAAACGAAACGTGACCCATCAACAGCTCCTCCTTCAATTTCCCCCGCCACTGGGGCTGCAAGGAAAAGGATAAGATTTCCTAGCCCACCCGCTGGCGGTGATGCAGGGTAGTCAGGAGCAGGTGCTGACATCTGGTCTGGACTGAAGAACCTGCCAACGATTACTGACATGTCTACTGTCACTGCATATGATTCTGTCACCATTGAAAGAATGGTGGAGGATTATATGAGTGACAGCATCCAAGTAGGCATGTCAGACTGTATGTATACTGGCAGGAAAAAGAGGCAATTTGGATGCCCTTGCACAAACTGGCTTTATTTGACCTAAGTTGCCCCCCCTCCAGTGTGTACTCCGAAAGAGTGTTTAGTGCAGCCGGTTACTTTGTCAGCGATCGTTGTAGGAGGTTACTTCCACAGAATGTGGAGAAGATGATGTTCATCAAAATTAATTATAAATTCCCCTGGGAAGACCTTTACCAGCAATTGCCTCCAGAAAGTAGAGGGACCTGTGATGGTGGATTCCAGTGGGGACGAATTAATACTCTGTGAGGAGGAGGATGTACACAGTGAAAGGGGTGAGGAATCAGAGGACGAGGATGAGGTCGACATCTTGCCTCTGTAGAGCCAGTTTGTGCAAGGAGAGATTGATTGCTTCTTTTTTTTTGGTGGGGTCCCACACAAACCAGTCATTTCAGCCATAGTCGTGTGACAGACCCTGTCGCTGAAATGATTGGTTTGTTAAAGTGTGCATGTCCTGTTTATACAACATAAGGGTGTATGGGTTGGCCCAAGGACAATTCCATCTTGCACCTCTTTTTCTTCTTATTATCATGTGCTGTTTGGGGACTACTTTTTTAAAGTGCCATCCTGTCTGACACTTCCATATATATGTCCAGTGGTACTGCCATTTAATTCCAGTGATTTGGACGTATAATTCCAGTGATTTGGATGTATAATTCCAGTGATTTGGACGTATAATGCCAGTGATTTGGATGTATAATTCCAGTGATTTGGATGTATAATTCCAGTGGGAATTGTTTGTGTCACTTGGCTTAGTCATACAGCCTCCTCATTCATAGGCATGCGCAGAACATTGTATTAGGGGGTGCACCGTCGGAGGGGTGTGTCTAGCACTGCCTTTTGGGCGTGTCTAGCACCATCTATTGACGGCCAACGCAATATAAAATATCCACCCTTGTACCAATCCTAATAAAGCAGATACATTGTCAGATGTTGTGGTGTGCACCAAACAAACACCCCTGATGGCACTCACTACAAGTACACTGCTCCTCCTCAGCCTGGTCTGGCTCCCACTCTCTTTCCCCTGCAAGCTGCAGCAACTTACTTATAAGTCAGTAACTCACTGACACTGACAGTCGCAGACTAGTACTGCTGCTGCTGCTGGAAAAACGAGTGACGTGTCAATGATGCTGCCGACCGCCTGCCAGTATTGAATTTGTCTTCCTAAGAGGAACACTGGCTGCATGCTGCTCCTCATCAGTGGCTGGCGTTGGCATAGAATAGAAGGAGAGAGGTGGGCATGTGGCCGGTGTGATGGGTGGGCGTGCGAGCAGCATTACGAAATCACGTCACATCACGCTGTTTTTGTACATGGAGGTGGAGCTGGGAGTTTGAAAGCCGGTGGCAGTGGCACTCTTGATTAACCCAGACGTCCGGTCAGTAATGCAGTCCTGCAGGGTGCAGCGCAGAGGGGACAGTAATCAGCCTGCTCGGCGATCGCTGCATCAGGCATGTGAGATCGGGGTGCCAGACATTAGGGGGTGCCTGTGCGCACCAGGCACCCCCCCCTGCGCACACCTATGTCCTCATTGCTCCTCTTTGACATCTTTGCATGAGGTTCTTTTGGGGCCTAGTTTTTGAAAAGTACCATCCTGTCTGACACTGCCGTATGAGTCCAGGGGTACTGCTGTATTAGTCCTGGGGTACTGCTGTATAAATACACCAACTGCAGAATTTTTTTTAAATGACAGGGGCGTGCTGGAGATGCTGTCAGTGGACCAAACAATTGCGGCCCACTCTCGACATTCAGCCACTGCATGACACTACTAGATGGGCCAGGTGGTTGTGTCGCTTAGCTTAGTCATACAGCAACCTTGGTGCACCTTTTTTTTTTCTTTGCATCATGTGCTGTTTAGGGCCTTTTTTTGATATCTGCCCTCCTGTCTGCCACTGCAGTGCCACTCCTAGATGGGCCAATTGTTTGAGTCACTTGGCTTAGTCATACAGCTACCTCATTGCACCTCTTCTACATCTTTGCATGAGATGCTGTTTGGGGCCTAGTTTTTGAAAAGTGCCAAGCTGTCTGACACTGCAGTGCCACTCCTAGATGGGCCAGGTATTTGTGCCCCACACTTGTGTCGCTTAGCTTGGCCATCCAGCTACCTAATTGCATCTTTGCATCATGGGCTGTTTGGGGACTAGTTTTTGAATAGTGCTATCTTGTCTGCAACTGCAGTGTCACTCCTAGATGCGCCAGGTGTTTGTGTGGCACAATTGTGTCGCTTAGCTTAGTCATACAGCCACCTCGGTGCAACTCTTAGGCCTAAAACCAATATTGTGAGGTGTGAGGTGTTCAGAATAGACTGGAAATGAGTAGAAATTAATGTTATTGAGGTTAATAATACCGTAGGAGCAAAATTACCCCCAAATTGTGTGATTTTAGCTGGTTTTTTCTTTTTTCAAAAACCATCCAGATCCAAAACCAAAACATGAAAGTGGAATTAGAACCAAAACACAAAACACGAAAAGTGCCAGCCGCACATATCTAATACACACACATACAGGGTGTGACGGTTTAAGTGCTAATATCGTTGAGCTGGAGGGATACAGCTGGGGGCAGGAATCTGCAAAGGTAGGGCCTCCCCCATGGACATTTTCCCATCTCTATCACTATCTTCTGCATGTGCAGAACGGTGAATGCTGCCCGATCGGTGCTAAGCTCCGATCACAGCAGACAGGCAAACAGTAACTCATACGGCAGTGGTGGGCCGCATTCCATTTTTAAAAAAAGTAAACGGGCAACAAAAGTAAGTGTTGTGGGCCAGGCCTGCGCGCCACGAGTTTGTCACGTCTGAATTAAACCAACTGTTAAAAATCGGAAAGAACCAGTGTTCTGTCAAGTGCAATAAGGATATCTATGACAAGCTATATAGTTGCCTATGTTTATTAGCTCAAATGAAAGCCTATAAAAGTAATTTAGAAGTGGTATACATTCATGTTGAGAATATATATTCCAGACTCTAAAGGTGTTAGACTAGGTGATGATACAAATTACTAGTATGCACTTCCAGTGCTGAATTGATGTTAATTTCAGACACAGGGGTCTATGTACTTAAGGGGACATTAACTAAGCAGTGATAAGAGTGGAGAAGTAAGCCAGTGGAGAAGTTGCTCTATCAACCAATCAAGAGATCTGTATAATTTTATAGTATACACATTATAGATGTTACTTCAGTGCTGATTCAATGTTGCCATGGGCAACTTCTCCACTGGCTCACTTCTCCTCTCTTATCACTGCTTAGTAAATATCTCCCCTTGGAGAGAGATAAAGTGGATGGAGATATTAATAATCAAGGCTCCAAGAGCAGCAGGTGTTAGTAAGGTAGCAGTCGCCTATATTAAAATGGTTATCATCACATGTTTCCAGTATTAGTGTTGTTAGTAGGCGATGTAGTTATGGGACCTGACTGCCAGTCACTATACCCACAACGGAATCCAGCCCGATTCAGAGCCCAACAGTTGTTATTATTATTATAAAGGATAATAATAACAGTAACCAGTAGAGATGAGCGGTTCATATTCTGAGGAATCCGAGCTGCTCCGAACATTGGGATCCGAGTCATGGCTCGGGTGTTTCCGCCAGGCTCTGATTCCCATTGAAAGGCAAACATCCTCTTCCCGGCATCGGATTCTCATGGGTGTTGGATTCTATACAAGGCACCGCGGCCGGGACTCGCGCCATTTCACTTGAACACATGCTGCTATTTGCATACTGTATACCGAGACTAACAAGTGGCTGTGCTGGATAGTGACTGTGTATAGGGGGCACAATGCACTGTGATGCATGCTGCGCTATACTCTGTTATACTGGGTGTGCTCTGTCCAGACTCACAAGTGGCTGTGCTGTATAGTGACTGTGTATAGGGAGCATGCTGCACTCTGCTGTGTGCTGTGCTATACTCTGCTATACTGGCTGTGCTGCATAGTGACTGTGTATAGGTGGCATGCTGCACACTGCTACGTGATGCACTATACTCTGCTATACTGGCTGTGCTGTGTCCAGACTCACAAGTGGCTGTGCTGTATAGTGACTGTGTATAGGGGCACGCTGCTGTGTCCTGCGCTATATTCTGCTGTAAATTGTACTGTTTGGTGCACTTTGTTCATGTGCATCTAAAAGCTCTGTGATCCACGTAGTTTAAACCAAGCTGCAAGTTTAAAAAAAGAATAATAAAATATATATAATATATTTATTGTTTTTGTACTGGTTGGTTGGTGCGCTTTACGCAAGTGCATTTTGTTCATGTGCATCTATAACCTTGTGATTGATCCACAGAGTTCGAACTGAGCTTCAAGTTAAAAATAGAAAAAGAAAAATTATATATATCGTTTGTTTTTGTACTGGTTGGTTGGTGCGCTTTACAGAAGTGCATTTTGTTTACGTGCATCTATAGACCCTGTGATCCACACAGTGTTCTGCGACTTGACAAATTTATAACTATTAGTTTGGAGAACCGCAACCAAATACTAGTGCAGCAGCTGCTGCCACTAATCATGATGACGATACTAGTCCAGCAACGTCATCTACTAAAGTGGATGCTCATGGGCATAGAGGGTCTGAGTCAG
Organism: Pseudophryne corroboree; assembly: GCF_028390025.1. Taxonomy (NCBI): domain Eukaryota; kingdom Metazoa; phylum Chordata; class Amphibia; order Anura; family Myobatrachidae; genus Pseudophryne; species Pseudophryne corroboree. The sequence continues at coordinate 273,786,655 of NC_086446.1, forward strand.
GGCATCTAAAATAAAAAAAACTCCCAGTATACAGTGTTAAAGGAAAAGACACCTCTTATAAAGGGAAGGTTTGGAAGTGAAAAACATATAATTGCCAACATGCCATTCATCACACGCAGTGGCAAGGAAAGGCTCAGGTCTTGACCTTTATTTATGAGCAGTGGTTCTGCAACTGTCAGTGAGGCATCTTCTTCTGTCTCTCATGACGATGCAAGACCTTTTCACTCAGAGTCTAAAAAAGATGTAAAAAAACCCTGAAAACTACTAAGGCAGTAGAACAAACTGTGTGTTCAGAACCGTCAAACATTCCTGAGGAACGTTTAGGGGTGTCCAAGTTAACTGTGTGCGAGTCTGACAATTCTCACACTGTCCTCATAGAGAAGCCTCTTTCACTTCTTTCCACTATTTCTGCACCATCTGCACATGCAGGGAGCAGTACACGTAAAGATGGTGATGAGGTGTGGGATTATTTTTACTCAAATCCTGACAATGTTTGTGAAGGCATCTGTTCCATTTGTGAGATCAAAGTTAGTAGAGGTAGGGTCGTTAGCCATCTAGGCAACTCCTCCATGTTATATTATTTGTGGCGAGTTCATGACATTTATTTTACAAGATTATAATGTATATCACACCCTCATTGTCAACCTCCTCATTAGTGGTTGGAGGTAGTCCTTCCAAAAATTGTCTCGTGGGGGCCCAAACAAGCAAGCACTTCAGCCACAAAAGTGTAAGTCCCTGTTGCTGAAGCGCTTGGTTTCTTAAACTGTGCATGTCCTTTTTAATATACAACATAAGGGTGGGAAAGAGGGCCCAAGGACAATTCCATATTTCATACAATTCCAAACTCAGATAGTATCTTAGCTTACAATAAGAGTCCAGGAGGGAAACATTCTTCACATGAAGAGAACTATTAGAACATGAGGACATGCACTGAAACTGGGGGGAGGTAGGTTCAGGGGAAGGGGAAATTTGAGGAAAAATTACTTCACGGAAAGGGTACTGTAGAAATAGATCAAATTAACCTTTTGTCATACCTTTTATCAACTGTTATCACTCCCCAAACCCCCCCCCTCCCCCAAAACACACACACACACACACACACACACACACACACACACACACAAACACACACACACACACACACACACACACACACACACACACACACACACACACACACAAACAAACATACCTTCATGGTGATTTTATGACCAAATGCTTGATGACTGGCTGACCAATTAAATAACCATGGGAACATATCAGGAATTCCCACATAACATTTAAGTTAAGCACAAATAACTGTATGTCACATCGGAGGGTTGGGTCTGGCTGGGGAAGGAATGAGATGGCGCGTGGAAAAAGCTGTAAGGCTTGATCCAGCTTCTGCTCATTAAGTTAGGAAGCAATGTGAAATCAGCAGAAGCTGCTGGCTAGTGGACTTGGACTGTGTCATAAATAATTTGGTAGACGTTGTCCTGAAGGTGTGAACAGGTGAAGAAATAAGATAACTTTATTGTACAGGAACTAAAACTGTGATAGAACTGGAACCGTGCCGATAACCAGATAGGTGACTGGACTGGATCTGGATGATGACTGAACTGGAACTGTATGTTGACCGGACTGGAACCAGATAGGTGACCAGACTGGAACTTGATGATGACTTAACTGGAACTGGATTAATAACCGGACTGGATCCGGATAGGTGACTGGACTGAAACCGGATGATGACTGAACTGAAACTGGATGATGAATAGCATAGTACTGGATTGGCAACCGGATTGAAACCGACAGATAACCAGTGTGGAATTTGATCGGGCAACCAGATTAGAACTGGACAGGTGACAAGAGTGGAACTGGATTAGCAACTGGATTGGAACCATGCAGGTTTATAGAACAGAGTCTATGAAGCAACCAGCCTGGAACTGGATTCAAATGGACTGGAACCGTTCTGACACTAAGTATCAGGGAGCTCAGCACAGAGCTGTGACTTCAGGAGAAGCAATGTTGTACTGGCAGTTTGAGAGTATCCAGGAAGCTCCCTTTATAGGTACTTCTGTAAGTCTATTGGTTGTTGTGGCCAGCTGACTAGAAGCAGTGTGCTGAGTGGCTGAAAGTAGTCCGGTGCCCTGATTCTGGAAGGAATTTTGGAGTGGAGCATGTTGTGGACACTGACAGCCTGTTGCAGAGAACGCTGACTGGAGAGAGAGGTACACTGTGGAGGGTGACACTTGGAAATGACATCATGCTACAAAGACTGATTCGCCGATGAAGCGCGGACAGACCTCAGAGCCAGCTGGGAGAGATCGTGGTAAGAAAACTCTGGTGAGTGACACTGTACCTAATAACCACATGAAATAATGTACATTCACATTAATCTATTATCGAAGCTATAAAATGAGTGTAAATAAGACTTCTCTGGGATGTGTGATTATTTAGATACCTCTCTTCTCCTAAACCATACATCTTAGATGCCCCCAAATTACATCAGTGAAGCCACTGCCGTTTTTATAATGTGTGCAGTGTGTGCGGTGCACATGGGCCCCCAGGGTCCAGGGTGGCCCACATCGAACACCCTGCACCAATTACTTGTACTACTTACGGTGCAGCAGAAATCACAGGGAAAATGGCATAGCACCATTTTCCTGGTTTTTAGTGCATGCGCAGTAGAAACATCACTGGGAAAATTTCCCAGAGATCTGCGCATGTGCTGAGGCCTTTGGGACAGCACTAGGGTCCCCTAGGAACCCTAGTGCCCAGAGTTAAGCGTTGCCGCCGACTACATACGAGGTGATCCAGACGGATCCTGCACATGGGCCTTCTCCTCTCTAGAAATGCCCCTGAGTGAAGCATACAGACTTCATGTATTTTTCTATGCTTTTGGGAAATCCTATTATAGAAATATCAGTTTTACATCAGAAACAAGTAAAATATGGTGAGGTTTTTGAGCCCTATTTATGTTAGGTCCCACCTTGTGACCAGACTGCTGTATGAATACCCCTTGCTGTTTTGGTTCTAAAAAAGCATATTGAAGCAATCTATATGTAGACGTAGACAAATGCCTTTATGCTTGCCAATCTCCTCTCCCTGGGGCACCCAGTCTGTACAGTTAATTGCTTTCCCACTCACAGGATCACAGTGAATGTACATATACATGTGTCCTCATACACCTAGACTCAATGTGCACGTGACGCCTTGTGCAGTTGTAGTGTCTTCTTCCCATCTTTTTCACTCAAATGTGCATCTTAGTCGCAAATGGATGTGACAAAACTGTTTCACAAAGACTGCATTGCTTAATTTTAGATGCAACACTTGTATATGTATTTGTGACTGAGTCTAAATCTGCATGAGAAGCACAACGGAACTTGGCTTGAAAAAGAGTGGTGGCCACTTTATTGTAGCAATTCGTATACAGATTCAGACTCAGTCACACACAAATATACAAGTGTCACATATCAAATGAATTAGTGCAGTCTCATGAAGCAGTTATGCCATATTGCATTGCGATTAAGAGGCACAGTCAAGTGTAAGAGATGCAAAAAGATGCTCTGTGCAAGCTGAGTCACACAGGACCTGGTGCTCTGAGAAGGGATGTTTGGTACGACTGTAGCAATAGTGTATGAGGGCACATGCAGGCCCGGCGCTGCCCGCTCAGGAAAGGGATGCAAAGCAGGTAGGCGCCAGGGTGGAGAGGCGCTCTCCCTGCTCTGCATCTCTGTGCTGAGTTCCCCTGCTGCTGCTGCCAGCTGCCGCTGCGCTTGTCACACTACTACAGATACAGGCATCGGCACTGGCAGCCTGAAAAGTCTGTCCCCCCACTCCTGTTAAAGTAGCAGAGCAGTCACAGTGTTGTTGTGGATGAGAAAAGGGGCGGTGCTAATCCGGACGGAGGGGGTGGAGTTACACGGGTCGGATGGTGGAGCTACACGGACCAGGCTGCTGTGTTGAAGAGGGAGAGGATGCTGCTCCTGATCCGGCCAGACAGATTTAGGTAAGTGGAGGGAAAGAGAGAGCGAGTGAGAGAAAGTGTGTGTGTCTATGTGTGTATGTGTATGTTTGTGTGGGGATTATGTGTATACTGTAGGTGGCACTACTATTGGGGGGATTATGTATAAGTATTACTAGGGGCACTATATGTCTAAGTGGAGTTACTAATGGGGGCACTGTGTACACTGTGTATAAGCAGCACAACTACTGAGGGCACTGTGTATAAGCAGCACAACTACTTGGGACACTGTTTATAAGCAGCGCTACTACTAGGGGCGCTTCTACTGGGGGCGCTTCTACTGGGGGCACTATGCGTGTCAGCGGCACTCCTACTGGAGCACTATGCATATAAGCAGCGCTACTCCTCGGGGCACTACGCATGTTATCTGCGCTACTACTGGGAGCACTATGCGTATAAGTGGTGCTACTACTGGGGGCACTATGCGTATAAGTGGTGCTACTACTGGGGCACTATGCATATAAGCGGTGCTACTACTGGAGGCACTATGCGTATAAGTGGCGCTACTACTGGGGGCACTATGCATATAAGTGGTGCTACTACTGGAGGCACTATGCGTATAAGTGGCGCTACTACTGGGAGCACTATGCGTATAAGTGGCGCTACTACTGGGAGCACTATGCGTATAAGTGGCGCTACTACTGGGGGCACTATGCGTATAAGTGGTGCTACTACTGGGGCACTATGCATATAATCGGTGCTACTACTGGAGGCACTATGCGTATAAGTGGCGCTACTACTGGGGGCACTATGCATATAAGTGGTGCTACTACTGGAGGCACTATGCGTATAAGTGGCGCTACTACTGGGAGCACTATGCGTATAAGTGGCGCTACTACTGGGAGCACTATGCGTATAAGCGGTGCTACTACTTAGGGCACTATGCTTGTCAGCGGTACTCCTACTGGAGCACTATGCATATAAGCAGCGCTACTCCTCGGGGCACTACGCATGTTATCTGCGCTACTACTGGGAGCACTATGCGTATAAGTGGTGCTACTACTGGGGGCACTATGCGTATAAGTGGTGCTACTACTGGGGGCACTATGCATATAAGCGGTGCTACTACTGGAGGCACTATGCGTATAAGTGGCGCTACTACTGGGAGCACTATGCGTATAAGTGGCGCTACTACTGGGAGCACTATGCATATAAGCGGTGCTACTACTGGGGGCACTATGCTTGTCAGCGGCACTCCTACTGGAGCACTATGCATATAAGCAGCGCTACTCCTCGGGGCACTACGCATGTTATCTGCGCTACTACTGGGAGCACTATGCGTTTAAGCGGTACTACTACTGGGGGCACTATGCGTATTAGTGGTGCTACTACTGGAGGCACTATGCGTATAAGTGGCGCTACTACTGGGAGCACTATGCATGTAAGTGGTGCTACTACTGGAGGCACTATGCGTATAAGTGGCGCTACTACTGGGAGCACTATGCGTATAAGTGGCGCTACTACTGGGAGCACTATGCGTATAAGCGGTGCTACTACTGGGGGCACTATGCTTGTCAGCGGTACTCCTACTGGGGGCACTATGCGTTTAAGCGGTGCTACTACTGGGGGCACTATGCGTATTAGTGGTGCTACTACTGGAGGCACTATGCGTATAAGTGGCGCTACTACTGGAAGCACTATGCATATAAGTGGTGCTACTACTGGAGGCACTATGCGTATAAGTGGCGCTACTACTGGGAGCACTATGCGTATAAGTGGCGCTACTACTGGGAGCACTATGCGTATAAGCGGTGCTACTACTGGGGGCACTATGCGTGTCAGCGGCACTCCTACTGGAGCACTATGCATATAAGCAGCGCTACTCCTCGGGGCACTACGCATGTTATCTGCGCTACTACTGGGAGCACTATGCGTTTAAGCGGTGCTACCACTGGGGGCACTATGCGTATTAGTGGTGCTACTACTGGAGGCACTATGCGTATAAGTGGCGCTACTACTGGGGGCACTATGCATATAAGCGGTGCTACTACTGGAGGCACTATGCATATAAGCGGTGCTACTACTGGAGGCACTACGCGTATAAGTGCGCTACTACTGGGGGCACTATGCATGTCAGCGGCACTCCTACTGGAGCACTATGCATATAAGCAGCGCTACTCCTCGGGGCACTACGCATGTTATCTGCGCTACTACTGGGGGCACTATGCATATAAGCGGTGCTACTACTGGGGGCACTATGCGTATAAGTGGTGTTACTACTGGGGGCACTATGCATATAAGCGGTGCAACTACTGGAGGCACTATGCGTATAAGTGGCGCTACTACTGGAGGCACTATGCATATAAGCAGTGCTACTACTGGAGGCACTATGCGTATAAGTGGCGCTACTACTGGGGGCACTATGCATGTAAGCAACGCTACTACTGGGGGCATTATGCGTGTAATCGGCGTACTACTGGGGGCATTATGCGTGTAATCGGCGTACTACTAGGGGCACTATGCGTATAAGAGGCGCTACTGCGTGCGGTGTAATGTGAATAAGATTGTGCTACTGTGTGGAGTAATTTGAAATGGAGATACTATTGTGTGTCCACGCCCCATCTTTGTGAGACCACACACCCTTTTCCGTTGCGTGCCATCCCTCTGTAAAGTATGGGAGGGCGCAAATTTATAGTTTGCAGGGGGGCGCCGAACACCCTAGCACCAGCCCTGGGCACATGTGTACTGATGAAAGTATACCAAGCCTCCTTTAAGGCTTCTTGAGTGAGATGGACATTCTATTGATCTGTGTGGGGCAGAATTAACCTAACAGTACTGTAATTATACTCATAATCTCTACACTATCTCTTTGTGATCTTCACCAGCACTTGATGAAATCTTTATGGAGATTATGGAGATGAAAACTACGTTTCTTCCAGTCATAGCATTAGCCGCCCTCCAGTTCTTAGTGTGAAGCAGTTCTTCGGTATGTATTGGTGGCACAGTAACATTTTCTGCTCTGGTCAGATTAGAGAACCACTGTTGTAGATAAATAATTTTTGTTATTAAAGCCACCTATATGGTTTATGTGGCGATTAGATGCTTTTTCTAAAACAGATTTATCACATTTTATAAAATATTTTTTCTAGACACACATATGTTGTTTGTTGCTTTACTAGTATTTGTGATTGATTCAGTAAATTACACTCAGCCTTTTATATAAAAGAACAGGACATCCTAATAATGGGTTTGCCAGCGACTGTAACCTGTAGGGCTCTACCCAGGGGCTTATTACCCTCAGAATGTGGATCAACATTGCTGTAATGCTGAAGCATCTTTTTTTGTTGTTGCAGGAAATGCAAGATCATCATTTAGATAAATAAATTCAGCAAGTTTCAGGGTGTGAGGTTGCAGACTGTTGTGGTGGATTGCATACACAAAAATATAGCCAGGTCAAAATGTGTGATCATCTTTCTTGACAGGTGAAATCTGTCAGATCTTTTCATTCAGCGCAGCAAAAGACCTTTAATCCCCTGCAGGGTGCTGCATTTTTATAAGGGTTTGTCCTTCTGTTGACTGCGCATATTCTGAAATGAAACTTGCACAGTCTTTGTCCAGTAGGCCCATTTAATAATCTGTCTGCTTTTGTGTTCCCTGCTCTGCATTTCTCTGCAGAAGGAACATACAATTTTGTAGGAGCCCATCAAAGCCAAGCGTCTTGTAATGTAATTCAGTCACATCACACAAAGGACTGCAGGTGGCACATTCTGTCCGCAGAGCAGCCAATCAGAGCTCACAAGTCACCGCAGCTGCTTCTGTCTGCATTTATTTTACTGCTAGAAATAGCTGCTGCTGCTGCTTCTGTTGTGCACAAAGGACTTTATTCCCAATCTGATTTTTTTTAGATAGGCCTTAGATATTTTACCCCTGCGACCCCTGAAGCGTGATACAGCGAGCTGGGGGAAGGTAGTGCAGCTGAGTCTCGTGGAGCCCAATTAGGCAAAGTGGCTGCTTATTATTACAGAGTGACTTACACAGAGGACAAGCTCACCCTACTGTAGACAGGCCACCATATGCGGACAGCTTTGTCATGTAAATGTAGGTCTTAAAGGAGTCTGTGTGATAAACTGGTTAGTTACTTCATATTCTCAACCCCCTAGTTGACTGATCAGGCAGAACAGGTGCAGACAGAATATGTTTCCCATCTATAGCAATGAGTAATGATATTGTAGTATTCTGGTTGCTTAATAGCTTGAAGAATAAAACAGACAACAACACAGATATAGTTAATCATAAACTCTTTAATTTCCCTGATTTGCATGAGAATTAATACAGTAAAGGTGACATGTAGAACTGGCTTTGTCAGCTTCAGTTACAAAACCTTTTGGAAAATAAAACCCCAGAAAATCTGACATGCACTTAAAATTATTGCTGTTTCTTTCTAATTACAGTATAAATACCAAAGAACGGCGAGTTTACTACATCTACATTTAAAAATGCATCATACAGGATTGTTTGGAAGGTACCAAGGCAGCTTACAGTGTGATGAACCGGCGATTGCCGTCCTTTGCAAATGTATGTCTCTGAATTAAGTAATGAAAGGAAGTTATTTATTATTTTGCAGTTTTTCCAATCTGCACTCATGATTTACTACGAGGAATTAACCCATTCAGGTGCCAGCCCTCAGGGTCTTGTGAAATGTGTGAGCCCAATGAAACATGTTTCAGGATTTGTGCTAACAGGTTTAAAATTCTGCAGGCAGATTCAGTAGCCTTCTATTGCTGCAAAACAAAAGCAAGTAAGAGAGGCAGGATGAAAGAAGGAATTGCAGGGGAACATCTTATTACATAGTCCAAGACTTCTGTTGTCACCTTGCAAGAATGTGCTGGATGATTATAGGAATGAGCTAATTGGATATGAAAGCACTGCTTTTGGTTGTCATTATCATGGTGTTAGGTGTCATAATGATGCAAAGTAATGATTATTTGGAATCAGTCACAAGCATTTTAATCATCGGCATTGCTTATGGCTGCATCTGCTTGGAAATATGTTTAAGTGTGTTGGAATTGAGCAGGAAGTCTGACCATCACAGACAGGTATATTTATCAGGATACAGGTATGTGTATCCTGTTAGTTGCATGTAATCAAATTGCTAAATCAGTCAGCCATTCATTAGAAATGCCAATATTTGCATAAATAACAAAGGAACCAGCTTATTACAGATCAGTTAATCAACTTTTCCCCCCTCCCTTGTATGCCCTAGAAAATGTACATACTAGTGGCTAATAGTTTTGTTATATCATTATATATGGTCTGCTTGATCATGAAGTGCAAGTACTGGTATTTCTATGGCTGTACAGCAAAAAAAAAAATTTTATTAGAATAATGAGGTATCCCCATGCACACTGTTTATTTTTGTTACTGGGAATTGTTACTAAAATGCCTGTATACAATAACCACCTGAGGCCATTGCAAAGATTATGTTACCCATATGATACATTCTTTCTTGCAATTTATTAATACTGATGATGCAATTAAGGCTTCTATTGTTTCTTAACACAAGGCTTGCTTAGTTCTGGCATGCAGTAAACAGAAAGCAACACTGAGCATTGTCTAGGTTCATTTTGTAGGCAAGTATTGTACATAAAGTGCCCTTGCACCCTGTATAACATTTGCTCCTACTATTACTACTACTGTCTATTAGTAGGTCCTATGAAAAACACAGCGAGAGTAAAGAAATGAATTCTCATTTGCCAGATTTTTGCATTATAATGTGTGATGTGTATAAATATACTGCATTATTCGTAACATTGAGATAACCCAGTATTCCCAAACAAGTGCTGTCTATGCATAATGTAGTTGCAAGGCTCATTTTGTCACATTTTAATACATAACTCTGTAAACTTCAATAAGTTTGTTTTTTGCACACTTTCACAGAGAACATTTGCCTCAGTACGATCATAAGTGACACTTTTTTCTCTTTTTTGTCTCTATTTTCTGTTCATGATCACTGACTGACTTTGACCCAGGTTCCTGTCACAATTGTCGCCTAGAAGTAGTTCCGGCCTGGGCAGCCATTAATAAATTGTACTTCAGGATCCATGGCTTTGCCCATGAGCAGACATTAGTCACAAAGTAAACACAGCCCCCCACTTTGAAAAAAGTGCTTGATCAAGCTGTGACATTATACATGGGCTTCCTCTGAGTTGTTCTGAGGTAAGAAATCAATGAGAAATTGCATAGGCTTTTCCAATAATACCCAGGATCTCCTGGAAGAACAGACATGCAGCCTGAAGAAGGCGCATGTGTTTTCTCTGGCTGTAGCAGAACTTAGGAGGAAGACTGTTCAACACACTGAAATTTGACAGAAAATATTTGTTGTGGACTTCCGCTGTAACGTGCATGTAAACACTATACCTTTCTCTCCATTAAACTACACCCTATCCATTCATTTTCATTCGCAATATCATGTCAATAATAAAAAAAGTAAATGGCAAATAAATATAATAAATAACAAATTGTATAAATTACATCACTTAAATAAGCAGTTCGTAATACCAATTGCTTTGAATCTCATAGTTCCCTGTCCCTTAATGGGGAAGGTCAGATTTGAAAGAAATGTTCAGTATGTCCATGATGCAGAGGTTAATAAATAATAATAGTCATGAAATTACCCCTCTCAGTGTCGCGTGGGTAATAAATATGTGTATCAGTCATCTCAACATAGTGCATATTCTCATAGTTTTAGAAAACACTAGAGGTAACACTGTTTCCTGGGAAATTGCAACAAGTTCATTGAAGAAGGATGCCATTTTCTTATCTCCCTTCTTGTAAGGTGTTGGCACAGTTTTTTTCACCACAGTTTTTAAATATATATATTTATGTGCTTCCAAATATTAAAACAAGACACTGCAAACCCTACTGCTACAGGCAGATTAATGCACTGGAAATCCATTTTTGGGACATTCATGTGTTTGCTGCGTAGCCAGCATGAAATCTATTGTGCTGCATAAATGATGATCAGTCTCCTCCTCTGCATGGTACATAGACGTGAAGAAGCATGGCACAAAATAGAAAAGGAAAACACTGCTTCAGCAGCAAAGCCATAAAATGACAAGACAATGCATAATGCAGGACAGAGACGTGGCACCTGAGTCTGTGTTGAAGTGGGCCTCTGTTCAAGATGAATTCCCTTTTGTACTAATGACACGTCACATTTCATGTGTTTTATCCACAGAAAGCTTGGCTTTGCACATAAAAGTTCATTAAGAGCTTGAAAAGAGAGATGGAAGGATTATTTGAAAAAAAGTCAGAACTCTCCGTTGTAAGATTCATATTGCACTGTTTAAAATAAATAATGTCAACTCATATTTAAAAAAGGAACTTGATGCTGTGGAATCTGAAGATGCTGCTCTCACAGACAGGTGAAGTGTAACCAAGTATAACACTGTTTTATGCCAAGTACCCTGATTTTTCAGTTTCTGGTGCCTTGTGCCATCCAAGAGAGCGGGAAGGCACAACGCTTTGTGCCTTGTTTCCTCGTGTACAGTTTTTCTCCATGCACATGGCTTTAACTTTGTATGGCACACTCATGCTCCGAGCCCTTGAAACAAGCTGACTCATAATGCTTGTTAAGATAGGATTTGAGAGCGAATGTTTTCTCGCACCGTTTGCACTTGTAGTGTTTGAAGGCAGAGTGTGTCTGCATGTGTGCTCGAAGGTTGGATCGATCAGCAAAGGCTTTGCCACAGTGGGCACAACCAAAGGGCTTCTCACCAGTATGGGAGCGCATGTGGCCTTGTAGTAGCCAGGGACGACTGAAGGCCTTTCCACATACATTGCACTTGTGTTTCAGGTTGTGTGTGAGGAGATGCATGGCGAGTGCTGGCATAGACACATATGTTTTGCCACAGGTGGGACATTTCCTTGCCATCTTACTGTCCAGGCTCCGGTGTGTTTGTTTGTGCCTGCTAAGATTTGAGGAGGTGGCATAGGTTTTACCACACTCACTGCACGTGTGGCGCTGGTTGCCGCGGCTTTCACTGCCTCTTCGGGAACGTCCATCTGTGATGAAGAAAGCATCTATTGAGTAGCTGTCTGTGACTGCGGCTTCCCCACTGAAATATCCAGCAGAGAGGCTAGACTGGGGGCTGTCAGGTTCACTGTAATCATCCTGCAATGGTGTGTACTCCGCTTCCGATGGTGGGCTGTTTTTCCTGATTTTTTTTTTCTTTCCATCCTGGTAGTCAGAAGATGTAATACAATGTGGTGTATAACCTATGACAGGGACAACATATAAATGGGAACAGTGTTTTAGTACATTGTTGTAGTATATAAAGAAAAGTGTTCTAACTTAAAGGAATATCAATGCAGAAAAATGACTTGTTTGTATGAGCACATAAAGGAACATGTTATCATCCTCAATGGCTGGACCCTCACTCTTATGCTCATGTTTAAGTCCAGTAAGAATGCGCTTTATATCACTCTGTCAGGGGCCACAAGAAAGACCATTGGGATAAACACTAGATTGTAAGCTCTCACGAGCAGGGGCCTCCGCCCTCCCTTTCTCTCTCTGCAGTACCCCTGTCCCCAGTGAGACCTTACTCACTGTCAGTGACTCTCATCCTTACTGTCCACCCTTCCCAGAGCACGAGGTCACTGTGCTACTGATTTTCACTCATTTGTCTACATATTTTACTGCTTGTCTCCCTTATACTGTCTGCCTGTACCTTTTTATATTGAATTGTTTGTATTTCACTGTAATTTTCCACTGTACTGGCACCATATAAATAAAATATGATAATATTGCTGTGTGTTTAAAGGGAGTGATGTGGAATTTTACACTTTTACCTTGTGCACTGTATCCAAAATGAATGACTGCCATAACAGAAACAGCCATGTATTACATTATGAAATGAATATGTTCTGGATTGAGAACTGATACTTCTGTATCTGAAAGATAGGGGATACAATCAGGAAGCAGCATATTATTGCCTAGCACTGCTGTGGTATAAAATGTAAGGATAACTTAATGTACATCCTTTTTTTAATGTTTTTTACTATTATGCCTTATTGTCTGTAAAATATGGCTCTCTGTTCATATAGTTTTACGAACATTACAAAGATAATGACCTTAAGGACCAGACCTAAGACAGGCTGATCTGGATTTCCTAAGTGGGAAAGTAATGCCACTTTCACATCGCAATCAGAGCCGGAATAAGGGGGGGGTCCAGGGGGTAAGTTTCCTGGGCCCTCCTATTTTAGGGGGCCTCCCGATGGAGCAGCTATGTCACAGCGCAGGGACTCAATGATTCTGTAATCTCCAGCGGCAGCGGAGGCTGGAGATGACAGAATCAGTGAATCTCCTCGCTACCTGAGATGGAGGGGGAGAGAAATTCTGCACACACTGCAGCGCAGAAGAGATGGGATGGAGCGGGAGGACACGTGTCCGCCTGGTAAAGCGCAGCGAGGAAGAGCTCATGAATAAGTGAGTGGTGACCGGGGCTCAGCGGCCAATAGGAGCGCAGCAGTGTCACGTGGTGCGCCGGGGAGGCTTGGAAGGAGAAGTTATCTCTCAGTGAGCATGGTGTAGGTACTCAGTCTCCCCCCCTCCTCGTGCCAGCAGCAGTATTGTGCTCCAGCCAGTACACGCTGCTGTGTGCTGGCTAGTCTGTGATAGTGCAGGGAGGCTGCTGCAGCTTATCAGCAGCAGCCTCTTCTGCCTGTGCAGGGGCCAGGGGGAAGCGATCACACTGATCGCTTTCCCCCCTGTGGATTTGACCCTGGCTGGGGGGCCACATCTATGAAAAAAATGTAGTTCTCGGTCATTTGCATAAGGGGCGTGACCATGCCGTCCGTGATTAGGCCACACCCCTGAAACGTTCAGCTGTGTGTGGAGTCACTGGCAAAGGGGGGGGGAGGGCCCACATGTTTTAAGTGCGCTGGGTCCCCCGAAGCCATAATCCGTCCCTGATCGCAATGCCGGGTCGCACCCGGGAATTGGAAACGAGTCTTTCCTGGGTGCGCCCCGGCATTGGACCCTTACAAACTGGCTTCCCGACCTGGCAATATGCCATTGGGGGCAGGAACTGCAGCGGCATTGGGGGTGGATCAGGAGGAGGCGCTGGTAGATGAGATCATCTCCATGCTGCCTCTGCCTATACTGTGAATGGGCCTCGTGTTGCACTGACCCGAAAACCCGTTCACACTGCACCTGACCCGATAATAACCCGGGAATAACCCTTCTTTATTCCTGGGTTGAATTACGGGGTCAGGTGAACCGAGAATTTGGTAGTGACCCCTTTCACACAGCACAGCGATCCAGGTTATTTGTGTGGTGTGAAAGAGGTATCACATATTCAGAGGTGAAAGCAGGTAGTGCAGTCAGTATTTCTCATGGAATTGTGGGTGCACTATGCTGGGACCATCAAGTTTAATCTTACATAAAGAATCCTCATGTTACCTCTACCACTGAGCTGAGGAATCAGGACAATGGGCTACTCATTTAACTGCTTAAAAAAATATAGAGAATGTATTTTAATGTATAAATGAAAAAGAGTTTTTTTGTAAATGTAGGCAATATCTTATAGCCAATTGCTTCCAAATAAAAGAACTCTTGGCAAACCTACGTAGTAGAATTCATACAGTATACTGAAGGCAGACATTTTGTGGGCTTGACCAATTCACTAGGGAGTAGTGACAAGACATAGGGTTCATGTATGATCACTAACATTATCAGACAATAGCATCAGAAAATTAATTAAACACTGTTTAACTCATACTAATAAAAAGAGAATGTAAAGTTTCAGATATATGAAGTTTTCTGTGTATATAGCATGTTTATTAATTATTCTAGAGTGCTGATTGTTTGGTGTTAGGAAATAACAAGTCTTCTATGAAATTTCTTTGGAACTTTGGGGCAGATGTATTAACCTGGAGAAGGCATAAGGAAGTGATAAACCAGTGATATGTACAAGGTGATAAACACACCAGCCAATCATCTCCAATATGTAAATTAACAATTAGGAGCCGATTGGCTGGTACGTTTATCACCTTGCACATATCACTGGTTTATCACTTCCTTATGCCTTCTCCAGGTTAATACATCTGCCCATTTGATTTTTGTAGTGTCAGTGACAAGAATATGATGTGTCTATAAACAAGGTCAAAATTGACATTTGTAAACTTACTCATGCCTGTCAACTTTTTGGTTGCCCACCACCAGGAGGATTGTACCATATCTATCAAGTGACTTCATGCACAAGGCAGAGATTTCAAATCTGTATAGTGTTTATAACCCAAAGTCGTCATTTACAGTTCTGGATACCATTTTTCTCCTGAGATTTGATTAGGAGAGCTACCACAAGCAACCAAAACAAGTCTTACAGAAAAAGTAGAAAGAAAGAGAAGGGGCAACCAGGTCGACAGACCGGGTGGGGCGTGGTGCAACCAAGTGGGTGGTGCATGAGGCATCAATGTGACCCTGCCCCTGCTTAACAGTGCCATGACTAAGGGCATTGTAAATTGGGGACAGGTCTGCGATACCCAATTCAACATGGATTGCGTCATTAAGACGGCTAGACTGCTTACTTTACTCAGGAAATTTGAAGGGGAGGGGGACCTCAGAGATTTACCCAGATTTATGGGAGTCTAAGAGCTCCACCCAAGAGTCGGTAGTCTCCTGGACGTCGTGAGAGATGCTACTATACAGTGGAACTGAGAACATACCTGGACTTCTCTACACAATCTCACCATGATTTTGAAAGGGAAGCTCATGAGACTCTGTTTAGTGAAAGATGGAGTGTGATGTCACTGCTTTCTAGTAATATCATCACAAATTTCCAGGGCATAAAGTTAAGCTCATTCTGAAAATGTAACAGTAATGTGTCATCCTAACAGTAAACCCTATGATTTAAATAATATGTTTATGAGTGTGCCAAATGTGATACCACCTTCCTGTAAATGAACGGCCATCCAGAAAATATCTTTCATTAAGAAAATCATCATGATTCATGTTACATAAATCTTTATTTTCAACAAAATGAGTTATCCTGTTACCTTGTTTAGCTATTCCTATAATGACTAAACACCCTACTGCAGAATGTAGCATATTAATAGTCTTGTACAATCAATTGTATAACCCCAGTTTACTAGTGTAACTTAAGGTGTGTACACACAGTGCGATATACACTTAACTTTCCTTACGATTTTGACTATGTAGTCAAAATCGTAAGGAAAGTTAGTGCATATAGCACCGTGTGTATAGTCCTTGCGATGCCGATGCGCAGTCCCGCGGGATCGGCATCACAAGGAAAAATAGACTGTGCAGGTAGCCCAACATTGACTATATCGGCAGAGCCGGGCTCCAGCCCCGACGAATAGTCAATTTCGGGCTTACGGCAAATAGCGCTGGGTGTACACACCATAAGACTTGTGTACTAGAGAATAGCACACAATTTACATTTTGGCCTATGGTAACAGAACAACCACATTATATAAAGGCACAAGTTAGTGTAAAGTGTCATCAAGCAGTATATTATGGTATAACATGTAAGGGAGCTGCAAGAGGTGTTGCCCCTTTATGGGTTGCATCTCCAAAGGCAGGTAAAGTAAATACAGGTAAAAGGTATTTCTTAATTCAAAGGTTCTCAAAATCTGTCCTCAGGACCACAAACTTCATGTTTTCTAGGTCTCCTCACAGACTCATACACGTGAAATTATTTGCACCACCTGTGGATCTTTTAAAATGTGTCAGTGACTGCACCTGTGTGCCTGCTATGTGACCTGGAACATGTGAACTGGTTGGGTCCTGAGGTCCAAGTTTAAGAACCACTGACTTAATGTGATCCAGAGCCCAAAATGAAGTAAAGATTTTGCATTATATTTTATGATTAGTCACTTGTCTTTCAATACATTGTTGTACAGGGTAAACTAGTCTTAATGTCAAATCTATAAACAGAAAAACACAGTAAGCATAATATTTTAAGGCTTAGCTTCTCCAATTTTATCTTTCTAAGTAACGTTCTTTCTCAGCAACACTTCCATGACACCTGTTCCCTTTGTCCTCCCAGCTGTGACATTATTTACTGGACTGTTGTGTCGATAAGAGTGATCTATTGATCTGCAAGATGAGCCCTTTTCAAGAACAGCGCAGAATGATAATCTCTGTTGAGATGCAGTTTGCTTTCTTTGTGTGTATGGCCCCTTAAATGGGCACTGCCCACATTTTAGATGTCAAGGCCCCTGGTTCCCATTCATATTTAGCAACGAGGCAGCAGTGCAGTAGGAGGTACATTCTCTACTGTGGAATATTTCAGCACTGGGCAAAGTGACCCTTTATCTTCTTGCATCTCTGACTTAAACCATTAGTGTGTAGTCAATACTCTATTTAATGCAAGCATTAGCTGGGGTCAGGCATTTCAAATGTGCTGTCCACTCAGTTTTCTTTCACTAGTTACAGCACATCTTCTTCATAGATAAAGGTCTGGCGCTGCCTGTCATCCTGTCATTTGTATTCATAAATACATCACTAGTTAAATCTTGTTGTAGTCTTCTTATAAGCTTTCATATAAACCTGTACCTTCATAGCAAACGCAACGACTCCACCACAATGCACAAACATGACTTTCTACCATTAATAATGCCTTTCACCCAGTCTGTGTGTGCATGCTGATGCTCAATATTGTGCCATTGATGTAAATGTACTACAGGCATGCTTGCTGCCCTCCCTCAGCACATGTGGTTTATTAGTGACCGAGTGATGCTCAATTCATGGTAGCAAGGTGACACTAGGGGACACATGGATAGACAATCTCTGCTTGCTGGCCTGCAGCACTGTGCGTTGGAGAGGATTTTACTCTTCCCAGATCTGCTGCTCCAGCCATAATAGATAAGGATTGCAGATAAGTGGACCAATCTCCTGCGAACAAATCTTGGCTCATGCTGATTTCATGTATCCAAAGTAAAGTACATCTAGCAGCTCATTGTCTGTGGGTTCTTTAGAAAATTAACATCCCTGAATGTTAAACCTGTTTTCTCAACGTAGGTTTTGGAGTGCAAGATCGATTTTACTATTCATTTTTGTTTTGCTAAGCCTTGCCTTCTGAAGGACACTTTTAACATGGAAAGCTATAATCAGTTTGGACATTACAGAATTTATAGACTCTAAGGATTAGATTTAGAAATCTGCATCATCAATAGCTGGATTTCTGTATGCAGTAAGGACTCTTGTCACTATTTAATTTTATACCAATTGCATTTCCCACCCTATGCTACAATGCTTTTATACATATTTCTGTATTAGGTTTACAGACTGCTGAGTGGTGCAACAGCTATCACTCTCTATTGTGGGCCCATGCCGTGTGATGTCCTAAAATGTTTTTTTTTTTTTTTTACATTTTATGTCTTATACTGTTCTATATTACCATATGCAGTTTGATAGTGCCCTGTGCTACTGTATATCATCCATGATAGTATACATCTTGTTGCTCAATTACATATGTTGCCTTAGGCTTGAAAAATGCAAATGACACTGCTTTTGGCAGCAATTTTGTAAAGGCATAGTACATTCAGAAGCACACCACTGCTGTAATAAAGAGACAATGCTTTCACAGTCTATCCATCTCTGCTCACAACCTGTTATTTTTCGTCCTATAACAGTCATCTTCCTGCCTCCTTGGTTGCAGAATGTGCAGTCACATGCTTCAGGTACAAAAAGCTTTCCTCAGCAATATTTCACACCTCTCAAAGCACATAGCAAGGTTATTTTCAAGAACATGACTTTGAGGCACAACACCTTCCTTCCTGCTCCCTTATCTTTGTAACTGTATCATTAATCTCTACTCAGAGGTCCTCGTGACACCTGTTTGAATTTAGGTGGTGTCTTGGTAAATGTCTGTTTGCTACTGTAGCGCATTATGCTGAATGCTGTAGCAATAATAAACATAATAGTAAAGCTGGGATACATGGTGAAAAAACTTGATTAGACACTGCGAGTGCAGGGCCCAATGTTAGAGCTGTAATAACATTTGATGGTACAATAAGAGGCTTCCACAACCACTGAATTCATCTGAAGCCATTTAAATATATACCTTTTTTAAGATGCCTCTTTTCATCTTACAACACAAATTTATCTATAACAGCCTCCATTACAAAGGCTGTACCAGAACATAAAACTTTTTAACGTTGATACCAGAACCAGATTTGTGCCCGGAAATAGAAATTGGGAATATCAGGAGTTTACTAAAATGTGTTATGTGATTTAATATAAGCGCTATTGACTTTATTTGGACTAAGAGGCTTAGTTGTGCATGGTTCACCTCTGCTTTTCCCTGATAGCCTCATGTGTGTGCTTTCCAGGTCCACCATACAGTTATTGCTTACAATTGTGGAAAAGTATAAATGACTGCACTTGTTATCTAAAGTCATGGAATTCATTCTCAAAATTAGTTATTGACCCTCATTGCATTTATTGTGCTCTATTTATCTTTATACATTTGGTTGACTTTCCATCATTAATCTTACTGCAATGTGCTCTGTACGAGAATGATCATTATACATTTGTTTTGTAAATTCTATATTTGAATTTTGGATTTTTATTATTATTTTTGTTTTGTTTGGTACCAGGATCCACTTCAGCTAGGAGACTGTTCTCCTGCTAGTGCTGGTCAGTGTAGCTTTTAGGTGGACAACCTATAGCCTGTCATCCTTCCATGTGATGGGATTTGTAGTTCCCTTCTGGTGGTAAAGCTACAGGTAGCCCAAACTTGCTGTAAGCAGATTCTGTGCCGTGCCAGGGATACATGACTACAGTGGCTGCCCCTTCCCAGAGCATGCTAGTGTCAGCATGTCTTCCTTTACTAAAGAGGCATCAGTTCTGGCTGCAGCGCAGAAAGATTTGTGTTTTAGATTCTAATCTTAGAGCAAGATGTGCTTAGCTTGCTAATTTCCTGCCCTGGGACTGCAACTTATATCTCTGGAACAGAAGTACAAGGCTATTCTATAAAGTGTACACAATGAGCCAAACACAACCACGATGCTGACACACACATCTGCTTCTCCGAATGATCCCAATACAGTATACATTTTCAAAAATGATTCCCAAATGAATGACAATTTCAGTAAAGACCGTCTTGCAGTTTCTTCCCTGATACCAAGCAGACCTCAGGATGGTGCCTCTTAAAAGGCTTCAGAGAGAGTCTTTTGGCTGCCGCATGAACAATGATGTCCCCGGAGAAAGCTTAGATCCCCTCCCCCCACCCTTTCTGTCCTCCCATCTGTAAAGCTCTGGTATTCATTCCTCTAAAAGACATCAAGGGCCTGATAGCACAGGAATTAATAGAGGAAGCAAAGTACTATAAATACAGGAAAACATGGTTAATATAACTCCTATTCCACAGGTGAAAGTGCTAATATAGTAGTAACATATGCCTTTTGTAGTACACCGCAATTGTTGTGTTGACATTAGCTATGCCTCAAGATTGATTAACTTTTACATAGTTTTTCTGTTAATTGCTTTGTGTTCAAAATGTTATAGTGTTTAATATTGCGCTTCATGACAGGAGCTTTTTCTGGTGCACTGCAAAGCTAATCTAAGTTTAAACCCAGGGCCACTCAGAAAGGCTGGGATAAAACCATACTTTATGGTTAATAGATGTAGCATCCTGCCCCTAGCAGAGACAACATATTCCACAAGTCAGCAGGACACAAAGGCTCTGTACAAGCAGCCTGTCCCACATATACATGCACATAACAGCCATCTCTGACATCTCAGTCCAGTAGTACACACCTAACCACCAGTAAGAAAGTACAGAAAATGTTATATATATATATATATATATATATATATACTGGATATAACCTTTCCGAAGGGTGCGTGAGATTACTGTAGTAATGTTATCCTATAGAGAATAAGGTGAATATGTATTATGTTATTCTGTAAAACAATACTAATGTATGCCTAAATCATCTATCCATTTGTATCTATGGTGTCGACTTACCGTCTTCAGCAACAGGGACCACCAAGCTTCCCACAGTGCTGGTAAGCGACTTCCCCAGGACACAGGGATCATCAAAGTGGTGGTAATTTGATGTGGAAAAGTCATCTAGTTTTATCTTCTTGACAAGGAAGGAGCGTGGCATGGTGAGCTCTACAAGGATCTCCTTTTGTTTAGCTACAGTCTTTAAAGAGAAGGGGACTGTGTGTCACATTCAGCACTGGACAGCTCCTACTTTCTGCAGTGTGGAGAGAGAGTGAGAGAAAGGAGATGAAGGGAGCTGGGAAGGAGGGAGGGGGGAATCTGGCAGCAATAGCTGAGCTCAGCACTCATGCTGTCTTTATATGGGACGCAGGCCTGAGATCAGGTGGTGCTTTGCAATGGAGCTGTTTAGCTCCCTAATCCATCAAATGTCCCCCAGGACAATCATCACATTACCAGTGAACCGGCTGTGCAGACATAGAGAAAGAGACTGCCTCCTGCCTACTTACTTATAGACAATGCAGGGGAAAGAAGTAATGCAGTGCAGCATGGCTGGAGGAAAGGGAAGCTATTTTATCTAAATACAGTCCATACTTGCACCCTGCAACTAAGTTGTGGTATGTCCTGCATGTAAGGATCAGTGAGAAACTTATAGCGCAAGAACAATGCCCTGTGAGAAATCATCTGCTGCTGAGAGTTCTTGTAGGCTGCAAGAGGCTCTTAGAGAGTGGATAATAGGATATGAAGTGATGTTGTCATTGTGCTGCTTTACCATAACAATTGCATTTTTGTGTTATTTCTGCATTCTTGCTATAGATCAGCAAGCATTATACAACACGTGAAGAGGTGAGAAGGGGAGACGGCCACCAAGATCAGGAAGACTGGCATTGTGTAGATGAACTCTGATTCCTTTGTCTTGATGCAACCAGTGTGTTTTAACAGCCTGTGAATCATACAGGGAAAGTCCATATGGTGACGGGGGAGGGGGAGGGAGCATTTTAATATCCCACATCCACCAAGGTGGGCAATAAACAGTGACCCTTGCAATTCTGCAACAAAAGAAGAGAGCCTCTCCATCTCTATATTATACAAAGAGGAGCAGAGTATAGCTGGCAACTTAGGTCTGGTCCTGTCTGTCATACCACAGACAATGTAACATTTCCTACACAGTTATGTGTGTGTGTGTGTGTGTGTGTGTGTGTGTGTATATATATATATACACACACACACACAGCTAGTAACATATATATATATATATATATATATATATATATTTATTATATAACCTATATATATATATATGTAATGTGTGTATATGTATATAAAAATACATATGTGAATTTATGAAGCTCATTTGCTTGACTATATTTTGTGCAGTTAATTTGTTTTTTTCTGTATTGTATGATTTTCCCTCTAGTCTCTTATAGTAGGTCATTGAGGAGTTCTTTGACTATATGAAGAATGAGGTCACAGGCAGGAGTTTTCATACAGTATTATTTATAGTATCCTTATAAACTAAAACAAGGAGCATGTTTATTCCTGGATAATGTACAAAAATGATTGCAGAAGGCATATCTCTAATAATTGCTAATGTGCACTATTTGATCAATAATCTCCCTTATATAAATGCTATTCATAGGAATTTATACATATATTAAAATCACGTATGCTATTGCACAGGTGAGAGCAACATCACATGTATCAGTGTCCGTTATTGGTCATTCAACAATTCCATTTCTGTTTTTTATGTTTTAGCAAATCATTTTTATTTACTTATACAAAATGTAGTGGTAAGAATTCACTGATTTGTCAATATATATTTTCATATATAGGTTTTTAGAAATATATACACTTCTGTGGCTTGCGCAGGGCTCCAAAGTTATTGTTATTGGGTGTTTTTCAACCCTTTCCTGACCAAGTGTCTCCCCGATCCAAGGAATGCAATATGCCTGAACTCATTGATTTATTATTATTAATTGTCAGGGGATGGGCACAAAAATGCATTATTAAGGGCAACAAGTTGTGGAAGAAGCCAGCTAGACCATTAAACACCAGGGAGGGGCTGCTCAGGTGAGTTTAGAGAAATGACCTACAAAAGGTGGTTAGGGTTAGGTTAGGCACCACTGGGGTGGTTAGGGTTAGGCTGCGGGGGTGGGGGTGGGGGGGGAGGGGGTTGGATTATTTAGCAGAATAGGAGGGTTAGGGGGCTTAGGGATAAGGAATTTAGGGGGACATGTACTAAGCAGTGATAAAAGTGGAGAAGTGAGCCAGTGGAGAAGTTGCCCATGGCAACCAATCAGCATTGATGTAACATTTTGCATACCATAAATGTATACAGAGCAGCTGATTGGTTGCGATGGGCAGCTTCTCCACTGGTTCACTTCTCCACTTTTAGCACTGTTTAGTACATGTCCTCCATAGTACTTTCCTACTAGATGTCAGAATCCTGAGTGTCGGGATGCTGCTGCTGGTATTATGAATGCTGGCATCCCAAATGGCAGAATCCCAATACCATTATTTTGTGATATCAGACTCCAGATCAGTCACCGTACATGTGATGTAATACAAGGGATCCGGTTAGGATCCTGGCAGTCGGGATCCCGACAGTCGAAATACAGACGCCAGAATCCCGACACTACTCGGAATGCTGGTGCCAGGATCCCTACATTGATCACTATCCCGGCGCAATAATCCTGAGCAAGATTTTGCCGCGGCTGCGGAGAGGTAAGCTGTGTGTGTGTGGAGGTTAGATTTAGGCTGCGGGGGTGGGTTTTGGTTAGGCTGCGCGGGGGAGGGGTTAGGCTGCAGGGAGTGGGACTTAGGGTTAGGCACTCTCGAGGAGGGTTATGCTGTGGGGGGAGGTTGGGTTAGGTTTAGTTTGAGGGATGGGGTGGTTAGGGTTAGGCACCAACGGTGAGGGTTAATCTGCAGGGAAGGGGGTTTCAGTCATTTTGCAGAATAGGAGGGATAGGGTTAGGGGGCTTGGGGGTAAGGAATATAATACTTTCCTACTAGGTGTCAGGCTCCTGAGTGTCGGGAAGCTGCTGTTGGTATAATGAAAGCTGGCATCCCAAATGCCGGAATCCCAATACCATCCCCAATACAGGGCTGCCTGTTTGCACAGGAAACAAGCACATATATATTAGTTTATGCAAAGTTGTGTGTAATTTTGGCACATCGATCCTTACAACCTAAGAGGCGTTCTCCTGTAGGCAAATGTCAGTGATGGCATATTCATGCAAACACATGGCAAATATGCCTGTGAGGATGCGCTTGCTACAGGGATGTGCAAGTAACACTTATGATTAGGACTTGTTGGATTGGTTTGGGTATGGAATCTCAATAGTCAGAAAATGGCAGCAATCTTTGGTAATTATTGTACAGCTAACCCTGCCCACTGGTTTTTGTCCACATCTGTCATCAAAAGTAACACCCACTCCATGCTGTGTGCAAAACATCTGTCAGAAACAGCCATCCCTTTTCAGTCGCTGTCACGATCCGGGTTACTGGACGCCATTATCTACCTTTCAGGTGTCTCCTGAGGCTGGCTCAGCGTTCCAGGCCCGGGTATCAATCATGCTTCTGACATCCTCACTTCACATCTCCTCTCTGCCAGTCCGCAGATGCTGTCACAATGAACTTGTGTAGTTAGATTGGTGTTTCTAGCCCTCCGCGCGGCCTCCGCCGCCATTACTGCACTTCCAGTACTCAGATGGGTCTGCATGGCGTCTCCTGTCTGCTGCGGCCTCTGCCAGAATCCTTATAATTCAAATGCGCAAACAAGTCTGCATGGCGTCTCTCGCCCGCTGCGGCCTCTGCCGCCAGCTCTGTGAATCAGGGGCGCAAGTTGGCGTCCGCTGTCCTCCGCCGCCATTACTGCAAATCCTCACATGGTGCAACAAGCTTGATTTCCCTCCAAATGCTAGTATGGGCGCAGCCATGTTGGTTCTAGTCACATGACACTATCTCCACCAATCCACAGCACCGCTGAACTCTGCCTGATTGACCATCCAATCCCTGCACTGCTGCAGGTAAAAGGTCCTGTTCCTGAACCAGGAAGTTGTCAGTGATTTGGTTGTCAACCCAGTGTTACCAGTCTCCTTGCTTGTGGTTGTTTGCTATTCCAGGTATTCCAGCCTGCTTCCAGCTCCACTAGAGACCCGCACCAGTTCAACATCAAGCAGTGCAGCCTGACTCCGCAGTGTCCTTACACTGTCCGCTGCAATTGGCAGTGCCCAAACACCGGCTTCCAGCAGTGTGCTTCCAGCGGTGTTCTGTCTTCAACCCTCATCGGTGCTCCGCCATCGAATACCAGCAATCATCGGTGCTCCGCCATCGAATACCAGCAATCATCGGTGCTCCGCCATAGAATACCAGTAATCATCGGTGCTCCGTCATCGAATACCAGTAATCATCGGTGCTCTGCCATCGAATACCAGCCATCATCGGTGCTCTGTCACCGTCTACTCAATTCCAACGACCTCTAGCATCACCTGTGCATCTAGCTATTCTCCAGCTACTTTGGATCATCAAACATTCTGTTCACTTCATCATTCAGTCCGGTTCCGTCCGGCCTACCCAGCAACTAACTCACCTTTCCGACAATACAACCAGCTTCCAGAGAACCATCTGCTGGTCAGTTCCTGTCTTCATTACCCCACTCAGCAACTGGGTGTAGGTTAAGGACATTCCATCTCCTAAAGTCTATCTAGACGAGTACCTAATATTACCACACCCAGTACCATCTGCATCTCTGTTGTATTCACAGGAACTGTGTATTGCATATAATTTTACCATATCCCATGTTTCTGTTGGTGTACCACCTGAACAGTGCTTGAAATAAACTTTTTAAACTTTACTCCTGTTGTCGTGGTCAAACCTTCGGGCTGGGATACTGCATGTCCAAGAGTCCCATACCACCACCCAGGTTTCACTATGCCTCTTCCTCTGCAACTGAGGCTTCCTCCCGTCAGCCCCAACCCTCAGTTGTGACAGTCTGCATGCTCCAAACAAGCACACAAGTCAGTGTACACACCTGTGGCAATAAATGATGGCTCTATTCCATGTATCAACAGGGTAACTGGCCAATTACCATCCAGAAATGTCCATTTCACACAAAGAAAGATCCGTCAATGAATGGATCTATCCATCCATCCATCCATCCACACTTTCAATGTCCATCCATGTGCATATGCATGGTATGGCACATGTGCAGTCTGCAGATATCAGTCAGGCCCAATTTCTCTAGATATAGATATCAGTCAGGCCCTATTTTTCTAGATATAACATGCAGGAATGGGTGACTTGACACATTGTACAGGTGTATTAGGACATATTTAACAGTTGTATTATATCTGCTAGCACAAGAGTATTGCTGTAGTAGGAAGAAGGCTAGTGTACCAGGTAGCTGGGCATCAACCACCCTCTAAAATCATGGGTTTTCAACCTCGGCCCTCCAGCTGTTGTGGAACTACACGTCCCAGCATGCCCTACCTCAGTTTTAGCATGCCTTAAAAGCAAAACTATGGCAGGGTATGCTGGGATATGTAGTTTTACTGCAGCAAGTGCCAAAGGTTGAAGACCCATGCTCTACATCATGTCACCTCCTGCTATAGTGCAAGGCAGGTTTCAGTTGTGATGCTTCTGGGACAATTCAGCCCTGATCATTATACACGTTAACAAGTGATGTTGACTGATGCTTCAGACAACTGTTGCTGCATGGATGCATGTATAGCTGTTATACAGTGCCACATGTGTGTAGGGTGCTAGAAGAAGTATGTAAAGTGGAAATACTTGGCATGTTTTATATATAATATTTTGGTGCCTGAAAACAGATTTTTCCCAAGCCTGTTAGATACGTTAGCCAAACTGATTGCTTAATAAAGTTATGTGAAAGTAAAGTTATATAAGTAACTTTCCTGCCACCTCCGACTTAAATCCCAAGAAGTCAGAAGGATTGTGAGGTGATCTGCAAATAGGATGCAATCAAAGTCACTGTGTGCCATGGTGCAAGTGTTATTTATTTATTTTATTTTTTTGGTCTGTCTATGACAGGAATTATCCCCCCCTTCCCCTTCCCCTTCCCCTTCCCCCTTCCCTCCAATCCTGCCAGGTGTCCCAGTTGGCTGTTGATCTGGTAAATTCTTACCTCGTGGGGATCATAGCTGAGCAAATGTAGTTCTTATTGACTTTTTTTTTTTTTTTTTTACAACTTAGTTACATTTAAAAGTATTAATGAAACAATATTTCTCATTTTAATTTCTTTGTGAAAACAAAACTTTGTAGGGATTGTAAGCATGGGATTGCACATAAAAAGAACCATGTTTTCATTGGACAGCAGCTTATATTGCTAATGAGCACATTTATCTTCAACCTGTGCTGCAGTTACCAAACCCACGTTGCTGTAGTATATTTTATACCAGTATATGCCGCACTGTGAGGCGATATGCTGCCCAGCCCCCTCAGAGTGGAGGTGGGCAGGAGGAGTAGAGGTGGTGGCTGGTATCAGAGAGGAGGCAGGCAGGAGGAGTAGAGGAGGCTGCTGGGACCAGAGAGGAGGCGGGCAGGAGGAGTAGAGGAGGCAGTTGGGACCAGAGTGGAGGTGGGCAGGAGGAGTAGAGGAGGCTGCTGGGACCAGAGAGGAGGCGGGCAGGAGGAGTAGAGGAGGCGGTTAGGACCAGAGTGAAGGTGTGTAGGAGGAGTAGAGGCGGCGGCTGGGATCAGGGAGGAGGCAGGTAGGAGGAGCAGAGGAGGCTGCTGGGATCAGAGAGGAGGAGGGCAGGAGGAGTAGAGGAGGCAGTTGGGACCAGAGTGGAGGTGGGCAGGAGGAGTAGAGGAGGCTGCTGGGACCAGAGAGGAGGCGGGCAGGAGGAGAAGAGGAGGCGGTTGGGACCAGAGTGGAGGTGGGCAGGAGTAGTAGAGGAGGCGTTTGGGACCAGAGTGGAGGTGGGCAGGAGAAGTAGAGGAGGTGGTTGGGACCAGAGTGGAGGTGGGCAGGAGGAGTAGAGGAGGTGGTTGGGACCAGAGTGGAGGTGGGCAGAGCAGAGAGCTGGTGGAGGGAACAGATGGAGAAGAGAGGAGGCAGCCTGCCAAGAAAAAAAACAGGAAATGGGTAGTCTCTGTGGCCCACCTGGACACGAACTTGGGGCCAACCCCTGGTCTATGATAATCCACTTGCCAGAAATCAAGAAAGTTCCACCTAATTAATATATGTTTACAAACAGAGCCGGCCATAGGCATAGGCAAACTAGGCAATTGCCAAGGGCATTTGGTATGCCTAGGGGCATCAGCAGCTTCTGCTGATTAAAATGATATGCGGCATGTCTATATTCTGTATGTAGCATTTCATATGCAGATACAGCCACAGTCTCACATAGTATATTGGCATGCTGCATATCAGTTTAATCAGCAGTAGCTGCTTGTGCATCCTAGCCACATAGCAATGCAAATAATATGCATTTTCATTTAAAAAAAAAGTGCCCAACGTTAGCATTGATGCAAGATTTGTGAGGACACATCTGTATCCAAGCAGAGGCAGAGGTCACAGTGTTAGTGGAAGTGTGAGTGCTGTGTGCATGTGAGTAGGTTCGTTGTGCAGTAGTGTTCAGAATATGTGTAAGGAGCATTATGTGTGTCATGTAAAAATGCATTAATAATGTGCAACATATGTGTAAAGGGCCACTGTGTGTGTCATTATGTGTATAAGGGCATTAATAATGTGCGGCATATGTGTAACAGGGTACTACTGTATGTGTGTCATTATGTGTATAGGGGCACTAATAATGTGCAGCAAATGTGTAGGGGGCACTATGTGTGTCATTATGTGTATAAGGGCATTAATAATGTGCGGCATATGTGTAAGGGCCATTATGTGTAAAAGGGCATTAATAAAGGTTGTCATAATGTGTAAGGTGCATTATGTTTATAAGGACATTAATGTGTCTCATATGTGTAAGGGGCATTACTGTGTGGAATTGTGTATAAATGCATTACTAATGTGTGGCATTATGTGTATAAGGTGCTCTACTATGTGGCGTTGCAAATAGAAAGGGCACTACTGTGTCGTCTAATGTGAAAAAAGAGCAATAAGGTGTGATGTAATGTGAATAAGGATCAATTCAGTGTGATGTAATGTGAATAAGGGGCTCTACTGTGAGGAGTAACGTTTATAAGGTAAAGTGATACTACTGTGGGATGTAATATGAATTATGGACACTATCGCAAGATAAAATGTGAATAAAGTTGCAGTACTGTGTGGCGTAATTGGAATTGGGGTTACTATTGTGTGGCCATGCCCCTTCCCAGCAAGAAGATGCCCCTTTTTGGGCTGTGCGTCAAATGGGGGTCATTCTGAGTTGATCACTCATTATTTTTTCCCACTACGGAGCGATTAGTCGCAAACTGCGCATGCGCAGTGTTCGCAGTGCGCCTGCGCCAAGTAAATTAGCACAAAAGTTTGGTATTTTACTCACGGCGTAACAAAGTTTTTTAATCGTTCTGCTGATCGGAGTATGATTGACAGGAAGTGGGTGTTTCTGGGCGGAAACTGTCAGTTTTCTGGGAGTGTGCGGAAAAACGCAGGCGTTTCAGAGAAAAACGCGGGAGTGGCTGGAGAAATGGGGGAGTGGCTGGGCGAACGCTGGGTGTGTTTGTGATGTCAAACCAGGAACGAAAAGGTCTGAGCTGGTCGCAATCTATGAGTAGGTCTGAAGCTACTCAGAAACTGCTAAGAATTTCCTATTCGCAATTCTGCTAATCTTTCGTTCGCTATTCTGCTAAGCTAAGAAACACTCCCAGGGGGCGGCGGCTTAGCGTGTGCAATGCTGCTAAAAGCAGCTAGCGAGCGAACAACTCGGAATCACACCCTATGTGCGAACTGTCCCTATTTAAAATATAGGGGGTACAAGGACTGCTATCGGTGAGGGGTGATGGTCCTGGGAAAGAGGTGCAAGGTCAGAGGCAGAACCAGCGGTGGTGCTAGGGGGCACCAGCCAAAATCTTGCCTAGGGCATCATATTGGTTAGGGCCGACTCTGTTTACAAAGTTAGTAGAGAAAAGACACAGGTCCATTCATTTCATAAATCTTTGCTTTAATATAAAGGAATGCAATATAAAACCACTTGATGGTCACACATTAACCTGCATGTGGGAGAAAGGGGATAGTATTCTTTCCTGGCACAAAAACAGTCAACCATGATGTCCGTTACTGTTTATAACTGGCCTTATATTTCTGGAAATGTTGTTGCTGTGCCCTTTGGTATGTACTTGCTGCAGAATGTATTTAAAACAATAATACAATTGGCATGTGGTGGTAAGAATAGTTTAAACAATCACATTTATTTATGGTGATATTAAGTGAAAAAAACAAACAAAGTAGCATACCTCCCAACATGACCCTCTCCAGGAGGGACAGAATGCTCTGCTCCTGGACTTCCCTCTTACTCTATGATTGCCATCACCTGTGCTGAAACACCTTTCTTATCCATTAACCTGTTCAATACAGGTGCCGGCAATAATAAATTAGGAGAAAAGTCCAGAAGCAGAGCATTGTGTCCCTCCTGGAGAGGGTCATGTTGGGAGGTATGAAGTAGTGTTTATAACTTCCCATTATGCAAGAGGATTTGGAGCTGGATTGCTGTGACGGGAATATATATAATTAATGACACATCAGCAAGTGTGTCCTGGTAGAAATCATTTCCAATCTACAGAAGAGGATCTTGGGCAACAGGCAGCATTCAGATGCAAACATTGTTTCAGTCATGATGCATTTGTGCATTCTCATTCCAGCTTGCCTGATCTATTATTTTTAATAATAAATACAACTTCCCCAATTATGTCTACCTCAGACTGTCATCGCACCAATTCCATAGGACTACAGGAGAACTGCTGAAATCTGTCATTGTGAATGCACATGTCAGTTACACTGCATGCAGTTCTTGGGCAGCCATTCAGTGATTTCAGGCGCTGTGGATGTAGGTCAGGGATAGGAATGATAAACTAATTCACCATCAGTGATGCACACATTAAATGCTCAATCTCCTCTTTGTAAGGTTGTGCACTTTATCTGCAAAACACCTCTTTCAGTTTCTTCTCTTAGACTAAACACTAAAGGATCATTCTGCTGGCAGGATTCGTCTCCCTCTGTCAGTATGTGCGTGTGCCGGGGAAACAGTTCTTTTCTTGCAGGCATTAGCAAGATAGGATATTACTCACGCCCTAGTTGTGAAGGGTTTGTCAGCCCATAGTCCTGTACATACTCTCTTTCCCCCTCTCTGTCTCCTAACAAGCTGGCATGTTATAATAAGTGAGGTAATTACTAATTAGGTCCTCGGGTCTCAGGAAAAAAAAATAGCCAGTATGGGAAAAAAACACAGAAGACTGGAGACCCTTTTAGAGACATGTGGGTGAGATAATGCATGATAATAACCTGCAATCATCCTCACTAAGCTGGGCTAATAATGTTAACTCAGTATTTCTTCACCCACCAAATAAAAAACCCACAGAAGTGTACTGGATATGGCCCCTTTACACAGAGCTTTGGTGATCTATAAATGCGTCTGTAGACAGCTGTATGGAAATAATTTCTCTCTTGTTCTATCAGGTGTTATTCAGGCTGATAGTAGAAGCCCTCTATGTGCATCAGTCAGAAATAAAAGGAGAACTGTGACACAAATATGCCCCAACACATTGATGGGAAGATCACGCAAAACAGCATTTTATGAGATATATGATTTTGAGACTGTGTGATTAAAGCATACTCTATTAAACAGTGCTTATTGAGTGGTTTTCCATAACTGGGGGTTTTGCACAACATTTTCCGTTTTTCTACACCATGGGTCTTCAACCTGTGGCCCTCCAGCTGCTGCAGAACTACACATCCCATCATGCTCTGACACAGTTTTGCTATTAAGGTAGAGTAAAACTGAGGCAGGGCATGCTGGGTTGTGTAGTTCTGCAGCAGCTGGAGGGCCACAAATTTTACGACCCATGCTCTACACCAGAGGTTCTCAAACATGGTTCTCAGGACCCCAAACAGTTCACATTTTCCAAGTCACCTAGCAGGTGCACAGGTGTACTCATTACTCACTGACACATTTTAAAAGATCCACAGGTGGAGCTAATTATCTCACTTGTGATTCTGTGAGGGGACTTGGAAAATATGAACTGTTTGGGGTACTGAGGATCGAGTTTGAGAACCTGTGCTCTACACTCAGCAAGGACACCTTTCTCGGGAACCACATGGTTTGTTCAGCATAGCAGGAACTCAGTACCTGCTGTGATTTGGAACCTTTCCTTGGCCCCTTCAGCTGCAATCAATGTGTGAGGACTCCGGGAGAAAGGTTTCAGACACACAGACCGGAATGCCAGGTGGCTTCTGTTTGTATGCATGCAATGGCCTCCGGTAAGGAGCCCCGCATTGATAGCGCACACACTTACAACACTCCTACCACAGTGAAGTACATTAGTCCAACTGCCTCACGTTGCTTCAGTCTAAACATCTGGGATATGATTTGGCCCTCCTACAGCTTTGCATAACCTGTCCTAAACAGTCTGGGTCCCAGCTGCACTGAGGAAATGGCGGTGGTCTCTGGGAAGGAAACCACCAATGTACTAGCGTGATATTAACATTATTGTTGTGCAAACTCTTCTCCCCCCCTCCCTTATAAAGTAAAGGTACAATTGCCACAAGTAAGCAAATAAGAAGATTAGATTGCAAAAAAAAAAAAATAGTACTCCCCGATGTACAGATATTATTAAATGCAAGTATGCAGGGAAACAAGTTTTGTATGCATTAGTAGATAGTGCCTGATTCACAGTTGTACGCAAACCCCATGTTTTCGCAGCTGAGCAATTAGTATTTATTTGCAAAGTGATTGATAGTCAGGGAGGGCTTGGGGGACGTAACGGGGTGTGGCAGCAAAAATGCAGGGGTGTTGTGACTGTGTTTGGGTGCGTGTCTCAACCTGTGTCTGCGATCCTGTGCGCAGGAAAAATTACTCTGGTGTCTACTACTGTCCCACTTTCTGCAGCCATGCTGTGCGACCATGGGGTCTATTCAGATGTTTGATAATCGACTGATCTATGAGTGACACTGCGTCTATATACTAGAGATGAGCGCCTGAAATTTTTCGGGTTTTGTGTTTTGGTTTTGGGTTCGGTTCCGCGGCCGTGTTTTGGGTTCGAACGCGTTTTGGCAAAACCTCACCGAATTTTTTTTGTCGGATTCGGGTGTGTTTTGGATTCGGGTGTTTTTTTCAAAAAACACTAAAAAACAGCTTAAATCATAGAATTTGGGGGTCATTTTGATCCCAAAGTATTATTAACCTCAAAAACCATAATTTACACTCATTTTCAGTCTATTCTGAATACCTCACACCTCACAATATTATTTTTAGTCCTAAAATTTGCACCGAGGTCGCTGTGTGAGTAAGATAAGCGACCCTAGTGGCCGACACAAACACCGGGCCCATCTAGGAGTGGCACTGCAGTGTCACGCAGGATGTCCCTTCCAAAAAACCCTCCCCAAACAGCACATGACGCAAAGAAAAAAAGAGGCGCAATGAGGTAGCTGTGTGAGTAAGATTAGCGACCCTAGTGGCCGACACAAACACCGGGCCCATCTAGGAGTGGCACTGCAGTGTCACGCAGGATGGCCCTTCCAAAAAACCCTCCCCAAACAGCACATGACGCAAAGAAAAAAAGAGGCGCAATGAGGTAGCTGTGTGAGTAAGATTAGCGACCCTAGTGGCCGACACAAACACCGGGCCCATCTAGGAGTGGCACTGCAGTGTCACGCAGGATGTCCCTTCCAAAAAACCCTCCCCAAACAGCACATGACGCAAAGAAAAAAAGAGGCGCAATGAGGTAGCTGTGTGAGTAAGATTAGCGACCCTAGTGGCCGACACAAACACCGGGCCCATCTAGGAGTGGCACTGCAGTGTCACGCAGGATGGCCCTTCCAAAAAACCCTCCCCAAACAGCACATGACGCAAAGAAAAAAAGAGGCGCAATGAGGTAGCTGACTGTGTGAGTAAGATTAGCGACCCTAGTGGCCGACACAAACACCGGGCCCATCTAGGAGTGGCACTGCAGTGTCACGCAGGATGTCCCTTCCAAAAAACCCTCCCCAATCAGCACATGATGCAAAGAAAAAGAAAAGAAAAAAGAGGTGCAAGATGGAATTGTCCTTGGGCCCTCCCACCCACCCTTATGTTGTATAAACAAAACAGGACATGCACACTTTAACCAACCCATCATTTCAGTGACAGGGTCTGCCACACGACTGTGACTGATATGACGGGTTGGTTTGGACCCCCCCCAAAAAAGAAGCAATTAATCTCTCCTTGCACAAACTGGCTCTACAGAGGCAAGATGTCCACCTCATCTTCACCCTCCGATATATCACCGTGTACATCCCCCTCCTCACAGATTATCAATTCGTCCCCACTGGAATCCACCATCTCAGCTCCCTGTGTACTTTGTGGAGGCAATTGCTGCTGGTCAATGTCTCCGCGGAGGAATTGATTATAATTCATTTTAATGAACATGATCTTCTCCACATTTTCTGGATGTAACCTCGTACGCCGATTGCTGACAAGGTGAGCGGCGGCACTAAACACTCTTTCGGAGTACACACTTGTGGGAGGGCAACTTAGGTAGAATAAAGCCAGTTTGTGCAAGGGCCTCCAAATTGCCTCTTTTTCCTGCCAGTATAAGTACGGACTGTGTGACGTGCCTACTTGGATGCGGTCACTCATATAATCCTCCACCATTCTATCAATGTTGAGAGAATCATATGCAGTGACAGTAGACGACATGTCCGTAATCGTTGTCAGGTCCTTCAGTCCGGACCAGATGTCAGCATCAGCAGTCGCTCCAGACTGCCCTGCATCACCGCCAGCGGGTGGGCTCGGAATTCTGAGCCTTTTCCTCGCACCCCCAGTTGCGGGAGAATGTGAAGGAGGAGATGTTGGCAGGTCGCGTTCCGCTTGACTTGACAATTTTGTCACCAGCAGGTCTTTCAACCCCAGCAGACCTGTGTCTGCCGGAAAGAGAGATCCAAGGTAGGCTTTAAATCTAGGATCGAGCACGGTGGCCAAAATGTAGTGCTCTGATTTCAACAGATTGACCACCCGTGAATCCTTGTTAAGCGAATTAAGGGCTGCATCCACAAGTCCCACATGCCTAGCGGAATCGCTCCCTTTTAGCTCCTTCTTCAATGCCTCCAGCTTCTTCTGCAAAAGCCTGATGAGGGGAATGACCTGACTCAGGCTGGCAGTGTCTGAACTGACTTCACGTGTGGCAAGTTCAAAGGGCATCAGAACCTTGCACAACGTTGAAATCATTCTCCACTGCACTTGAGACAGGTGCATTCCACCTACTATATCGTGCTCAATTGTATAGGCTTGAATGGCCTTTTGCTGCTCCTCCAACCTCTGAAGCATATAGAGGGTTGAATTCCACCTCGTTACCACTTCTTGCTTCAGATGATGGCAGGGCAGGTTCAGTAGTTTTTGGTGGTGCTCCAGTCTTCTGTACGTGGTGCCTGTACGCCGAAAGTGTCCCGCAATTTTTCTGGCCACCGACAGCATCTCTTGCACGCCCCTGTCGTTTTTTAAAAAATTCTGCACCACCAAATTCAAGGTATGTGCAAAACATGGGACGTGCTGGAATTTGCCCATATTTAATGCACACACAATATTGCTGGCGTTGTCCGATGCCACAAATCCACAGGAGAGTCCAATTGGGGTAAGCCATTCCGCGATGATCTTCCTCAGTTGCCGTAAGAGGTTTTCAGCTGTGTGCGTATTCTGGAAAGCGGTGATACAAAGCGTAGCCTGCCTAGGAAAGAGTTGGCGTTTGCGAGATGCTGCTACTGGTGCCGCCGCTGCTGTTCTTGCGGCGGGAGTCCATACATCTACCCAGTGGGCTGTCACAGTCATATAGTCCTGACCCTGCCCTGCTCCACTTGTCCACATGTCCGTGGTTAAGTGGACATTGGGTACAACTGCATTTTTTAGGACACTGGTGAGTCTTTTTCTGACGTCCGTGTACATTCTCGGTATCGCCTGCCTAGAGAAGTGGAACCTAGATGGTATTTGGTAACGGGGGCACACTGCCTCAATAAATTGTCTAGTTCCCTGTGAACTAACGGCGGATACCGGACGCACGTCTAACACCAACATAGTTGTCAAGGACTCAGTTATCCGCTTTGCAGTAGGATGACTGCTGTGATATTTCATCTTCCTCGCAAAGGACTGTTGAACAGTCAATTGCTTACTGGAAGTAGTACAAGTGGGCTTACGACTTCCCCTCTGGGATGACCATCGACTCCCAGCGGCAACAACAGCAGCGCCAGCAGCAGTAGGCGTTACACGCAAGGATGCATCGGAGGAATCCCAGGCAGGAGAGGACTCGTCAGAATTGCCAGTGACATGGCCTGCAGGACTATTGGCATTCCTGGGGAAGGAGGAAATTGACACTGAGGGAGTTGGTGGGGTGGTTTGCGTGAGCTTGGTTACAAGAGGAAGGGATTTACTGGTCAGTGGACTGCTTCCGCTGTCACCCAAAGTTTTTGAACTTGTCACTGACTTATTATGAATGCGCTGCAGGTGACGTATAAGGGAGGATGTTCCGAGGTGGTTAACGTCCTTACCCCTACTTATTACAGCTTGACAAAGGGAACACACGGCTTGACACCTGTTGTCCGCATTTCTGGTGAAATACCTCCACACCGAAGAGCTGATTTTTTTGGTATTTTCACCTGGCATGTCAACGGCCATATTCCTCCCACGGACAACAGGTGTCTCCCCGGGTGCCTGACTTAAACAAACCACCTCACCATCAGAATCCTCCTGGTCAATTTCCTCCCCAGCGCCAGCAACACCCATATCCTCCTCATCCTGGTGTACTTCAACACTGACATCTTCAATCTGACTATCAGGAACTGGACTGCGGGTGCTCCTTCCAGCACTTGCAGGGGGCGTGCAAATGGTGGAAGGCGCATGCTCTTCACGTCCAGTGTTGGGAAGGTCAGGCATCGCAACCGACACAATTGGACTCTCCTTGTGGATTTGGGATTTCGAAGAATGCACAGTTCTTTGCTGTGCTGCTTTTGCCAGCTTGAGTCTTTTCATTTTTCTAGCGAGAGGCTGAGTGCTTCCATCCTCATGTGAAGCTGAACCACTAGCCATGAACATAGGCCAGGGCCTCAGCCGTTCCTTGCCACTCCGTGTGGTAAATGGCATATTGGCAAGTTTACGCTTCTCCTCCGACAATTTTATTTTAGGTTTTGGAGTCCTTTTTTTACTGATATTTGGTGTTTTGGATTTGACATGCTCTGTACTATGACATTGGGCATCGGCCTTGGCAGACGACGTTGCTGGCATTTCATCGTCTCGGCCATGACTAGTGGCAGCAGCTTCAGCACGAGGTGGAAGTGGATCTTGATCTTTCCCTAATTTTGGAACCTCAACATTTTTGTTCTCCATATTTTAATAGGCACAACTAAAAGGCACCTCAGGTAAACAATGGAGATGGATGGATTGGATACTAGTATACAATTATGGACGGGCTGCCGAGTGCCGACACAGAGGTAGCCACAGCCGTGAACTACCGCACTGTACTGTGTCTGCTGCTAATATATAGACTGGTTGATAAAGAGATAGTATACTCGTAACTAGTATGTATGTATAAAGAAAGAAAAAAAAACCACGGTTAGGTGGTATATACAATTATGGACGGGCTGCCGAGTGCCGACACAGAGGTAGCCACAGCCGTGAACTACCGCACTGTACTGTGTCTGCTGCTAATATATAGACTGGTTGATAAAGAGATAGTATACTCGTAACTAGTATGTATGTATAAAGAAAGAAAAAAAAACCACGGTTAGGTGGTATATACAATTATGGACGGGCTGCCGAGTGCCGACACAGAGGTAGCCACAGCCGTGAACTACCGCACTGTACTGTGTCTGCTGCTAATATAGACTGGTTGATAAAGAGATAGTATACTCGTAACTAGTATGTATGTATAAAGAAAGAAAAAAAAACCACGGTTAGGTGGTATATACAATTATGGACGGGCTGCCGAGTGCCGACACAGAGGTAGCCACAGCCGTGAACTACCGCACTGTACTGTGTCTGCTGCTAATATATAGACTGGTTGATAAAGAGATAGTATACTCGTAACTAGTATGTATGTATAAAGAAAGAAAAAAAAACCACGGTTAGGTGGTATATACAATTATGGACGGGCTGCCGAGTGCCGACACAGAGGTAGCCACAGCCGTGAACTACCGCACTGTACTGTGTCTGCTGCTAATATATAGACTGGTTGATAAAGAGATAGTATACTCGTAACTAGTATGTATGTATAAAGAAAGAAAAAAAAACCACGGTTAGGTGGTATATACAATTATGGACGGGCTGCCGAGTGCCGACACAGAGGTAGCCACAGCCGTGAACTACCGCACTGTACTGTGTCTGCTGCTAATATATAGACTGGTTGATAAAGAGATAGTATACTCGTAACTAGTATGTATGTATAAAGAAAGAAAAAAAAACCACGGTTAGGTGGTATATACAATTATGGACGGGCTGCCGAGTGCCGACACAGAGGTAGCCACAGCCGTGAACTACCGCACTGTACTGTGTCTGCTGCTAATATATAGACTGGTTGATAAAGAGATAGTATACTCGTAACTAGTATGTATGTATAAAGAAAGAAAAAAAAACCACGGTTAGGTGGTATATACAATTATGGACGGGCTGCCGAGTGCCGACACAGAGGTAGCCACAGCCGTGAACTACCGCACTGTACTGTGTCTGCTGCTAATATAGACTGGTTGATAAAGAGATAGTATACTACTAATATTATATATACTGGTGGTCAGGTCACTGGTCACTAGTCACACTGGCAGTGGCACTCCTGCAGCAAAAGTGTGCACTGTTTAATTTTAATATAATATTATGTACTCCTGGCTCCTGCTATAACCTATAACTGGCACTGCAGTAGTGCTCCCCAGTCTCCCCCACAATTATAAGCTGTGTGAGCTGAGCAGTCAGACAGATATATAATATATATAGATGATGCAGCACACTGGCCTGAGCCTGAGCAGTGCACACAGATATGGTATGTGACTGACTGAGTCACTGTGTGTATCGCTTTTTTCAGGCAGAGAACGGATATATTAAATAAACTGCACTGTGTGTCTGGTGGTCACTCACTATATAATATATTATGTACTCCTGGCTCCTGCTATAACCTATAACTGGCACTGCAGTAGTGCTCCCCAGTCTCCCCCACAATTATAAGCTGTGTGAGCTGAGCAGTCAGACAGATATATATAATATTATTTATATATAGATAATAGATGATGCAGCACACTGGCCTGAGTCTGAGCAGTGCACACAGATATGGTATGTGACTGAGTCACTGTGTGCTGTGTATCGCTTTTTTCAGGCAGAGAACGGATTATAAATAAAACTGGTGGTCACTGGTCACTATCAGCAAAACTCTGCACTGTACTGAGTACTCCTAATGCTCCCCAAAATTAGTAAATCAAGTGTCTCTCTAATCTATTCTAAACGGAGAGGACGCCAGCCACGTCCTCTCCCTATCAATCTCAATGCACGTGTGAAAATGGCGGCGACGCGCGGCTCCTTATATAGAATCCGAGTCTCGCGATAGAATCCGAGCCTCGCGAGAATCCGACAGCGTCATGATGACGTTCGGGCGCGCTCGGGTTAACCGAGCAAGGCGGGAAGATCCGAGTCGCTCGGACCCGTGAAAAAAAACATGAAGTTCTGGCGGGTTCGGATTCAGAGAAACCGAACCCGCTCATCTCTACTATATACGCCACGCTGGGACTCGCTAAGCCACCAGTGGGTATCTCTATACAAATCCTAGCTGCTGCAGAATTGGCATATTTTTGCACATTAGCTGCTGTGAATGCATTGGTGCCCATCTATGAATCATGCACATATTCTTAACTTCAGCTGACACCTTGAAGAAGAATATAATGAAATAAAAATGACCCTTACTATACAAATTATATATTTTCACTTTAACACTATAAAATGGGAGTTTGGTCATAAAATAATACCATAAGGCAGAGATATTCATGTGTATTACCCTGGGATAGGACATATAGCTGTTTTCTGGATACAATTAATCACAAGGTAGAGAACACAACAGAATTTGATTTTGTATTATGTTATAATATCCCCTGGCACACCATGCAAAGAAACGGAAATACTGTAATAGATTGTGTGAACCATCTATAAAATTGATCATTCCTCAGGAGATAGTCAGTTGCTCACCTGTCCCTGTAGCAAAAGTGTTAAACTGAGTCATTCTCTCTTTAGGACGTCATGAAAAAGAA
Source organism: Pseudophryne corroboree (assembly GCF_028390025.1). Lineage (NCBI taxonomy): Eukaryota > Metazoa > Chordata > Amphibia > Anura > Myobatrachidae > Pseudophryne > Pseudophryne corroboree. The sequence goes on from NC_086446.1 coordinate 273,826,958, forward strand.
GAAATTAGACAGACCACAGTGTAGTACTTATGTATAAACTGTTAATTGTTCTTTGAGTGGTGATACTCCCATTTGATTGGTTAGTAGATGGCTTGTAATCAGTGACTTGGGGGGTAGATTTGTCAAAGCTTGCAGAGATATAAAGTGGAGAGAGATAAAGTTCCAACCCATCAGCACCTAACTGCCATGTTACAGTGTTACAGGCTGTGTTTAAAAAATTACAGGATCTTATTGGTTGGTACTTTATCTTTCTCCAAGTTATTTCTGATGAAATTATAGATTACAAACCCAGTACTAATCAGTCAAATGTGAGCCACCCTGCACCTGTCACAACCTGTGCAGTTCTTCTTTTCTGCCTGGGTTGCCGTTCTCTTTTATGGTGCTTCTAGGACACACTGGTTTGCATCCCAACACTGAGATACAGACCAGAGTGTGCTAGAAGCACCATAGTAGAGAGCGACACCCCATGCAGGAAAGAGGAACTGCACTTGTGATGACAGGTGTAGGGTGCTAAAAGGAACACTAAATGCTTTGGACATAAGTAATACACTATAGTCTGTCTTCCTTATTATTATTTTTTTCTGATATCCTCTAGATCAGGGGTGGCCAACCAGTCAGAGGCAAAGAGCCAGAAAAGATCTGAAGTCAAGGGCAAGAGCCAGTATCATGCGCGCGCCGAAAGCGCGCGTGCAAAAATGGGGGTGTGGCCTAGTTTTCCCAAAGCCACACCCCATTTTGTGCGCACACCTTTCGTTATGACGTTTGTAGGAGCATGACCTTGTGTCATAACTCCATTTTTAGTCATGTTGTACAGTGCCAAATACATATAATGTCCCAGTACAGTGCCACATACATATAAAAGTGTCAAAAAATGGGTGCCTCCACACTGCCAGAAACATATGTCCCCACAGTGCCACATACACATATGTCCCCACAGTGCCAGATACATATATGCCTCACAGTGCCAGATATACATGTCCCCCCGTTGCCAGATATACATTTCCCCCCAGTGCCAGATATGCCCCCAGTGCCAGATATATATGTCCCCAAAGTGCCAGCTATGCCCCCAATGCAGTGTCCCCACAGTGCCAGCTCTGCCCCCAGTGCCAGATATACATGTCCCCACACAGTGCCAGCTCTGCTCCCAGTGCCAGATATACATGTCCCCACACAGTGCCAGCTCTGCCCCCAGTGCCAGATATACATGTCCCCACACAGTTCCAGCTCTGCCCCCAGTGCCAGATATACATGTCCCCACACAGTGCCAGCTCTGCCTCCAGTGCCAAATATACATGTCCCCACATAGTGCCAGCTCTTCCCCCAGTGCCAGATATACATGTCCCCACACAGTGCCAGCTCTGCCCCCAGTGCCAGATATACATTTCCCCTCAGTGCCAGCTATGCCCCCATGCCAGATATGCCCCCAGTGCTAGATATATATGCCCCCACAGTGCCAGCTATGCTCCTAGTGCCAGATATATATATGTCCCCACAGTGCCAGATATGCCCCCAGTGCCAGATATACATGTCCCCCAAGTGCCAGATATATATGTCCCCACAGTGCCATCTATGCCCCCAATGCCAGTGACCCCACAGTGCCTGATATACATGTCTTTCCAGTGCCAACTATGACCCCAGTGCCAGGTATACATGTCCCCACAGTGCCAGATATGCCCCCAGTGCCAGATATATATGCCCCCACAGTGCCAGTTATGCTCCTAGTGCCAGATATATATGTCCCCCCAGTGCCAGATATGCCCCCAGTGCCAGATATATATGTCCCCAAAGTGCCAGCTATGCCCCCAATGCAGTGTCCCCACAGTGCCAGCTCTGCCCCCAGTGCCAGATATACATGTCCCCACACAGTGCCAGCTCTGCTCCCAGTGCCAGATATACATGTCCCTACACAGAGCCAGCTCTGCCCCCAGTGCCAGATATACATGTCATCACACAGTTCCAGCTCTGCCCCCAGTGCCAGATATACATGTCCCCACACAGTGCCAGCTCTGCCCCCAGTGCCAGATATACATGTCCCCACACAGTGCCAGCTCTGCCCCCAGTGCCAGATATACATTTCCCCTCAGTGCCAGCTATGCCCCCATGCCAGATATGCCCCCAGTACCAGATATATATGCCCCCACAGTGCCAGCTATGCTCCTAGTGCCAGATATATATATGTCCCCACAGTGCCAGATATACATGTCCCCCAAGTGCCAGATATATATGTCCCCACAGTGCCATCTATGCCCCCAATGCCAGTGACCCCAAAGTGCCAGATATACATGTCTTCCCAGTGCCAACTATGACCCCAGTGCCAGGTATACATGTCCCCACAGTGCCAGATATGCCCCCAGTGCCAGATATATATGCCCCCACAGTGCCAGCTATGCTCCTAGTGCCAGATATATATGTCCCCCCAGTGCCAGATATACATGTCCCCCAAGTGCCAGATATATATGTCCCCACAGTGCCAGCTATGCCCCCAATGCCAGTGACCCCACCGTGCCAGATATACATGTCTCCCCAGTGCCAACTATGACCCCAGTGCCAGATATATATGTCCCCACAGTGCCAGCAATGCCCCCAGTGCCAGATATACATGACCCCCCCCCCTTCCCCCGTGCTGCTCACCGCGCTGCTGCTGTCTGTGAGGGGAGGAGAGCGCAGCGTGCGCGTCTCCTGCCCTTCACTCTCCGGCGGCTGTGTCTCTTCAATTAGACGCCGGTCCGTGAGCCAATCAGAGCTTGCGGTCTGGCAGCCTTAGCTGCCGGTCCGCGAGCTCTGATTGGCTCACGGACCGCCGCCGGAGAGTGAGGGGCAGGAGAGGCGCACGCTGCGCTCTCCTCCCCTCACAGACAGCAGCAGCGCAGTGAGCACGGGGGAAGGGGGGCCAGGGCAGCGGTGGCCAGGATCCGGCTGAGCCGCATGCGGCGGATGAAAGAGCCGCAGGTTGGCCACCCCTGCTCTAGATAGTCTAAAACAATTCATGCTTAAGACATGAATTATTACACGAGTGAGCAACTGGCCATCGAGCATCTATCAATATTATAGATGGTTTACGCAATCCATTATTTCTTCTTTGTATGGCTCATACAGTGCCAGGGATTACAGTGCTTTATATTAACATTTTAAAAAAACTATGTGGAACTGCCTCTACCTCAAATTTCATTTGGTGATGCTTCCTACTGGGGTGGTGCTGGTCTGGGGCTTATGTATCAAAACCGATATTGTATTCCAGGTCACTAAAAAACAGCCTAATGTGTCCCCACTTACTGTTATGGCTGTAAGAGAAATACAGCAGCCCTGGGAAAACACCAGCTTGTAGCAGAACTAGACAAAAGAAAGGAATAAGTTAGTAAAGTATTTTCTGTATATATTTTTTGGCTTAATATTTTGTGCCAGAGGTGTAATATTCCATCTTACGGTCACATTCAAAAACAGTTTGGCCCACCAGTGGCCATTGCTCTGCTTTTCTGAGCATGCACAGGAGCAAACACATGCATTTGGCTTTCAGTTTTGGGCCCAATAGAGATAAATGTGCACCAACACTAGTTTCACCACTGATTCCTGCCAAGAAAGGTCCAACATTTGCTGGGATCAAGTGAATAATCATATAATCCAGTTTTTGAAACTTGGTTCTCAGTGTACCGTAAGGCTGGCCATACACCAGACCAACCTTCATCAAACTAGTTGGCTAGTTGGAATGAAAATCTAGTAATGTATCCCAGCCATTTACTCCCAAAACACCAGAAAATGGACAAAAAATTGGCATTCATTTAAATCAAACAGATTTAACCAACTTGAAAGAAAGACCATTTATTTCTGTTTTCCATAGTTTGGAAGCAAATTTCTGTGTCAATTGCTCCTATACATGACAAGATTTTCATTCCAGCCAGTCAACTAGTTGGATGGTGTGAGGAAAGTTGGTCTGGTGTATGGCATGCTTAGCAGTCCAGGTTGTAAGGATATCCATGCTTGTGCACAGATGGAATAAGGTTACCATAATATCTCTTTAAGCTGGGACACATCATTTTAACAGGTTCTCTGGTGGGCTAAATTCACAATCATTTGTATAGCATAGCCCAGTGGTTCCCAAACTTTTTTTAATCATGGCGCCCTAGACTATCAGAATTTTTTCAGGGCACCCCTAGGCCAAAAGTTTCTTTGAGAATTTTAGAAAACAATAAGTAAATTATGTTTATGTGTCCTTAGTTTCTTTAGTGTGTTGCAGGACAATATTTGCTTCTGTTTGTCCTCATATTTTATAATTGGCCGCCACAAGCACTGGTTTTGTCTATTACTTTGACCAAAAATAGTTTGAATTGGCCCTGGACCACCAATCCAAGGCACCCCTGCTAGTGTCCTGAGGCACCCCAGGGTGCCTAGGCACACAGTTTGGGAACCCCTGGCATAGCCTATTAAAATCAATGAGTATCAAAATGAACAATTGTTCATATGCAATTAGTACCTTAATTGCGCACAGCTGAGAATCACTAGTATAATTTAACCCCTTAGAGATGCAGCATCTCACAAGCATCTGTGGCCGCAGAATATTTACTCACTTGTTATATACTCCTGGTAGAGGCAGACATCTGTTTTTTCTTTATACTGGATCATAGGTTCTAGGAACAAAGGAACAAACAGTGATTTGTATGTAGTTTTCCTCGGCTCTCATGAATTCATCTACATGGCATTTAATGACACAAGTGGCGAGAACCTGTTTATTGACTACATATGGATACATAGGGGTGTATTCAATAGCTGTCTGATTTGATCTGACTGTTGGAAACCGGGGCTTTTCTGACAAAGTTTGTCGGATTCCGACTATTCAAAACCCCGGTTTCCGACAGCAAGCTTGTCGGAACCGTTCGTTTCCGACTGTCGGATTGCTGTAATGTATAGTAAATGGCAATCCGACAGCTTTCCAACAGCTTTCCGACAGAACTCTATTCAATAGAAGATTGTCGGAAGCAGTCTGCTGTCAAATATTTTTTAGGTGGAAAAAAAAAAAGGTGCACTGTACCACAGCAAAAGTATCCAAATGAGCACTACTGCAGCACCTCTCTCCACTCTGCAGGTTACCAAAATGGTGGCAGAGCACGCAGCAAACAGCCCTTTTAACAGATCCCCAATGGCTGAAATCCGACAGCAATCTGACCACAATCCGACTGATTGGCTGCATTCCGACAAAGGGGAGTGTTGGAATGCAAATGCATTGAATAGACCGGAATCAATGACGCGCATTACTGATTCCAACTGTTGGGTCCTGTCGGAAATGGAAAGCTGTCGGTAACGGTGCCGTTTCAGACAGTTATTGAATACACCCCATATACTAGCTTCCTCCATTAAGCAATAAACATGAATGAAATAGCCCAAAGGTTAAACGTGGTCCTTAAAGCACCCCAATGGTCCAGGGTCCCTTCAGCCAATCAGGAAGCGCCACGTCATGGCACTCTCCTGATTGGCTGTGCACGCCTGCACTGTCAGTCAGGCGGAGCACTATGGATACAATGTAGCGCAGCGGCGCTACATTATATCCAATGGTGGGAACTTTGCGGTCTGCGGTAGACCGCGAGGTTAAGTGGGGCCAACCACAAGAGTGACCCCACTTAACCTCATGGTCTACCGCAGACCGCAAAGTTCCCATCATTGGATATAATGTAGCGCTGCTGCGCTACATTGTATCCATAGTGCTCCGCCTGACTGACAGTGCAGGCGCGCACAGCCAATCAGGAGAGTGCCATGACATGGCACTCCCTGTTTGGCTGAAGGGACCCTCTTTGACAGGAGTCACGGGGAGTTCCGACATTCACATGGATCCCCTTTCAGTTCGTGGTTCGGGTGAGCGGTTTGTTGTTTTGCCAAGTACGTAGATTATAACTTTTAAGAAGAGGACCGATCTACACCGGATTCTTTGTAAGTATAATTTTATTTACAGGTACCCCTGGATTCTACTGGTCAAGGGGACCGAGTACTCCGTGTCAACATAGGTAAGTATGTGTGTATGTAAGTGTGCATGTATGTGCATTAAACTTTTACTTTCATGGTGTCTGTGTTTTGTTTTTTTTTGTTTTTTTTTTGTAGTAGATCTACAGGTACCAGCGGGCCCGTTTCCCCCCCCGCATGCTGGTACTTGTGGTTCTCCAAGTACCAGCTTGCGGGGAAGGCTAGTTGGGGATTTAATGCCAGGGCCGCAGGGACCAATATAAAAGTGTCCCCCGGCTGTATCATTATCTCTCTGACTAGTGGAGCCCGGTGCTGGTGGTAAAAATATGGGGGACCCCTACATTTTTTGTCCCCCGTATTTTTGGCACCAGGACCAGGTGCAGAGCCCGGTGCTGGTTGTTTAAATATGGGGGAACCCCTGTCAATTTTTTCCCTGTATTTTTACAACCAGGACCGGCTCAAAGAGCCCGAGGCTGGTTACGCATAGGAGGGGGGACCCCACGCAATTTTTTATTTTTATTTTTACACTAAACAGACCCTTTCCCATAAATAACCATGCACAGATCTCACTGATTCGTGCATGATTATCCAAACTCGCCTGGAAAAAGCAGGTCTATTTTTTTGCTGCTTTTTTTAACGAATTGCAAAAAAATACACCCGCAATTGAGCATTCAGAGACTAACACCCAAATACGAATGAATAGTAAATTCCCGTGTTGTATGAACAAACAGTCGCATTTGACCGATGGTCTATTCATTCGTATTTCTGAACATTGCCGTCAAAACCATTACGAATAGACCCAACACTGCCGAGATTTGTACTTAGTAAATTCCCGTGTTGCCACTTAGAAAAAAAAAAAAAACTCGGAATTTTAGTAACTATACCCCCTGGACCATTGGGCTGCCTTGAGGACCGCGTTTGAGAACCTCTGAAATAACCCTTATTCTGGGGTCTCTCAGAAGGTTCCTCCCTCGCCAGCATCTGCTGCAGATTATTGACACAGTTTTACCAACACAGATATACAATATATAGATTGTCAAAAAACCAAGGGCTCTCACTGCCTGACAAAATACTGTATAGTAGTATTTTAATAGTTTTGTTTGACTATACAGTATGTACCAAAGTCACGGGTCCAACCTGGGTTATTGAACACGGGTTCAAACTGTGGGGGTTATTCAGGTTTGTTAACAAAGCAAAAAAGCACACAAGTGGGCAAAACAATATTGCAGTGCAGGTGGGGTTGATGTAACGCGCAGAGGGGGTCATTCTGACCTGATCGCACGCTGCAGTTTATCGCAGCGATGCGATCAGGTCAGAACTGCGCATGCGCCGGCGCTGCAGTGTGCCGGCGCATGCCAGACGGCCGAAGGCCATCGGGCTCTGCGATCGCCTCTGCGTGATTGACAGGCAGAGGCGGTCGTTGGGCGGGAGGGGCACGGGCCGGCCAATGCAGGCGTGGCCGGAACGAATGGGGGGCAGGTCGGGAGCTACTCTTGATGTGCAAAGGCCGCCGCTGTGCGATGCCTTTGCACTTCTGCGGGGGGTGGGGGTGGGGCGTCACTGACATGCGGGGCGGGATAGCCCTGTGCATGCCAGTGTGAATGATCGGACCTGTGCTAAATTTAGCACAGCTACGATCGTCTCGGAATGACCCCCAGAGAGGTGTGGTGAGGTATGTTCAAACTGAAATCAAAATTGCAGTGTAAAATCAAAGCAGCCAGTATTTACCCTGCACAGAAACAATATAACCAGAGGCGTAACTGTGGGAGGCAATGGAGTCGGCTGCCGCTGGGCTCCTGCTCTGTAGGGGGGCACCTCTCCTCCCATTCTGTGACACCATTCAATTAAGTTAATTGACAGCCGCCACTATCTCTGCCGTGGCTGACTCCCCTCCCCCACTAGTCTCTGCACCTTACAAGTCACACTCTCTTTATTATAGATGCACATTTTAAAAGTGTAATATTCAGGATTAGAACCCACAACCTATTACACTGGAAGCAGGCACCTTACTGATGGAGCTGTATAGGAAGCACGAGAATTCTAGCTATATGAAGTTACTTCTCTGACATTTACATATAACGTCATATACTTAAAATTCTCATACTCCCTATGCAGGAGCAAATAGCTCCATCAGTAAGGTGCCTAATTGCGGAGTAATAAGTCATGAGTAATCCTGGGTATGACGCTTGTAAAATAATTATCAGCGTAATAATCAGCACTCTATCTGTGTAGTGTGTGACTGCACACTACATAGATCTGCCTAATTGCAATGGTTTTGAATTGACAATTCTAAGTAGCTTCATATAATTAGAATCTGCAGGCTTGCTACGCAGGAGCAAACAGTTTGATCAGTAAGGTATCTGCCTTCCATGTAACAGATCATGGGTTCTAATCCTGTGTATGACTGCTAAGAAATGTGTGATTTAAGATAAATGGCAATGAAATGTATATATACTTTTTTTTTCAGAACACTATCTATCTATCTATCTATCTATATATATAGGAAATGCAGGCACTCACCAGTAAATTCCAACAGGTATTTTTTAATGATAACTCACAAAGGCATATAGACGGTGTGTCAACTTTTCGGTTATCGCATGACCTTCTTCAGGACATCATACAAGGACATCAGGAAGGCAATTGTCCAATGTGACACCATTGGACAATTGCCTTCCTGATGTCCTTGTATGATGTCCTGAAGAAGGTCATGCGATGACCGAAACATCGACACACCGTCTAAATGCCTTTGTGAGTTAGCATTAAAAAATACCTGTTGGAATTTACTGGTGAGTGCCTGCATTTCCAATTTCTGTATACTGGCCGTCTGGCCTTTGTGGAGCACCGCATCGTTGTTGTATATGAAGCCTGGAGTGTGGACTTTCCCAAATAATTATATATATATATATATATATATATATATATATATATATATATATATATATATATGCAGTGCCTTGCTAAAGTATTCATCCCCCTTGGCTTTTAACCTATTTTGTTACATTACAACCTGTAATTTTATTTTATTTTTTTATCTGAATTTTTTTGTGATGGATCTGCACAAAATAGTCTAAGTTGGTGAAGTGAAATGAGAAAAAGTTATATAAAAAATAATTTTTATAAATAAAAAATTGAAAATTGCCATGTGCATATGTATTCACCCCCTTTGCTATGAAGCCCTTCAAAAGTTCTGGTGCAACCAATTACCTTCAGAAGTCACATAATTAGTGAAATGAAGTCCACCTGTGTGCAATCTAAGTGTCACATGATCTGTCAGTATAAACACACCTTTTCTGAAAGGCCCCAGAGGCTGCAACACCACTAAGAAAGAGGCATCACACCATGACGACCAAGGAGCTCTCAAAACAAGTCAGGGACAAAGATGTTGAGAAGTACAAGTCAGAGTTGGGTTATAGAAAAATTTTCAAATCTTTGATGATCCCCCAAAGCACCATCAAACCCATCATCTTCAAATGGAAAGAACATGGTACCACAACAAACCTGCCAAGAGAGGGCCGGCCACCAAAACTCACAGACCGGGCAAGGAGGGCATTAATCAGAGAGGCAGCACAGAGACCAAAGGTAACCCTGAAGGAGCTGCAGAGTTTCACAGCAGAGACTGGTTTATCTGCCCATGTGACCACAATAAGCCATACACTCCATAGAGCTGGGCTTTATGGAAGAATGGGCAGAAAAAATACATTACTTAGTGTTAAAAATAAGAAGGCACGTTTTGAGTTTGCCAAAAGGCATGTGGATGACTCCCCAAATGTATGGAGGAAGGTGATCTGGTCAGATGAGACTAAAATTTAACTTTTCGGCCACCAAGGAAAACGCTATGCCTGGCGCAAACAAACCCAACACATCCCATCACTCCAAGAACACCATCCCCACAGTGAAACATGGTGGTGGCAGCATCATGCTGTGGGGATGTTTTTCAGCAGCAGGGACTAATAAACTGTTTCGAGTCGAGGTAAAGAGGGATGGTGCTAAATACAGGGATATTCTTGAGCACAACCTGTTTCAGTCTGCCTGTGATTTGAGACTGGGACGGAGGTTCACCTTCCAGCAGGACAATGACCTGAAGCATACTGCTAAAGCAACACTGGTGGTTTAAGGGGAAACATTTAAATGTGTTGGAATGGCCTAGTCAAAGCCCAGATCTCAATCTAATTGAGAATCTGTGGTCAGACTTGAAGATTTCTGTTTACAAGCAGAAACCATCCAACATGAACAAGCTGGAGCAGTTTTGCCTTGAGGAATGGGCAAAAATCCCAGTGGCAAGATGTGGCAAGCTCATAGAGACTTATCCAAAGCGACTTGCAGCTGTAATTGCTGCAAAAGGTGACTCTACAATAGGGGTGGGCAAAATACAGCCCGCGGGCCGGATGCGGCCCGCAAACCGATTCTGCCCGGCCCACTGCCTCCCACCAGCGAGCAATGACAAGCGGCCCGACTGGCTGAGCTGCTTGTCATTGCTCTGTACTGCAGTACCTCCAAGCTGCCAGCGGCGCCTCACTCCCCTGCTACTGCTGCACGGCGCCTGCGTTGTAGCAGCCTCCTCCTCCCGCCTCCAGAGTCCCCAGTGACACGGCTGTGTTCAGCCGAAAAGGGGGCGGAGCTACGTGTCGACGAGCGGGCGGGGCTACACGGGACCTCAGGGGGCGGAGCTACACGGGACAAGAGCCAGACTGCTACAGATCCATCCTTCCTGCCACTGCCAGCCAGATCAGTTAAGTTAATGGGAAAAGTGAGTGAGAGAGAGAAAGTGTGTGTGTGTGTGTGTGTGTGTGTGTGTGTGTGTGTATATATATTTGTGTGTGCGGGCAGTGGCGTCAGACTGTTTTTAGGTTTGGGGGAGAGATCTTTAGCTCTCGCTGTACCAACCCCTCCCGTGTTCTGTCACCCCCGAGTTCTGTCACGTGTCACCCCACCGTGTTCTGTCACTGTGTCACCCCCCCGTGTTCTGTCACTGTGTCACACCCCCGTGTTCTGTCACTGTGTCACACCCCCGTGTTCTGTCACCGTGTCACACCCCCGTGTTCTGTCACTGTGTCACCCCCCCGTGTTCTGTCACTGTGTCACCCCCACCGTGTTCTGTCACAGTGTCACACCCCCCGTGTTCTGTCACCCCCCCATGTTCTGTCACTGTGTCACACACTCCATGTTCTGTCACTGTCCCCACCTCTCCCAGTGTTCTGTCACTGTGTCACCCCCTCGTGTTCTGTCACTGTGTCACCCCCTCGTGTTCTGTCACTGTGTCACCCCCACCGTATTCTGTCACTTTGTCACACACCCCGTGTTCTGTCACTGTCACCCCCCCGTGTTCTGTCTTTGATGATCCCCCAAAGCACCATCAAACCCATCATCTTCAAATGGAAAGAACATGGTACCACAACAAACCTGCCAAGAGAGGGCCGGCCACCAAAACTCACAGACCGGGCAAGGAGGGCATTAATCAGAGAGGCAGCACAGAGACCAAAGGTAACCCTGAAGGAGCTGCAGAGTTTCACAGCAGAGACTGGTTTATCTGCCCATGTGACCACAATATGCCATACACTCCATAGAGCTGGGCTTTATGGAAGAGTGGGCAGAAAAAATACATTACTTAGTGTTAAAAATAAGAAGGCACGTTTTGAGTTTGCCAAAAGGCATGTGGATGACTCCCCAAATGTATGGAGGAAGGTGATCTGGTCAGATGAGACTAAAATTTAACTTTTCGGCAACCAAGGAAAACGCTATGCCTGGCGCAAACAAACCCAACACATCCCATCACTCCAAGAACACCATCCCCACAGTGAAACATGGTGGTGGCAGCATCATGCTGTGGGGATGTTTTTCAGCAGCAGGGACTAATAAACTGTTTCGAGTCGAGGTAAAGAGGGATGGTGCTAAATACAGGGATATTCTTGAGCAAAACCTGTTTCAGTCTGCCTGTGATTTGAGACTGGGACGGAGGTTCACCTTCCAGCAGGACAATGACCTGAAGCATACTGCTAAAGCAACACTGGTGGTTTAAGGGGAAACATTTAAATGTGTTGGAATGGCCTAGTCAAAGCCCAGATCTCAATCCAATTGAGAATCTGTGGTCAGACTTGAAGATTTCTGTTTACAAACAGAAACCATCCAACATGAACAAGCTGGAGCAGTTTTGCCTTGAGGAATGGGCAAAAATCCCAGTGGCAAGATGTGGCAAGCTCATAGAGACTTATCCAAAGCGACTTGCAGCTGTAATTGCTGCAAAAGGTGACTCTACAATAGGGGTGGGCAAAATACGGCCCGTGGGCCGGATGTCCGGATCCCGCGGGCCGGATCCCACCAGCGAGCAATGACAAGCGGCCCGACTGGCTGAGCTGCTTGTCATTGCTCTGTACTGCAGTACCTCCAAGCTGCCAGCGGCGCCTCTCTCCCCTGCTACTGCTGCACGGCGCCTGCGTTGTAGCAGCCTCCTCCTCCCGCCTCCAGAGTCCCCAGTGACACGGCTGTGTTCAGCCGAAAAGGGGCGGAGCTACGTGTCGAGGGGCGGGGCTACACGGGACCTCAGGAGGCGGGGCTACACGGGACAAGAGCCAGACTGCTACAGATCCATCCTTCCTGCCACTGCCAGCCAGATCAGTTAAGTTAATGGGAAAAGTGAGTGAGAGAAAGAAAGTGTGTGTGTGTGTGTGTGTATATTTGTGTGTGCGGGCAGTGGCGTCAGACTGTTTTTAGGTTTGGGGGAGAGATCTTTAGCTCTCGCTGTACCAACCCCTCCCGTGTTCTGTCACCATGTCACCCCCGAGTTCTGTCACGTGTCACCCCCCGTGTTCTGTCACTGTGTCACCCCCCCCCCCGTGTTCTGTCACTGTGTCACCCCCCCACGTGTTCTGTCACTGTGTCACACCCCCCGTGTTCTGTCACCGTGTCACCCCCCCCCGTGTTCTGTCACCGTGTCACCCCCACCGTGTTCTGTCACAGTGTCACACCCCCCGTGTTCTGTCACTGTGTCACCCCCCCGTGTTCTGTCACTGTGTCACACCCCCCGTGTTCTGTCACTGTGTCACACACCCCATGTTCTGTCACTGTCCCCAACCCTCCCAGTGTTCTGTCACTGTGTCACCCCCTCGTGTTCTGTCACTGTGTCACCCCCTCGTGTTCTGTCACTGTGTCACCCCCTCGTGTTCTGTCACTGTGTCACCCCCACCGTATTCTGTCACTGTCACACACCCCGTGTTCTGTCACTGTAACCCCCCCCATGTTCTGTCACTGTGTCACATCCCCCGTGTTCTGTCACTGTGTCACCCCCACCGTATTCTGTCACTGTGTCACACACACCGTGTTCTGTCACTGTCACCCCCCCTCCCCGTGTTCTGTCACTGTGTCACACCCCCCGTGTTCTGTCACTGTGTCACACCCACCGTATTCTGTCACTGTGTCACACCCTCCGTGTTCTGTCACTGTCACCCCCCCCTCCCCGTGTTCTGTCACTGTGTCACACCCCCGTGTTCTGTCACTGTGTCACACCCACCGTATTCTGTCACTGTGTCACACCCCCCGTGTTCTGTCACTGTCACCCCCCCTCCCCTTGTTTTGTCACTGTGTCACACCCCCCGTGATCTGTCACTGTGTCACCCCCACCGTATTCTGTCACTGTGTCACCACACACCCCGTGTTCTGTCACTGTGTCACCACACACCCCGTGTTCTGTCACTGTGTCACCCCCCCCCCCCCCCCCCCCGTGTTCTGTCATCGTGTCCCACCTTTCCCCAGGGGCCATTAGACACTGAATAATTTGCTTGCTGCACAATAATTAGCCTAAATAAAATGTTAATGTGTAAAAGGGGGCTCTACCTGCCGTAATGTGTGTAAAAGGGGCTCTACCTGGTGTAATGTGTGTAAGTGACGCTGTGTGGCGCAATTTGAATAATGGAGACTATTGTGCAGCCTAATATGAATCTGTATTATTTTTTTGCCCACACCCCTTCCACATGAAGCCATGTCCCTATATTTTTGGCAAGTGGGGGGAGCTGCTATTTTGTATGTGGCCCTCGGATACTGACAGGAAATGTCAAGTGGCCCCTCAGCTGAAATAATTGCCCACCCCTGCTCTACAAAGTACTGACTTTAGGGGGGTGAATAGTTATGCACGCTGAAGTTTTCTGTTATTTTGTCCTACTTGTTGTTTGCTTCACAATAAAAAAAAAAAAACATATTCAAAGCTGTAGGCATGATCTGTGAATGAAATGATGCAAACCTTCAAACAATCCATTTTAATTCCAGGTGGTGAGGCAACAAAACATGAAAAATGCAACGGGTGGTGAATACTTTAGCAAGGCACTATATATATATATATATATATATATATATATATATATATACACTGCTCAAAAAACTAAAGGGAACACTAAAATACCACATCCTAGATCTGAATGAATGAAATATTCTTATTAAATACTTTGTTCTTTACATAGTTGAATGTGCTGACACACCCCAGTGGGCTAAGGGGATGAGAGGCACCTTGGTCGTCCATTGAATAGGGGTTGTCGGATCCATTCCGACAAATGCATGTCGGAATGGATCCGAATCTTATTGAATACACCCCACAATCTCCATGTGCTGGTGCTCTGGCTCTCTGCATAGCTTTTGCATGACCTGTGTTGGATGACCTGGGTTGCGTTTTCACACTGAAGACTACCCGGATCGATCCCGGGACACACAACCCCTTCACACCAAGCTAGGACCCGGGTTTCCCCAGCAATATCCCAGATTGGAGGCTTGGTCTGTAAGCGGTAATAGTGTCAATTGGGCCAAAAAATTAGGAAAAAATAATACCAAACCGATAACTGAATTCAAATCAAATCAAACTAAAAGAACCTATCAAATGAAAGATCACATCTCGTGTGAAACAGAGGGAGCCATTTATCTAATGGGGTGTGATTACGGCTACCAATACATAGGCTGGACAACGAGGAAAGTAAAAACACGCCTGGCGGAGAATACATATAACATAAAGAGAGGCCTTTCAACCCACAGTGTTTTAAAACATTTTCTAGAAAAACATAACAAGAATCCCACAGGACTCCGATGTGTTGCCATCCAAAAACTTGGTGCAGAATTGGAGAGGAGGAAGTCTAGTAATGAGCTTAAACCAGCAGGAAACAAAATGGATCTATGAATTAAAAACATTACAACCCTTAGGTCTAAATATTGAAATAGAGCTGAATGCCTTTTTATAATCATTAGAATTATTTTATATATAGGGCAGGATGTACTAAAGTGAAAATGCAGTAAAAAACGAGTTTTATGGTAAGAACTTACCTTTGTTAAAACTCTTTCTGCGAGGTACACTAGGCTCCACAAGGATAGACATAGAGGTGTAGAGTAGGATCTTGATCCGAAGCACCAACAGGCTCAAAAGCTTTGACCTTCTTCCCAAGATGCATAGTGCCGCCTCCTATATTACCCCGCCTCCGTGCACAGGAGCTCAGTTTTGTTAACCAGCCCAATGCAGTAGCAAGTAAAAGAGACGACAACTGCCAGTTGCCACAAACACCACACTCTCCCGACAGGAGAAGTGTCAGCGGCTAATGCCATACCATCCCAAAGAAGCTAAGTGCGTCAGGGTGGGCGCCTTGTGTAGCCCAGTGTACCTCGCAGAAAGCCACTTAAGGTCAGCTGAACCAAGAGGTTCAAACAAAGACTCTTGTAATGCCTCCAAAACCACCGACAAGTCCCAAGGAGCCACAGGCGGGACATAGGGAGGTTGGATACGCAAAATGCCCTGAGTAAAGGTATGCACATCAGGTAAGGTCGCAATCTTTCTCTGAAACCACACCGACAAGGCAGATATTTGAACCTTGAGGGAGGCCAGACGCAGGCCTAAGTTCAGGCCCTGCTGAAGAAAAGCCAACAACTTGGCTATACTAAACTTGGAAGCGTCCTAATCGTTAGATGCGCACCAAAGTAACAATGCCAGACCCTATAGTAAATCCAAGCCGAAGCCAGTTTCCGGGCCCGCAACATAGTTTGAATGACCGCCTCAGAAAACCCTTTAGCCCTTAAGACGGAAGCTTCAAGAGCCACGCCGTCAAAGACAGCCGGGCTAGGTCCTGGTAGACACAGGGGCCCTGAACGAGGAGGTCTGGGCATTGTGGAAGTAGAATTGGACGCTCTGACGATAGGCCTTGCAGGTCTGTGAACCAGTGCCGTCTGGGCCACGCTGGAGCTATGAGAAGCAGATTTCCTTTTTCTTGCTTGAACTTCCGAATTACCCTGGGCAGGAGTGACACCGGAGGGAACACGTACGGCAGCCAAAACATCCACGGTAACGCCAGCGCATTCACGAATGCTGCTTGAGGATCCCTTGTCCTTGCTCCGAAGACCGGAACCTTGTGATTGTGTCGAGACGCCATCAGATCTAAGTCTGGAAGACTCCGCCTTTCCACTAGGAGTTGAAACACTTCTGGATGGAGACCCCACTCGCCGGCATGCACATCCTGATGACTGAGAAAGTCCGCCCACTGTAGAATCCGTGAGACTTCCTTAATTGCTAGGCGGCTTCGAGTGTCGCCTTGATGATTTATGTAAGCCACTGTGGTGGCGTTGTCCGACTGTACTTGAACAGGACGGTTCTGAATTAAATGCTGGGCTAGGTTCAAGGCATTGAAGACCGCCCGCAACTCCACCACCCCTGAAGGGAGTGTTGCTCCAGTACCGCGCCCCAACCTCTTAGACTGGCATCTGTCATCAACAGGACCCAGT